>NC_090935.1:1130791349-1131094379 GCF_040938575.1 Ambystoma mexicanum | reverse complement strand
TTTGTTCCTTTTATATCTAACGGCAACCCTATTTGAAAATCATATCCCACTTCTAATCTCAGTCTGTCTCGATAAAGACACCTTCCTGGTAGCTTCTAATCTGCATCCACTATCCATGCTACCGTATGTGTGATGCTTTCTCCTTCCTTCCAATTGGTCTCCTCTATCCATGCATGAGCACTTTTGCATTCTGTGAGGCAGCTAATGTGGATTCTCTGTCTAGTATAGGTTACATGTACAATTACATACGGTCCTGCATTAATACTGCAGGCTGCATATCTTCCTGGATGCTATTGATAAAAAGTATCCTGTGTGTACTAGAACAGTAAACTCTTCATAGACTGCTAATCTTGGTCTTCAAGTGCTACTTGTTTATCATTCTGATTAGAGAAAGAATGAAGAGGGCAAAGGCACTTAAAGGGAGTGTAAACTTGCTTATTAGGCTGTGAGACAGCATATCAACCTATAGGTTTGGAGCGCGACGGGTGGGGCACAGGGGCGTGACCATTATTCTTGATCCCTTAATTCCTTTCGTTTGGTGGAGGGGGCCCCAAAGATGTCCGTGCCCAGGGCCCCAAAAGTGCTTAAGATGGACCTGAGTATAAACGCTGACTTTGTTGCAGCTCTGAAGGCAGGGACACTCAGCGGGCATGTGCAAGGCCTTGTTAAGCTGGACACTTCCCCTTTTTCTCCTGGTTTGCAGCCAGCATCAGGTGCACCAATATGCACGTATCCAGGCCACCAAATCTCAGAATCTTAAACTCCTCTGCCTAATGACTGGATTGATGCTGCATAGTCACCAGAAAAATAACAGTACAGTCAGCAGCCACCATGATCACCAGAGAGCCAAGAGTCAAAGTGCCTGTGCCGAGTGGGGCAGCAGTGAGCAGTGAGCTGCCGCCGAACTTGGCGCAGGAATGCTAAAACGTATCAAGTCCCCCAAAACTGTTGAGTAGCAGACATTGTTACTTTCCTTTGCTGAAACGGTAGGAAACAACTGGTCAACTCGGGGTATCAAATATTAAGGCATGATTCTGAAGCTTGGACTGTTCTTGACTGCAGAAACATCTTTGGCTTTCACACCCTGCACTGGGAAGATACCTTCATGCTGGCGTGCTGTCTGCCATGTGTGCTTATGCATGTCAAGGACACATGATCTGAGGGAGAGTGGGGACCCGCAAACTTTAAAAAAAAAATGTTTCTTTTTGGAGTCGCTCTGACTTCAGAAAGAACGTTTTTTGTGTGTGTGTGTGTGTGTGTGTGCGTGCGTGCGTGCGTGCGTGTGTGTGTGTGTATATAATGTGTAATGCGCGTGAATGAGTGAGTGCATGATCTATGGGTGGCTGGGTGTGCGTGTGTGAGTCTACAGTGAATGGTTGCACATGTGAATTGGGTGTGAATGTATATGCTTGTGTTTAATGCCTGAATTACTTACCAGTAAACTTCTTTACTCCTAGTCATACACTTCCTCGTCCTAGTACCTGTATATGAGGCACAGTGCTTCATACACAAGTAGTGGTATAAGGTAGAGCGATGTGGAGGTAATACCTGGCTTAGTTACCTGTAATCTTCATTGCTCCTAGTCTTACCCTTCCTCATCCCAGTACTTACATATGAGGCAAAGTGCCTCATACATAAGTACCAGGATGAGGAAGAGGGGTGTGCAGCGAATTCTGGGGCAAGGAGCTGATTTTGGGGGTTGTGGAAGGGGGTTGAGAGGAAGAAGGGACGTATGGGCGGTGGCGTGGAGGTTTTTCCGGTAAATCACATTGGACATCCATGATAAAGGAGGCATGATATGTGTTATTAGTCGCTCGACTGGCATTTTGGTGCAGCCAGTCCAGTCATTTCCTGCTTTGGTGTGAGTTTTTTTTTACTCGGCTTATATTATAAAGTAAGCATGATGAGACATCATGTCATGGACATCAATAATCAAGTAAGCATCATACATTTGAATACATGGCTAGACTAGCATTTTGGGGTATCACACCAAAATACCATAGCCCATCAATACAAAGCCCGAAATATCAAATTTAGAGAGTTGCATTTCACTGTATGTGGGGAGGTGGGTTAAGTTAATAACAAAGGCAGAGGGGTATGGGAGGATTGCAGGGTCTCCCCAGCATATATATGCAGTGAAATGGGATACAAAAAGAAAATTCAGTAATTTGGGCTTCTGCATTTTATTTTCAAAAGTGATCACATAGATCCAATTTTAGTGCCGTCAGTTAGCCATTTCTTACTATAGCTTGACTGTTTTTACTGGGCATCTCTGATAAGGCAATGCTGATAAGTGTAAACACCTGACTAGCCTGGCATTTGGGCACAGGCAGTCTAGCCATTTCTTACTGTGGCATTGTATATCCTTCTGGGCATCTGTGATAAAATAAGCATGATAAGTGTTATTACAAGCTTAGACCGACATTTTGGTGCAACCAGTCTAGATATGTCTTGTGACATGGCATGCTTTACTGTAATATGTTTTTTATGTGATTAGACTGGCCTGCATTGTGCAGCCAGTTTGGACATGTTTTCTGATTGTGGCATGCCATTTTTAATAGCAAAACATTAAATTAGTTAAAGCATTAATGTTCCCATGCACTGTTGGGGATTTGGATTGGTGTTACCCTGCAAATAACATTTACATACGTTCTGGCTTTTTAGCCAATTTTTCTCAGAAACTGTGCTGTATAATGCACAATTTGAACCCATTATTCAAACATTTATCCTGCAGGGAGACACCCACAAATACCCTTTGGATGGTTTGTGCTCCCTCGCTGCACTCGGTCACTCTGGTTTATTTATGGAAAATGTTTATGCCCCTTCAAATAAAAAAATGACCAGCCGCCATTGGGTAAATGACTGGTTGGGGTGAATGGGTATGAATGTGTGTGTGCAAGCTTGGGGCTGAGGTAAGGGGCATTGGAACGTGGATGCTTTCATACATATTTAACTGGGATTTTTGGCCCAGGTCAACTTAATGAATGTTATTACATGGAGGGGTGCTTAGGGTGGAGGGTTTATGGTGCAAAGGGGCAGACAGACTGTACATTTTCTGCAGTGTGGCATTTGTTGCCCACATATGGGACGAGAGCACAATGATGTGTGTTCTTACAAGGTGGGTGGAGGCATTTGTGCAGCCAAACAATGAAATGTGTCCTTACTGTATTAAATGCCATATCATATCATATCATATATTTATCTATTTATTTATTTATTTGAATGTCTAAAGCGCACAAGCAGCCCAGAGGCATCGCAGCCCTGTTAGAAGGAATCAGCTTAGTTACAAGGAGTTAGCTTAGTTACAGGTATACGAACATAATTGGGTGTATGAAGTAGTACATGGGAGAAGGTGAGGTTACGTATGGTTATCATAAAACATAAAACAGTGTGGCCTCTACATTGTGCACTGTAGCACTGCATGGTTTACTGGCGTTGCTGGCAAAGTTCACTTGAAGAGAATCCTTGCATGGTGATGCAGGAGTTGGGCATGCAATTGTGTAGCCAGTAATAACATGCTTTCTTCCTGTGGCAGGAGATTTTTACTGGCATTAAGGTCAAGGCCAAGAAGAGAAGGCTGCAGAGCCAGCATGAACATGTTTTCTTATTATATCATTATTTTTGCGTAATATTACTGTCCATGCAAAGAGTTGGCTGGTACATTTGGGTGCCCCTTGTTTCTACGCTAGGTGAAAGGTTTAAGGAGTGATTAAAACACATATTTATATCTTTTTCCTATCGCAGTGTTCGGCGCGCCCCTGCAGTAGCATCATCATTGTGTGTATTGCGCAAGCGTGGTGGCCCAGGCCGCCCCATGAGTGTTACGCGACCCATAGGGGGGGGCACATTTTGTGCTACACCACTGGTCAGAGAACATGAATGGTTACTATAATGTTAGCTGTCGTTGGGCCTCCAGGTTTTCATGGATTTCTCTTGGAAGTTGCTTGTGCAAGAAAACAGGCAAACTCTTTAAAAAGAACACATTCGGTGGCAATCGGAATGGTGATGCATAACGGCATTCAGAGTGTCCACACTGGTGAGGGGTCTTCTCACAGAATCTCCAGTGCTGGTTCCCACGTCTGCGTGGGAACTCCAAATACCTTCAAGGATTGGAATGTGCAGTTAACGAGAAAATGCACGCATACGTGTCATGCAAGAAATACATGTGTAAGAGTTTGCACATTAAAATTCATAACGTGCCTGTAAAAATGAAACATGAATTCACACAATGAAGTTGCTGGTTAGTGCACATTGAGTTTAATTGCATTTACAGCTAAGAGCAGAGGCGTGTCCAGGGAGGGGCCTGGCAAGGCACCTGCTACCCCGGGAATCTCAGGTGCCACCCCATTATTGTATACTATGATCATTATGTGTGTGTGCACTCGTACTTCATGCCACTCCTGCATAAGTCAGTGCCCCACTTGGGCATTGGAGTAACTTTGCTGAAAATGTTGGGGGGGACATGACATCTGAAGAAAAGGTGCCCCAGCCAAATGAATGGGGACAAAATGGTGTGCCATGAAAGTTGGGGGGACAAACACCCCTGTCCCCCCCTAAAATTAGGCCCACATAATTGGGCCATTCCCTTCAAGACAGTCTGCACACGCCGCCGTATAAGAATATCTGGTAGCGGAAGACAGCCAACACGGGAAAAAACACCCGCGGTAGATTGTTTGATTTCGCATTTATATAGCGCTACAAACCCTCAAGCATCGGAGCGCTGCTTATACCATGGTGCGTGGTACTCATCAACCCGGAAAGATGAAAGGCTGAGTTTGGCCCTGCCGGGATTCGAGCCTGTATTGGCAGGCTCTGCACGGATGTCAAATTGAGTGCTCTACTCGCTGTGCTATCTGACCAGCTTGTGGGCTTCTTGACGCTTAAATGAATAACTGAAATAATGTGAACCCTTTCAATCTATACTTTTAGAAATGTCACAGCTTTATCTTTCTCCCTTTATCGCCCGACCTACAAACAACCTGCATCGTAGGCGTTTCGTTAACAAGTCACACCTGAACATAATTCATGAAAAGATATTGCAGTTCATCAAATGAAGTGCTTTTGTCAGAGATGGGAAGCCAACAAGGAGAACTGCATTCAGAATTCCTTTCTGCACAAGCAGGAGTGTGCAGAAGAAGCTAAATTACAGGTAAACCCATTGTTTTAATGATCCTAAATGGAAGCCCCTGAAAATATAATAGGACTAAAACAGTCGCAGGTCAACGTAACATGCGTCTTTCTCACACCAGCCAATCGCATAACTATGCATTGCTAATGGAGGTTCATCTTTTACACATTGCATTTTAACAGAAACATGTGTAACTCTGAGGGGCGACGCCGTGGTCTGTGACTAATGTACAGCAGCACACAACCTCACGAGCGCATTAATATGCCCCTTTCATGTACCGCTACCGCATGCATTTTGCATATCAATTAACTCACTGATTGCCAACCACCTTCCTGCCATTACAAAGTGTGTTCATACGTGATGAACAGTAGCTTCCCCGCAGCTGTTAAGTGGAAAGAGCAATTACAAATAAATAATACCAATCAGCACGCGACTGCTTCTTCTTTCCTTCAGTTCTCCTGCGCCCACCCCGCCAGTGCTCACTAGTTACCTCTACCTAGACATGTGTGTCTAGAACCGAATAGACTGCTGCAGTAGTCAGTACCATTGGGGTCCTGCGCCATTAGCAGACATGGATCCGGGCGCAAGATGTGGACATACAGCAGGGATGGCATGCATGCATGCGCCCAGGGCCTGATTCGCAAACGCGCTTTACAATGACGCAATCCCATTCAAAACGCTTTCTGAATCAGACCCAATACGTTCCTAGCACTCACGAGAAGAGCATCATGCCTTGTAAACATAGAGTTCATGTGCGGGTTGCCACATACATGTAAAGCCACCTGCTGTGTGCTGTGACTTTTAGTTTTCACAGCAGACTGCTTGGCACATGGTTGGCAAGGCAGGCGTGTGCTTTATTTTACATGACAGTGCAAACTATTTGTTTGAGCAAGTTAAAACTCCTGGAACAAGGTCTGCCTCGTAATGAGGCATCTGTAAGCCTTTCTTCATGCTGCTGTTGTGAGTATGTGTAATGTCAGCACATTGCAAAGAAGCTTTGCATAGCCTGATCACGAACAGCAATGGGGTGGATTTGGCGTTGATGCCTCATTCGGCGCACTGCCTATGGGAGAAGAAGCCTGGGATGCACATTGGGCAATGATGCTTATTTTCATATTTATAATCAGGGCTTTAAGTGGGCAAGGGCTAGCCAGGACTGAGCCCGGGCAGTCTCCAAATATTGCCATTGAGCCAGGGCTGAAGGGCAATACTACTCTTTGCCAGTAGATGTCACCTTCAGTAATGTTTAGAATCACACTAGTTAAAGAAATTTGAAATTAACTTTTCAAGCACAAAAGGAAAATTCTAAGAGAATACATTGTTTGATTTTTGCCACACATATTTAAGTATAATTTATTTATTTGTCAGTGTTTTTGTGGTTAAATATAACCATATAACAAAAAATCAATCAACAATAGTACATCACAGTAAATAATAATACACATATATATATATATATATCATGGTAAAATCCAGCATAATAATATACTCAGAATTACAACAATCTTATATCATTTTCTAAGATGTTCTTGCCAAATGTAATAAATAGTAAAATTCATAACTACATTTTCTCCCTCATACACTAGAGCCCAAAAGTGATCACTGTGCAAATATTGCAAGTCGTATAATAGGTTCACATAACCTTTTTCATAAATATCAGTCAAAGAATTGCGATCCGTTAATAAATGTGGAGGAGTCACAATGTCAGTTTTGCATAAACCACATAAGCGCTCTGACATCATAATTGATTGCCATGCATTCGAGATGGGTGTATGTGATTTCACTGAATCCATTTCTTCCAATGGGGAAATCTTTGAATTATTTTTTCATTATGCGGGGGAGACCCTGCGGGAACCACCCACTTGCCCCTACCTTATCCTATACCCTTACCCCACCCCATCTATGTTTTCAAATGTAACCACTTAGCCAACCAAATTCAAAGAAAAAAACTTTGAAGATTTCTCATTCGGGGAAATGGTATTCAGTGAAATGTAGGCATTCGTTTCGAGATAATGTAGGAAACTGTCCTAGTCTAATGCACATTATGAAGCATCACACCTAAATTATTTATATAAGCGCAAGGTGAATCCACAGGGAAGCCTTGTCAAATATAACTCGAGAAGGATGATTTTTCTGATAATTTTGCTTCTAAGATATCGATCCTAGACCGCAGCTTTTTTCTTTATTTCCTTAAATTTTACGGAAAAATGATCATCAGGAGACAGAGAACAACCTATTTCCTCAAGGAATATCTGTATTTCATCAGTCCATATCTTTAAAGCTAAATTGGTAGTATTAAAATCAATTTGATTTATGAAATTAAAATAAATAGAATTGCAATCATTGCGATTTTCTAAAACTATTAGATAAAAAATACTTGTGACAATCTTTTTTTGTGTGTATCAAGCATAGTAAATCCTAATTCATTAAAAATTGCCTCTATAGCTAATAATCTAGAAAGGCCTAAAGCCTTTCACCAGAGATTTCCGTGCAGTATACTTCACCATTTTACTTCCTTAACTGTAAATATTTCAAGGCCATATAGGATGCTAGGTACTATACAAGATGTATACAGTGACAAGAACCCTTCAATGGATTGACCACCCTGTTTTTGTATGAAGCTCTTAACAGCGTGAACTCTGGCCATAGACTTTTTTATAATAGAACTAGATAGTAGTTAGTACGACTTTATCCATTTTATTAGTTATAGGAATGCCGAAATACATATATGTAGCAACATCTTGTAAGGCACCTTTCCAATTAGCCAGCTAAATTTCTTTATACTCTTCCTGTTTGCCTAAAAGGTCATCATTTTTGTTTTACTTAGATTACTCAGTAGACCATGGTTAGAGGAGAATTGTTCTCATGCTGTTCAACTGTGTTGGAGGCCAGTGGCAGTCTGGTCCAGGATTACAATGTGATCAGCATGAGAAAACCAAGAGATCGGACATTGATCTACTCGAGGAGGATGGTTTTTACAGTTTTTAAAAGCATTATGCAAATCTACTTTACAAATATTAAATAAAACGGGTGTTTCAATCCGTGGTTAATTTGGAATTGCTTGCTCATAATGCCACCTTGATTAACTCTAATCGGTGTCAGGGACGTCATTTAGGGGTCACCAGAGGTCGCAACTGTGACCTCTGAGGTCTCCCTTGCAACCTCTGTGCTCTCCCTTGCGACCTCTAAAAAAAAGAAAAAAAGACATCTTTTTTTTTTCTTTTTTTTGTTTTGTTTTGGAATGCAAGCTCCTGGGCTGTGGCCAGAACCATGTGGCTCTTTACTTCTAGAGTGGCTGGCTTTCTTGTTCAGGCCTCTTAAAAAAGAGAAGAAAAATAAGAACAGGAGTGCCACAAGTCTAACACTTTCAGCACTGACCCTAAATAAGAAAGAATAGGAATACCAAATAATGTGTCTTTCTGGAATTCTATACAATAATTGCTAGACTCAGTAAGGGTTTATTTCAGGCACACTTCAGGGGGTGAGTCACTGATTTAGTCTGTTCTTAAACGCCTCAACTCAGCCTTTCATCCTTCTGAGGTCGATAAATGAGTACCAACACAGGTGGGATGATATTGGGTGTATACTTTTTCTATATAAAGCGCTTAAGCGTAAGTGCTATATAATAACACATCATTATCATTTGGTCATGGACGTCTGCTTGCATTCACAGTAATTTAGTAATATGGGCCTATACACACTGATCTTAACGATACATATATCGATCCATTCTTGTATTAAATGTACATCACATTATAGTGATATCGTAACCATATTTTTCGTAGTGTACAATGCTATGTGATGCCACTTCCTGTTTGGTTAATGGGTGAAAGATCGTGTTCCATCGCTTCCCGCTATATCACTTTGGGGTGGGGGTCAAATGACATCACTTCCTGTGATGTTAACAGGGGTCAAGGGTTGTGTGATGGCACTTCCCCTACCCCTGGCATTTTGGTGAAATGATGTCCCTGATCTGTGTTCTAGAATCCGTATGGAGTGATTTAACAAAATATAAAAACTTTGGATCTAAACCCTAATATTCCATTTTCTCCCATAATACATGGCGTGTTACGGTATCAAAAGCTTTGGTGAAACCAATAAAACATATATTCAAAGTCTTGGTTTTAGAAATCAAATTCGACCATACAAAATACATTAATCTCCAAAGATTCGAAGAGGTAATAAATCCCTTTGTAAAAACTGTTGGCATTTTTAAATGTTTTCCTTATGACATATATGACATATTAGCAGATGTGCAAACATATTGGGCCTCATTACGACCCAGGCGGTAAGTCACCGCCTGGGTCGTACCTTTACCGCCATGGCGTAAACTATTCCAAGGTGAGTGGGGCGGTAAATCCCCATTTCCCATTTTACCCTTCCCCATTCCCATTTTTGCCCCATAGGGCATAATGGGAGTGGGGAAGGTGCTAATTACGCCACCGTAAATTACGGTGGCGTAATTAGCACCATGGTCCCTTAGCGCCATGGATTTTAACGCCTGCAAAAAGCAGGCGTTAAACTCACCATGGCACTAAGGGACCTCGGAATCAGGCGTTAAGGGTCAGCGCCGTTTACGGCGCCGTTAACCCCTTAACGCCTGACTCGTAATGAGGCCCATTGGAACCTGAATCGATCATGGTCAGTAATCGATAATTAGTCAGGCGTTCTCGTAATCCCTTTTCATGAATCGGAATAAGCATCGAATGTTTGAATGTTTCCAGCTTTCAGGAATCAGACCAGTTTCAACAATCTCTTGAAAGATAATACAAAGAATGCAGGCCCAAATTTTAGGATTTTTCTTAAACAAAACATTTGGTAACCCATCCGGTCCAAGGGCCCTTGAGGGTTTTAGTCTGGAAATCATCAATTCAATATCGTCCGCTGAGAAAGCAAAACATTCTTTTTCAGATATATCATGATAATTGACTGTAATAGCAGGATAAAGTATTATCATTAGAATGCCTTTAACTAGTATGCATGAATAATGGATTTCTTTCAGAAGGACTGTGCCATTGCATTGGTGTAAGGACCCCTTTTCATTTCATGCTCTTTTTCATATTTGAATATATTTATTTTGGTCAAAATTCTTACAAACATTAACCATATTTAAAAACACCTTTTAAACCAGAATACTTGCCTTTTCATCATCGCACATATGTAAACTCGATTGGCTCTGTTAAGTCACTCTTTCATTTACACAGGCCACTCCTCTTTTAAAGCTTTATTATCTAACTGGGATTTGAGGCTGCACAAGACCCTTTTTAGGGCCTGCCCCCAAATATTGCACCATGACGCACTAGAGCCCCCTCTCGATTTCTTACACCACTTAAAGAACTGTTTATAACGAGCCTACATTGTGACCCCTATCCCCCAAAAGAATAGGGGCTAGAATTCAAAATAATCAGGCATCTTGGGAGGTTGTCATTCGGGGTACAGGTAGATGTCTCAGGAGCACTCTGAGTGGACCCTTGAAAGATGCAAAATGGAAACAGTCAATCATTGCGGTCTTCTGATTTCTGACTATTTGCCACATATTTAAGGCAGGTTTCTTGCCACAGACATTAAAAAAACGATTGATACATTTCTTTGCAAGGCAAGGCGGAGCATTCAGTTTCCGCACGCTCTCTTGTGACTTGAGAGTGGTGCCAATGTGGCCACTAGGAATCATAGAGGCAACGGCAAAACCCGGTGTGCATTGCTTCTTGGGACTTGGTGGCCACTAAGACTGCCCCTTTGCTTAGATTAAGATTTGTCCATGGAAATCCCTTTAGCACGTCAAGCCCTTAATGTACTGCAATGTTAGGAGTCTGCAAAAATTAAGTGGTAGACTAAAGTCACACTGCACGATTCATCCCATTACTTCCAACCAAAGAACATTTTCATTAGTCATTGCTAGCGGCAGACTGACAATTCCAAGAGGAGGCATACAGTTGGAACGCATATTTAATCATGGAGGGGCCGAAGATTACCTGCCTTGAATTGTCTTTTGTGAGAATGGGCTTACTCTGTTTTTCTGTGCCCAAGGAGGCATCTTTCAGGAGAACCTACTTCTCTCTGGCTCGCTAGCTTTCCCTTCTTCCCCCCTTCAGGCTGGGTACAGTCCTCCTTAAGTGAAAAAAGGCCAGTGATCAAAGCACGAACATTTCAGTCAATCACCAGCTGATAATTCTTCAAATGCTACTTAGTCACTTCATTTATACCAAAAACAGAGCATAACACTTATTTTGTCTTGTGGAGGCTTTACACAGAAAAAAAATCATACCCAGTACATTTGCAAAACCAGACCTATTGGCTTTGCCAATGCTTCTTATAATTGTGACGATGATGGATTGAGAGCATAGTAAAAAGGTGTTACATAATATTCTCATTTCATCCTGGCCACATTCCTTAACCACAGAATAGTTGCAGCCATAGATATTAGAAATAATGATCAAAATAAACACAGGTAAAACATCACAAACCTGGGCAGCAAATTCATGTACCAACGAAGCATAAAAACAATAAAGCTCTTAAAAGCAAATTCAAGGACTCCCCACTAAACTTAAACAGTTCCACTCACTACTAAAAATGGCTGCCACTATAACAGAGCTTTCACCATGATACACTTATCCGGCATCACAGAACAGCTGATAGGCAACAGGGACGCTGTAATATGCGTCTACAAGAGCTCGGACCGTGACTAGGGGCCTCATCACGAGTTTGGCGGTAACGCCGGCGCTAATGGCGCTGGCGCTATCTGCCCTACCGCCAAACCCACCAGCGCTATTAGCGCCGGATCACGGGTTTGGCGGATTTGGAAATCCCCATTCCCCATTGAGCCCATTCGGGAATGCCCCATTCCCCCTTGGGCTCAATGGGGAAATTTCGCGCTCATACTGCCGGTGGATTTCCCGCCGGCGGTATGAGCGTGAATTTTCGGCGGATTTCCCCCCAGCTCAGAGCTGGGGAGAAATTCATTGAAGCCCTGATTTGGCAGACCCTTAAACCTGGCGGTAATAGCGCTACCGCTGGATTTAAGGGTTACCGCCAAACTCATGATGAGGCCCTAGATCTCCACCCACTTCTAAAAAATGGCTGCCACTATAAAAAAGCTTTCACCATGATACACTTGTGAGGCATCACAGAACAGCTGATAGGCAACAAGGATGCTTTAATATGTGTCTTCAAGAGCTCGGACGGTGACTAGATCTCCACTCACTTGTAAAAAATGGCTGCCACTATAACAGAACTTTCACCATGATACTCTTGTCTGGCATCACAGAACAGCTGATAGGCAACAGGGATATGTGTCTTCAAGAGCTTGGACAGCGACTAGATCTACACTCACTTGTGAAAAATGGCTGCCACTATAGCAGAGCTTTCACCATGATACACTTGTCCTGCATCACCGAACAGCTAATAGACAACAGGGGCGCTTAATATGTGTCTTCAAGAGCTCGGATGGTGACTAGATCTCCACTCACTTCTAAAAAATGGGTGCCACTATAACAGAGCTTTCACCATGATACACTTGTCTGGCATGACAGAACAGCTGATAGGCAACAGGGATATGTGTCTTCAAAAGCTTGGACTGTGACTAGATCTCTACTCGCTTCTGAAAAATGGATGTCACTATAACAGAGCTTTCACAATGATACACTTGTCCTGCATCACTGAACAGGTGATAGACAACAGGGACGCTTTAATATGTGTCTTCAAGAGGTCGGACAGTGATTAGATCTCCACTCGCTTCTAAAAAATGGCTGCCACTGTAACAGACATTCACCATGATACGCTTGTCCTCCATCACAGAACAGTTGATAGGCAAAAGGGACACTTTAATATGTATCTTCAAGAGCTCTGACAGAAACTAAATCTCTACTTGTCAAAGTGGTCTACCACTCAAGGATTGCGCCACACATACGTTTTTTCCAAGACACAAAACCCTTTATTCCTGGTTTCAAAGTCACAAAGCCCTTTATTCCTGGTTTACACGTGTTTCGGCTGCCAAGAGCCTTTCTCAAAACAAATAGGACAAGAGCAAAACAGTCATATTCTATGTATAATGTTTTAAGCACATTCATACGTTTGGCCACAAAGGAGAAAAGAAAAAAACTGAGGGTTTGGTTTCGGAAATGTTTCAAAAGTTCAAAGAAATAAACATAAATTAATAATTCAAATCAAGAAATTTGCACCCAAAAAAATATATATAAATGGAAATATTTGTCAATCAGTGAGAACAAACATAAAACAAAAACAGGGGAAAAGAATAAAAATAAAAAACAGAGAAATAAAGAAAAATCGTTTTAGCATGATTTGTCATATGTTAAAAAACGTATTAGTGGCGCAATCCTTGAGTGGCAGACGACTTTGATCTGTTTTCTAACCAAGGAGGTAGGGGATTGGTTCTTCCATCTTTGGCCACACGGATGCGACACAGTTGAAAAGCCTTAATAATTAATTTAAGGTCGCCAACAGAAGAGGTTGTACCAACATCCCCACAAAAAAACTCTAAATCTTTACTTGCTTCTAAGAAAGGGCTGCCACTATAACAGATCTTACACCATGATACACTTGTCCTGCATCACCGAACAGCTGATAGACAACAGGGACGCTTAATATGTATCTTTAAGAGCTCTGACAGGCAACTCAATCTCCCTAGACAGACATAGAAAGGTCCAATGTACAATCACAGCCCCTTCAGGCTAATTAGATGTTTGTATAATTTGTGGAAAACATTTGCAAAAATGTCCCTCATACAAGGAAAACTGTTCCTGATCTTCTAACTGGGATTTAAGGAGTGGCTGACAAGGATCTATCATTGCTATTAATGGACTTATTTAGCAGGATAATTAATCTTTAAGTAACATTTTTTTCAATTCTGCTTTATCAATTGAAAGTGGCCTTTGATGGGTGGACTGACTGACATAGTGGAGTAAAACTACACAAAGGGGCTCATTTTATTGAGATGCGCAATTCGGCGGCGGGAGCCTATTACATGTAGACATACACATAGGTGGGCCCCCGGTACCGACATTTTGTCATTTGCACTTTCGGAAGGCATAAGTGCAGTGCAAAAAGTGCCATAAAATCATGTGTGCAACCTTTTGCTCTGCACATTTGCACTCTGACATGCAAATGAAGTAAACTCTGCCTGCCATGTAAGCATAGCAGGCAGCATTTACAATGGATCCCTATGAGGTGCGGCCACTTTTTGCTGGCCATAAAGTCGATGGACCCCATGGGGATCCCCAGTATTTGCGCCAGCATGAAAATGCACACCAGCCCAAATGCTGGAGCATTTTAATGGTGGAGCAAAGGGAGGCTGCGGAAACCCAAGTCGCGTTCTTCCCCTCCTCTCCACCAGTGCACAAATTGCCCATGCTCTTCTGATCTTCTTCATCCATCACCCCCTGCAGTCAATTCAAAGTGTCCATGCTCTTGGTGCCATGTGGCCTATTATAGATGTTACAAATTCAGAATTCAAATTCGGGATTAAGCTCGACATATAAACACTGAAGATCACGAGATTCTGTCTCAAACTCAGCGACATGGGCATTAAGTGCAACATTTATCCAGACACATAGCCTCCCACTCGCTCACCCTACCCCAATCAAAGGTCCGGGGTGACGGGAGTGTAAATGCAAGGAAACCTTCCAGCGTACACTGTCCAGGAGCCCATATCTCTTGAGAGCCTATCACATCGAAAACTCAAATGGACTTTACCTAATCCAGGCTATCCAAATGTCTCAGTAGACCGGCAAATTTCCAGGATGCTATTTTCATTTCCTTTAATGCAGGCCTATTCTTAACTTGGGTGTTAGCTGCATCCGAGTCTCTTATTGGGGAGGCCAGGGGATGTGAAGGCAAAACCGAGGATTGCCGGGCAACCAGAACTAAGGGGGCCGGAGTTCTATTGCACTTGAATTATTGCCTCTCAGGGGTGGTGGTCTTCCACCTCTTTCAATTTTCGAGTCAGTTGCTTGGAGTGCCCTTAACCATCACAGAAGAGCAAGTCTCTAGGCTGCCACTTTAAGCTATCAGACCAAGAGGGGGTCCAACTAGATGGTTTGTTTTGGAAGACTGAAACAAAGTGCTGGTAATTGTCTTGTATGAATCTGGGTGAACCTGACTGGCATTCGCCATTGTCATATTAATCCTTCTTTAATAATAGATGCATGTAGTATTTTAATCTTTTGCAGTGATATATGATAGTTTACTTATATAGCGCCTATGCACACTGTGTTTCAAAGCGCTTCAAGGCAAGGAAGGGAACAAGGGAAAATACATTCTTACAGGCCACGAACAGTAAGGATGAGCAATTAACTATCTTACTCAGCCTGAGGACATTTCAGATAACGGAAGAACTAAGAAATAGATAGGGAAGGGAGGGGGAGAGTGGGAAGGAAATGGAAACAGACAGGCGACTACCGCAGTAGGCCTGACGACATTTCTGGTAGAGCCATAGAAAACAAAAGGTAAGGGAGAGGGGTGCAGAAAGGGACGGGAGGAACAAAACAAGCGACTATCGTACTAGGCCTGACGACATTTCAGATAGTGCTGGGGGGAACAAGTAAGGGGAGGGGGAAGGAGACAGACGAGGTTGCTACCATACTAAGTCCAGGGACAATTCTGATAGGAGTAAGTGCATATAAGAAAGTAAGGGGAGGAGGGGAGGAGATAGGAAAAGGGAGAAAGGGGACCTATATAACATTTAAATTCCTTGGCTGTATATTCATTGAAGCTGAATGAATAACATTCAGGTCACCACTAAGCCTCAAATTAAGAATTATATCTCCCCTGTAGTCCTTTACTGGCAGTCAGGGAGAAGACAATCAAGTTGAATCTCCCTTGTTATACGCTCCACATTTTCTGGAACTCTGGCCCCAAATATCCATCTAACACAGTCTCCATATACCATCCAAGCAGAAACCTTATATCACCTTACTTGTGGATCTCTTTCTTGCCATTTGCTGGTCCCGGATAGCCTCATCCTCTTCCCCCAATTCTGCATAGGTTCTCTGCACCCATCAATGTGGGCTGACCCTATGGCATGAAAATAGTAAAAGAACTTACACGCTTAGGTCATCGAGCATTCATTGCTTGCCACCTTAACTAAATGGCTTTTTCCCTTGTATTTCCTTTTTGACACAAATCCATGCCATAGCCTAGAACCCAGTCCCATGGCCGGGTTCTGATAGCCATGTTGAACAGATTGAAAGGGCAATACCAGCTTTTTAGTGCCTATAGCCCTCCTTACGTGACCTTGCTTTGCGTGGGTCAGTAACACAAGCTTTCAACCTCTTAATAATCGGTATTGCCTGGTGCTCTGGTTAATATTGCTTATCGAAGGCTGCAGGCACTACAATAAAGCGTTAAGTCCCGATCCATGTGGACAGATCGGTTCTTATCAGCCCATACGGAGCCCCTCTTCACTTTCCATGGAGGCCATCAGGGACATTGCGGGAGGATAAGCTGCAGCAGGGGCACTCAGCACAGCTGCAAAGAGGTAACGGTGGGGGGAATATATATAAATATATATATATATATTTGTTTTGTAAATTAAACTTTATTGATTTCAAGGAAACATGGAAAGGTGCAAACCAAGTAGAGGGTGCTAGCCCTCTGCAAGTGGTTCAAACCCCGAAACTTTCATTTGTTCTTATCCCTCACCTTTCATGCCCTCCAGCCAATCCTCCTTCAAACACTTCCCCTTATACAGTGAATCACTGGCTTAAACCAAACAACTCAAACATAGATTGATCAAGTTAACTCAACTAAAACTCGAAGTACGTCCTATGGTTGCTCTTGCTTCTGCCGGTCCCGAGCCGGACCATTCTGGCTACACACGTAACCCAATGTCTCTACCCAAAACTGTTACAGAACTGCTGCCATTCCCCCTCTATGTCTGCACTTCCTCCATGGATTGCTGCAGTGATTTTTTCCATGAGGAGACCCCTCCTCTTCCTCGCTTTAGCCACCATTAACAGAAAATGAACCATGGAGGGCAGGGTGTGCCAATGTTCCCCTTGCTTATCCAAACCAAAAAGTACCAACATGGGGTCCGTCACCCAGTCCCTCCCTCCGTTCCTCCCTCCCACATCTTTCATCCATGACAAGACCTCCGCCCAATACACTTGGACCTTCGGGCATCACCATCACATGTGCCAGTAATCGGCTTTGCCACCACAACCATGCCAATACTGAGGATTCACTGTAGGGAACATCTTAAAAAACCGCACTGGGTCGTATTGCCACCGGTGCAGTAGTTTCAGAACATGGAGTTTGTACTCACAGGATATTGATGTTTTAAAGGCCATTCTACACATAAGTTGCCAAAGGTGATCATTCTGGTCCAGACACAAGTCCCTTTCCCACCTCTGTTTATTTATTTTATTTATTTATTTGCATTTGTATAGCGCACTTGCAGCCCAGAGGCATCGCAGCGCTGTTACAAGAATATGTTGGACTTATGATTAAAAGAGTATACAGGTGACCAGAGGTCTCGTGGTTACACAGATACAGGCAAAGATACACGCATTGAATTATACAGATTCATCACCTCTGCCAGAGCCCCTCCACTGCGCTCCCCAATGTTTCCAGCAAAGCCCTATAGAGTAGCACGACGAGACCCTTCATCTCTGTGTGTTCATCGAGAACCCTCTCGACAGGGGTAAGGTCTCGTTGAATCTGTTCCAGCCATTTCTCTGCAGTGAAGATTCCTTTTAACCAGAGGTAGAGAAGTACGGATAACCTACCAATGGCTAAACTAGCCTCCAGTTCCTGCATCCCTCTGTACCTCCCTCGCTCCCAGGGTTGACCTACTCTATCCAGTCCTGCCTTAAACCATTCTGATTACCTCTCTGCCTCATGTATCTCATCCAGAACAGGAGGGGCCCAGATGTGGCTCATCGGGAGGACCACGTGATGACTCCTCGGGTTTTAGCACTTTTACTCAACACCTCCCAATAGACCCCTATAAACAGGTGCCCCCGAATCCTCGTGAGCCACCCCCTTGGGACCCAGAGCCATTCGCCCACCATTTCCGGGCGCATATATATTTTTTTTAAAAGGGGCATTGAGGGTGGGTGAAAGATGGGGGGAGGTAAAACCGGCAGCTTGGAATGTGGGCTGAGATCGCCATTTTTATCCCATGTTCCTAGGCACCTGATTGGTTGGCTCCCCCAAGCAGGGGGCTAATAAGCATTCATGTCATTTTAATATCAGTCTGTTATTTTTAACATGCCTCATTACCTCCTGTTTTAACGAACTAGTTTGATGATGCTTCTTGCTATTCTCGTGTCCAGTCATAATCTCGACACAATGTAGCTTTCACGCCCTGGTGGTGAGATGCACATGGGATTTAACAGTCCGCCAGCCCGAGCTTTGTAGGCCCGACCCATTTACTGGGATGTGAATAGTTTTCATTTTTTGTTTCCTTCCGAAGGTAGATGTGCTCCACGCGGGCCCATCTCCCGTCAGAATGGAAAAGAAATGACAAAAAAATGGCTGCCACAATAAAACATTTTTTGTTTTCACCACGGGACGGTGAATGCACATTTGCGCCCAGGAAAGGTGGATTGTGATTGGAAATTCTGTTTGCGCAGACAAACTTCTATTTGTGCCTGTGCAAATACAGTGCAAGTGTATTTGTACTGGTGCGGATTGTGGAAACACTGTTTTGCATGTAATGTAATGTAATGCATCATTTGTATAATGCCTTTCACCGTTAGTATGGTCCCAATGAGCGGTAGGTTGAACGTCCTCGGGGAACCGAAATCCAGGTACGGGAAATTTGAGGAAGTACTAGTATGCGTTTGTGCATTGTAGCCAATGCGAGAGTATGAAGGGGGGACCAGGTCCCTGCTAGCCACCCATGTTGAGCTGGCATGTGGATGGGTGGTGAGAGGTAGCCTAGAGGGGGCAAGCGACAGAGGATATAGCTACCTATTGAATTGTTGTCGTGATGGGTAGCTGCATTCTTGTGGCAGAGGTGTTGCGCAAAGTGTCTTTGAGCAGTGTATGATAGCAGATGCGTCCGGGTTGGCAGCCATGCCTTCGGCTAAATTTCATAAACATGGAGTGCGATAGGTTCAAAACATTGGCTACACTCTAACAATTGCCTAGATGTAATACAATCACCATACTCTAGATCACTTAATGGGAATGTGCCAACATCATTTCCTCTTGCACCAATGTACCATAATAGCGCCTAATTTCTTTTACGCTCTCTCAAAATCAAACATGCATTTTATCTTCTACTCTGGCAGCCTGGATATCATTTTCTGGTTCTTCACTAATTCTCTGAATTAATATCCTATGAGTTTATTTGATTCTTTTACAGTTTAAGAGGTTTTCTTATGCCTGTCAATTTCAGAGCATGTTTACTATGTCTCATGCTCTCGTCATGGCCTTAATGTTTATGAACTTTTTACACCGCCACCCATGATAGAAGGCCACCGAGCGCCCATTGCTTGGCAGCCTTTACTAAATGGCCTTCTGCCTTTTCCATCTGTTTTTATGGAAATTCATGCCTCGGCCTAGTGCCCTGTCCTGTGGCTGGGTGCTACAAGCCGTATTGCCTGGAGCACCTGGTCAATATCAGTTGTTCAAAGCCCTAAGCCTTCCTTCTGCACATTCACTTCACTTGGGCCCATAAGTCGGGCTTCCGGACACTTAACAACAGGTTTTGCCCCGGGGCTCTGGAAAATATTGCTTATTTATTGTTTCCTGAAAGGAAATCACACCATTTGACACTTCTTTTTGCTTTATGGATAGTGTGACCTCCCTGATTGGCCAACGGACGCTAGCAAAGACCGATGTCTTAGTTTCATAGATTCCGCCACATTGGTTCTTCAAGAATTTTTCAGAACTCTGACAACATTTATGGTCAAAATGAGTTTTCTAAATACTTTCTGTCTAGTAGTGGACAATTTAGTAACCTGTCCTTCTACAGTTTAAGCTGTCCAAGAAAAAAATTAAGCTTTGCCGTCATATTTCTTGTGTCGTTATGAAACCCAGCTTTCAATAACTTGGCATCATTTCCATTCAGAACCTCATCTTATAACCCTGAAATGCTTTAGGAAAGCTTTCAAGGCCTCTACATTCACAACTAAACTTGCATATCCCTCAAACCAAACTCATTGTGCAAGCAGCCAATATGTAGTGCAGTTTCTGGAGGTCAACCAATGAGATGAACCCATTCCGGTGCATCATGTCAGTCTTCCAGTGAAGAGCTGTCCCAATCTTGATAGTATCGTGCTAGTCTTTCGTACACATAATTTGCGGAACTTCATGTCTTAGATTTGGAGTCACTTAGGTGTCTTCGAGCCCTGATGTCCCAGTCATCGCCTAGTCCATTAAAGACCTTCCACAGGAAGCTCCGGTGATATCCCTGCACTCTCCCCTGAATCCATCTCTTTCTTGAGCGTGTTCCCATCTGAATGTACATATGGATCACTGTCTCCTTTGTTAACAACCCCAGATTTTACAGTCCTGTGTTATACTAAGGCCGATCACCAGCCTTTCTTTCAAGCAAGACAATTGCGAACGATGTCGCAAATCAGTAAGGCTCCTACTTGAGCTCCTAGTTGCAAATCAATCTGCATTTCAGCTGTGGGGTGGGAATACTGCATTTTTTCACCAGTGCTAGTGCAATGAGCACTAGGATAATTTGCCCTAGTGCAGAAACCATCTTCTTTCAATGCATTTTCACAACAGGCCGATGCCTGCCCTAGTCCTAGTCTATTTCACTTGTGTAAAAAATGCATTGAAAGAATAGGTGTTTTACTCTTAATTAAGGCCTGCCCTGGTGCTAATTGCACTTGCACAGGTGCAATGTTTCTGTAATATTGTGCATGATGTAGTACAGAGTGACGTAATCCACATAATTCCCATGAAATTGATGATGGGGGCACCTATTTACTTGTTGCTCCAGAGCTCTGATAGTACAAACGCCCCCATTTTCCACACTTTGAATTTGCATGGGTTTGGTATTTGCTGTCCTAGAGTCATAGTTGTCTAAGTGATCTTAAATCTTTCAGATTGTAACCTTCACCTCCCTTGCCCCCCAACCCAACCCCTCTGAAAATCTTGCATCTGGGTCTATAGTGTCTCTGGTTACCTTCAATACCTATATGGAGTTGCTGGGAGACCTGTCTGGTGACTGCAGCATCTCTATGTAACAGAATGCTGGCGAGGCCAGATGATACCTAGAGGTGTTTTTATGGGGTGAGATACGGCTTCTGTGGAGCTGTCTGTCTGTCTGACTAAGGCTGATCTTGTTGGGATTAGGGGGCCTGAATTTTTAACATAGCAGTCCATGCATATTGCCCCCACATTTTATCAAGCGCTTTTTCTACATTTATTATTATTATTATTATTATTATTATTATTATTATTATTATTATTATTATTATTATTATTATTATATTTATTGAGAGTGGACCTATCTCCAAGAAACAGCGAAACAGCAGAGTGCTTTACCGAGGTATCCAATACAGATACATAAAGCACTTTGAAGAGTTATGTAACATTACAGATGCATAAAGCAATGCTTTTCAGAGGTAACAACAGCACAGATGTAGAGTGGGGGGAGGAGGTAGGATACAGAGGGGCACAGGTGAGGGGTATAGGTGTACAGGGTGGTGGGGAGTAGTGGGGCGGATGACGTCTAACGAGTCAGACGGCACAGGGGGCCTTGTGATGGCCCAGCTGTTGAGGAGGACAGACTCCTCAAAGAGGTGGGTCTTGAGTTATTTTCTGAATTGTAGGAGTGTGGGAGCAAGTCTGATGCTGATGGGGAGGAGGTTCCATAGTCTTGGGGTGTAGGCAGAGAAGGCTTGTTTCTGGTCCTTTCTTTTTTGCACGTGTCCTGTCTTCTGGGGGTGTGCTGTCCGCTGAAGATGCTGAGTTTCTCCTCGAGATAGCTGGGTTACTTGTGGGCGACTGCCTTATAGATGATGCAGCAAGACTTGAAGGTGATTCTTGCATGCAGTGGGTGTCAGTGAAGATCGATGAGGGGTCGGGTGATGTGGTTGTATCTGCGCAGACCCTTGATGAGGCATGCAGCCGTGTATAGGACACTTCTAAGGGGCCGTTATCAAGGATGTTGCAGAGATCGTCCACCACCTTTATAGTTGCCATCTTCGTGCTGCATCTGGGTGTGAACCTGGATCAGTATTTTTGGGGGAGATTGTTGATGTTGATGTGTTCCTGCAGTTGCATGGCTACTGCTTTCTTGATGATCTTACCTAGGAAGGGAAGATGGGTGATGGGGCGATAGTTACCTAGGTTGTCGGGATCCAAAGTGTGTTTTTTAGTAGAGGGAGGACTTGTCCTGTTTTTAGGGTCTATGGGAGGGTGCTGGTGCCTTGAGTTAGGGACCTGTTGATGATCTCCAGATAGGGAAGTAGAGCGTCAGCGGTGAGGGTCTTGAGGATGGATGCTGGGAGGATGTCGTCTGTATATGATGTGGCTTTGAGGGCATCAAGAGTTTCTACCTGGTCCCCTGTAGAGAGTGTCTTCGATGTTATTCAGGGTGCAGAGATTTCACGAGGAGGGACATGAGGTGGGTCTGAGGATGGAGAGCTGGTGTCTTTGTGTTGGCAAATCTTGCTGATGTTGTCAATGAATAAGGTGTTCATGGCAGTGGATTTTTCGATGGAGGGTGGTATGACATTGTCGGGTAGCAGGTTGATGCAGTGCTTGAGCGTTTTGAAGAGGGCTCTGTTTTTGTTGTAGGCTACTGCTATGGTTTTCTGATAGTAGGAGACCATGGCTATGTTGATTAGTTGTTGGCGGTTGCCCACAGTTCCTTGAGGAGTGCCAAGTCAAATGTGGTCCTGGAGCGGCGCTAGGTTTTCTCTTGTTTTCTGATGACTCTTTTGCTGAGGTTGAGTTGTTGCTTGCTCCAGGGTGCTGATGGTTTTTGTTTGTATGTGCGTTGTTTCAGAGGTGTGTGTCAGCCAATGTAGGCTGAGAGGGCAGCATTGTGTAATGGTGGGGGGAAATCCCAACCCTGAGCAGAACGGACATGCCGGGAAATCCTGTGCCCAAAAATGGAAGAATCAAGGTAAATGACAAAGGCATGTTTTATTAACAACCAGTAAAACAGAGGCACCAATGAACATAAGAAAATGTCATGCCCTTATCAGCCTTGAGCTTGACAACGGTTTAAAAACATAAAAAAACTTTACACTGACATCACATTACACTCTTCGTTACAAAACCCACGGAAAGGTGGGATTGGTGAGGTAATCACCTATGTATACAATGTGTAAGGGTTAGTCTTTCCATTGGTCATGTTCTATCTGATGGCCCCACCTGAGGCCACCTCCTAATTGATAGCGGTAAATACATGCAATCGCTTCACTACTTGATTGGTTAGTGCAACAGTTGCAGAACTGCGTTATTTGAGGACGGGGATTGGTTGGCATTGGCTTTGCCAACCTTGATTCCTTGGCAGGTCATCAGCACATGAGCAACAATAATGGCAGGGCGAGCAGCATCAAGGTGCTGCTTTTCCTAAATACAACACACCATCTCTGATTTCCTAGGCTACGAGCCAAGACTTTTAGCTTTGAACTTGGCCTTGTCTTGTTCCTTTGTTCTGAGAATCTCAGGGGAGTGAAGGCCTTGGCCTATCTGAGTCTGGGGTTAATGAATAGCCCCTGTTCTCCAACTACAAGTCACGTGTGAGGAGACCACATTTTGGATTATTCTGCTCATCTTTTATTAGGATTATAGCCCATATTAATGCAGGTGTCTTTACCTTTCCTGTCCACGAGAGCCTTGTTCGAGCTATTCTTCTCCCAATATTAAGGTTTAATTAATGAGCACATGAACTGTTTCTTTACTTAATCTAAGAGAAATGTGTCTTGCGCTTGGCAATTATTGTCTTCTGTTCTCTTCAGTGCTAGTCCATGCCTCCCTTTTCTGCCATAACCTTTCAGGAGTTGTGCAGCTACTGTCTGGTCGGTTCGGATCTGTGCTTTCAACTGATTCACTGAGCCTACTCTTCCTGCAGCTTCAATGGTTCCCATTCACCATAACGTGGCTGCGCCGTCCATTTTATCCAAAATGGCCACTTGTTACTGTTGCATTTCTCCGTTAAGCAAGCATTATGTGTATTCTTATGCATATTGCGTTTCAGCGTATACTTTGAGTATGTGTTTTCTAGTGTCTGTTGAATACAGGTAACATTCTTCATGTTGAGTGCCACACTTGAATGGATTTGTGAGTGTTGGCATGTGCCACGCTCAGATGGAGTGGTGAACATTGGCCTGCGTCGCATCTAGATAGGATTGTGGAGGTTAGCGAGTGCCACACTTAGATGGAATTGTGAATATTAGCAAGTGCCCAATTTGGACGGAGATTTGAATGTTAGCATGTTAAATGTTATATAACCCACTAACCAAAAAAGCTCAAACTTTCTGCATATTTAACTCACTCAAAAACTCACACAGTCATCTCTTGCACAACAAGCAGCACGCACTTGACCACACCACAACAAGACATAAGCAGCACCAACAGCACACGAGGACTGACATCGAACCGATACTTGCACCAAAACTCAGCGCACAGTCTATACCGAGATGAAGCTGCACACAGAACACCACTCCTCTCACTATTCTACTCCCTCTTCACCTTACTAACCCATCCCGCCTTCTCGTTTAGAGATCCGCCAGAGCTCCTGGGGACCAACTCCGTTGGTGACGGTGCGAGGTACAAAGACCTTGAACATTTAGCATTAACATTTAACATGTCTAAATGCAGTTTGACCTTGTGTCAGAGTAACTTCATGGTGAGTGCATGTCTGCTTTGTGCCTAATGCATCTATGTGTGTCAGTTTCGGCAATGACATCACTTGCTTTCGTCATCTTTGGTTACAGGATGTTCATGTCTGCTAGAGCTTGCAGATTCATCTCTTCTTCGATCGCTCCAGGGTATGGTCGTGTGGTTGTCTCAGTGAGTAGCATCTGTCATACTTGTGGTATGGCGGAGCAGAGGGGACAGACGCCATGAATGATGCACTCCTTTCATTCCTATGGTATAAAGGTGGGGGAGGGGCCAACCCTATGAATGACGCATTCATCTGTCTCTCGACAGTGTAGTGCCTCCAGTAGAGAGTCGCAGTTTGGTAGGTGGTTTGCAGTCCATCTGAGGTGGAGGTTGCAAGGTCTTCCATGAGGGCTTGCACTGGGGAGTTATTGAAGGACCTGAATGTTTGCCTGATGGGCTTCTGCTGGTAGTGCTTGACTACGGTGCTAACTTATGCTAAGTTTTCTCTTTTACCTTAAGCACAAATATCCTCATCCATGGCCCAAACACCTCCTCTTGTGATTACACCACCCGTGCTCACACCAACACTTTTGGGAGAAATCAACCTCATCCATTGGAAGATATGCAACTTCCACCTCATCTACATTGACGATATGAGCCTGGATGCTCAAGTTCATAAGGCGGTGAAGTAATCGTTCTCCCAACAAAAACTTCTAAGAAACATCATCCCCTTCATCCCAAAAAGAAAATATACAGTTGTCAAGAGTGTGCTTATGTCTTTGTGCCTGAACTATGGCAACCACATTTACGCTCAGCTACCACCATAAGAGGTTCCGACACTGAAATAATTCTAGAAGGTGGCAGAAACTCATTGTTGGCCTTATAGATTAGAACCTGTATCAGCTCATTTTATGAGCCTTCACTGGCTCCGTCTCCAATATAGAATCTCCTGTAAGATCCACTGACTCATCGCAGCGGCGCTGGAACTCAGGGTGCTGTTGAGGCTGCAGCACCCCCTGACTTCCTGGACTGAGGTCCACAGGAGAATGGGTAATATAGCTGTTTTGAAGTATTTTCATCTTAGAATATTTCTATAGTATTAAACAGCAAGATGCTAGGCGTAATTAAGCTGCGTCCAGGAATCAAATGCCTTTATCTTTCAGAGATATGTTTCATTTGCTGACTTCAAAATGAGTGTATGGCTTAGTGACATTCTTGCTAGAACTCTCGAAAGGCTGAAATCAGAAGATTGTATTAAAAGCTTCTTAACTGTCAAAAGCTTCTTAATGCAGTCAGATGTAACAACCATTGAGAAAAACAATACTTGGCGATGTTTTATAGTGAGAAAGCAGGTTGCTGTGCAAAAGAAATTGCTGAATTGAATATTGTGCATGTTAAAATAAATAGGCATTGTGTATCATCCCAGCGCAGAGGCGAGGTAAGGCACGCTTCTGGGCTGGGCTAAAAATCCTGTTTAGGTGTAAAGCTCCCTAGTGTGTAGTTTGGGATCCTACCAGCTCCTTAAAGCAAAATGTCCCTTCTCCTAGCAGCACAATATCAGCATTTCTGAGCAAGGCCGCCTTGCTTTCATTTTGTTTAGAAATGTAACCTGAACTTTTCAGCAGGTGCGTATCACCTTTAATGGCACATAATTAACGCTAAGACTACTAGCATTTCCCAGAACGGTTGCTATAACTTCAATGGTTTAGTGGCAGTGCCTAATTTGTGATGGTGTTTGTCATGGTTCAGCCCTGACAATTATTTCTGAGCCCCCCACTTATTGTCTCAGACTCAGTCTGATTATGTGGTGTTTTGGCAAGTTTATTATTTTAACTGCCAGTCTTATAACAAAGACCTCTAGAATCATGGCAAAGTGTAAATGACGATTGTTTTTAAAGACACACCAAAATATTTGTCTCATGTCAAGACTCGACGAGTATGTCATTTTATGTGTATGTTGATTGGTATTTGTAAATCAAGTATCTGCCGTAGTGAGTACATCCGCCAACCACAATAAGCCGGTGGGAATTGCAGCTTTAAACCCATATATGTTGACAGCATGGGGAGTTGCTATTGGTGGTGGCACCAGTGGGCGGGGAGCTGCTAATCCTGATGTGCAATGGGCGTGTTAGAAAATATTTGAACCCAGCCCTTCTTTTTTTTTACAATTTAAGCACTGCCTAGTGTCAGTATTTCACATCATGAATGAGACACTTTGAGTGGGTCAGCACTGTGGCTTTTCAGAAAATCTGCAATGCTTTGAATGGCACGTCAGCGGCTTCAGCAGCAAGTCAAAGCACAGAACGGTCATTGTGGTGACTAGGCATTGTGCACACTGAAGGACGTATAGAATATTTTACTTGTTTACAGCCCCTAGTGCTACCCCTTCCCCCCTTCAAAGCTCTCTGTAAAGACACCTTTCACAAGAGTTACAATATGTTTAATGGGGCATTACAAGCACTTGGAAGTGGGGCTAATATAGCTTTGCAGTGTACAGCACTCTCAGTAGGGTTACTCAAGCATCATGGGGACCACAACAGCACTATGGCCACTATGATTTTAGTTGAACAATACACCACGCTTGAGAAGTGCTACTATTTAATTAATAGAACAGCATCACAACCTCTCATCTGAGCAGCTAGAAGTGTTTGAATGATAATACTTTTCAGTAGAACTGCTAATACTCTTAACAGAACAGTAAACAGACTTCTCAGCAGTGTCGATTAACCCTTGTTAGTTCTTGACAGCCCTTGTTCTCCATCTCAGTGGAGAAGCCAGTAAATGCATGGGCATAGAGTACAATCTACTCCCTTGCACTTACGAGAAGGTCTGATGAACATGTTGGAGTAGACGTTTTAAGTCCCAACACGGAAAAGAGGGTCCCACTACATAAATTGTACTAGGCCATGGTGTGGCTGGGATGAATGCGATGTTGCAACTTAATATGTGTTCAATGTAGTTAGAAGAATTGAAATGAGTGTTACTTTGTATTTTAGTTGGATACATCTTTAGAGGCACAGTAGCAGAAACATGAGTAGAAGTGGCATGGATACAATGTATTGTGCAATATACAATTTGTAGCACTGAGAAGTAAATAGTGGGTAGCATTTTGCATGCAAGAGAGGAGTTCATTGAATGGTAAACTAACATGCGGGAATTCAACAATGGTTTATATTGCAGACACAGTTATGGCATTGGGAAATATGGGGTTTATTGTGGATACATGGAGACATTGCAGAATGCAGGTTTCATCTATTTGGAATTTTATTGGGCCATAGAGTTCCTGGATTCGCAGGAATTATTCTTTTTGCCTGGTTTAGAGAGCTCGATGACCTAGATCATGGACGAGGGTAGAAGGTTAACCGCATATGGGCAGTTGTGATAACATCGCAACGGGCTGAAGGCGACAACTGAATGGAAAGTCATTTGTTAGGTTTTTATTGCTGGATTGGCTTTTGAGGTGCAAATTGTAATTTTCCTGGGAGCATGAAGGCATGTTTTTTTGATTACCAGAAAGGTCTGGTTACATGGAGGGTTAAATTGAGAGCTGACGGTTTGTGAGTTTGCAGGGAAATAAGTAGAATGTATTGCCAAAAGGCAGAAACTTCAAATGGTAGTAGCAAATAGGATTACATGCAAGAATGCAGGGGAAATGGTATTGGATGCCTGGAGCATCTGGGAGGATAAGGATTTTTACTACTGCTTCAAAGGAATGCTTATATATTTATCACCCTCCCCATGCCTTAAAGTGTTTATGGAAAGCCTTGCACAATCACCATTTTGGGTTAAATGGATTTCTGTCACATGGTCTGAACAATAAACGTAGTTAGTCATAAATGATGAATGTATTTATGTGGAGTACGTCATATCTGATGAGGGAAGAAGATTCCGTATCAAAAGGATTGCTCTTTGTGAATGCATCCAATGTGGTTCTAGAGCTAGTGGGTTAAATTACTTTGTATAAGAGTTAGAAATTGAGGGTTGGGGATGACTGCATAACAAAATATTTTTGATTATGAAAATTGTCTAACTCGGTATATAAACTGTAACTTTGTTGTCATTCAGAATTAATCAGATAGTTTTCAGCTGCAAGGAACTGACTAGCCCCTCCTGATCATTAGCATGCAATGCACCTGCTTTTCTGACAAAATGCACTTGTTTCTTCACAGAAACCCTTCTTTTGCATTGGAATGCTTGAGTTACTTCCTTTCAAACACTGGTCTGGTGCACAAATTACCTTCACAAAGGCCCCCTCTTCCATGCATGAAATTTAGATGACACTGCACTGTCTGTAAATGCCTTTCAGTAATATCAGGTATCATTACCCCCACATGGCTATTGCTATCATCCTGTTCATGTGCCAGTTCTCAGGCACTGTCACTGTCTGGTTGGAACTGGATGCCTCCTGGGGTCTTTATGAAAAGAGACAGTGTTTCCATGCAGTCATATGAATATGGATGGACCGAAAAGCAACATGAAAAAGCCTAAAATAAGATCAAAAGACTTGTAGCATTACCCTTGGAGAGGTCTGGGCAAGACATGCCAGGGTATTCTGGTGGAGATACAGCATCAGATGAAGTTACAGGAGTCTTGAACCACCTCCATCGTGATACTGATACCCTAAGTATTTAGCATCTGCCAATGATGAGAAAAGGCCGAAGCTTAACTACAGCCATGCTGGAGTGAAATGGCCAACCTAAAATGGAGTATAAATTGACAACTTGGAGAGCGAAGAAATATGTTTTCATATAATCAGCATGCATCCAGGAATGCATTTACTACCACCATGCCACATCACTTCCACATGTATCCCAATGTGGCCAGGTAGTTAAGAGAAGCATTATCCAGAACACAGATCTCCTCCTGGTGATCTCAGAGCTCACCCATGACACTCAGAAATGTCATACTGGCCCACAGCTCCATAAATACTTAACTGTACCTGACACACTGGCCTAACACAGTGTGTCAGGTACAGAGAAAAGGTATTGGATCCTAAAATTCTGGATCAAAAGTCCAGTTTGTTAGTATTTTTGTTATCACATACATGCAGTCATAAAACAGATCGAAATGGGTTGTGAAATATTACTATAATTTCCAATCCTCTGCCACCAAGCTGTACCATTTTATTCCTGTAGGACACCCAGCATTCTGTTGACCAGCAGTGTGTAACATCCACATCACAGACCACAGCCATTCAGGTCATTCTCACTGTCCAAATGTATATAACCAACGAAATTGATATCACCATTCTGATATACGTCACTATCTACCTCGTTCACATCCACATGACCGTCCACATCATTGGCTATTTCCATATCACTGTCCACATCAAGATGACCTTCAGGTCCACATCATCATCCACATCCATATCCACCTAGCCATACATGTACACATCCATATCATCATCCTCATCCACATAAACACCCACCTCCACATCAAAATATACATACACATCAATTTGCACATTTAAATCACGATTCATGACCACATCCACATTCCCATCCATGTGCCCTTTGTAAAGACTTGAGGGGGGTGTCTGTACTTCTGCTCTCTATATGGCAGAGGGGAGGCACAGAGGACCCCAGCCAAGATTATCTATTATTGGTACATGGTCGACCAATCAAGGCCTAGCTTCTCAGGAGGTGATGCAGACTGGTTCTTAAGTACAGTGTAATCCCCAAGCCCCCACAAAGGAAGGTCCACACACTGTATTAGTTAAAACAGTCTTTATATAATTAATATTCAAGGTTATGTACACTATCAAAATAACTCACTTTGTGCTCAGAAAATCTAAAATGGCAAATATTTACAGTTCTATAGTGGTACCACAATTATTATCAGATCTCATTAAAGTGCATCAACTATACTCTGGTCAAATGTCACACAGATCACTTAATAAAGGCAACCTACAATAGACATAGGAGGAAAGCAGTTGGTTAGAACAATTGGCAGAATACTGGCTCCTACCACTAGACACAGTTCTGTGTGGAGATCCCCCCACCTGGGCAACCTGTAAAGTAAAGAGATATCACAAGCCCAGTCCATATATTGTTCTATAAGTCTTATTTCCTTCTATAATGTTTCTACCCCCCCAATGTACCTGGAATAGCAGAGTTCGATGTTGAATCGTCGACGGATCCTTCTTGAGCGGCTCCCTTTAAAGCAGGAGCCACGGATCGTCGAGATCCCACGAAGAAAGTGAACTTGGCGTCGAAGCGGCAGCTTCGGTCCCAGCGGTGTTTGTCATCGGTGAATCGAAGGCGTCCTGCAAGGAAGAGGCGTGCGGGGCACCTAGGTGATGATAGTTCAGGACCGCAAAGAGTTTATGAAGAAAAGTGGCCCAACAAGGGCGTTGAGTCGTCCGGCATCTCTATGGTGGTTGGGTGGTGGGAAACCCACCGGCAGATGCTCCTTAGCGCGTCGATGGCCTGACCTTCTCCGGCGGGAAAAGGCGGGCGGCGGTGCGGACGAGCGTGTCCGTGAATGAAAAGTCTTAGGCAAAGGAGCGTGCGGCTCTGCTCATCGGCGGCTCGGCGTCCAGCGGTCCCCTCTTCTGGGCAACACGGCTTCGACAGGCCTCCAGCGGTTGCAGCAAACTTGCGAACCCTGGTCGACGACGGTGGATGGAATGTCCGGTGCTGATCTTCGTTCTCCTCGGTGGTCCCAGTCTCCGGTCAGCAGCCTTTCGAGGGTCTGACTTCCAGGGCGCTTCAGCGAAGGTTAGTGGTGCTTAATGGTCCCTCGCAGCATTGGAAGAGGGCTCCTAACCAGGTCCTCTGTTGGATCAGTTCGACGGCTTTCAGCTTTCGGATTTTGGCGAAGGGAGACAGCATTCAACCTTCTTCTTCAGGTTCGGCTTTGAGGTTAAGCATCCGTTTCAACTTGAGATTTTGAACAATTTCCAGTGGTGGGAGGTCCCTAGATATACTATTCTGTCTCTCATCCACACTGCTGGGTCACACTCAGCAGCCAATCATACAGAAGGGCATTCATGCAGTCAGTCATCCAATCATGCATACAGTGCTTTCAGGCCATTCTCCTCCATCTCAGACACTCACAACAAGGAATGTGTATTGGGACAAGTACCCAGCCATTCAACACTACACACTGCATTCATACCAGTTTCGGGCAGGGCTGTCTCAGTTATTGTGTCAAACACCGGAGCAAGAAGTGTATATTGGTCACATACCCCATTCACCCAGGTCCCACCCACAGGGTGTACCCACAACATACAGTCAATGGGAAGGCTCCAGCCAGTCTGGCCTGGACTTCACAACAACACCATATATGGAACTTCCACCCAACAGCCAGTCAGGGGGAAGGGACGGAGTCAGGGCTTCCCAGGACTTTGGGAAAACAAGGTAACAGGCAATAGAAAGCAAGAGGCCGGAGGGGCCATCTTGTTACCTATCAGGAATCAACTGATTCCAATGGCAGTGCCTCGGTATCACAAAATGGAGGATACTCAGAGCACCTGTTAAATTCAGCATGGAGCTGCCACCAGCCCATACCCTGCTCTTTGGGCCACACACAGGTGCCCAAAAACATACACTAGGGGCACAGGGTTGCACCCTCACCCATGGGTGCCATAAGGGTATCCCATGGGTCTGTACACCAAACCAAAAACAGGAAGCAGTGCACTTCCAGGAGTCCCATATTGACTCCTGTGCAGAAAACAATACAGAACACAAATGAAAAAGGACTACAGGACAAGGACAGGGAGGCCCTGTCCCTCCAATGCATTTCCAGCATCACACCCATCTTCATCAACAGACAGACCCACTTCACCACCTTTGTATCAATCCATATCCATGGCCACACTTACAATCACCTTCAAGTGTCAGTGAAATGGCAAATCCTGGCCACACCGACTAAAGAAGCCACACTCACTAAGCACTGTAGAGAACAAACTTACACCAACATTCACCCTACATACCAACCCTCACAATTTAGGCAGGAAACTCACGATTTTTCAATTAAAAATATTGCTATGTTTCCCTTTCTCCCACCTAAAACAATTATAACCCCAATGCAAGCCTATGAGAAAATGTATTTATTTCGATTTCCTTGACAAAATCTCCCATGTTCTTCAGAATGTTGGAATTTATGCGTTCACATTCAGGTGTTGTGAAAGGTGCCTTGATAAAAGTAACCATACTCACTAATCATTTCAGTGAACAAACATACGGTAAAATTTTCATTGCGATAATGACCCCTTACTCGGTCTATAAGAGGGCCTTTGCGAACCTGAAGCCTTACAGATCTATTGTGTTTGCTTTTCCTCATGGAGATGCGTTCTTTGTCACCCAGACCTATAGTAAGACTGAATCAGCAGTCCAATGTTTCTGCTTAATTCTAAGCACCAAGAAAGCAGTTAAATGGAGAACATGGTCTCTGTAAAGGACCAGGATCGTATGTAGAAATCACTGTCCAGCCGGGGGGCATACACGGCCAGTTACTGCCCACCAGCCTGGACCTAGGCCTTCCCGAGTGAAGTGAGGGCCTCGGCTAGGGCTGCGGGCTGGTACCGGACATGTACGCCCCCCGCCTTGGGTGTGATAGCTATTCAAACCCGGGGTTTGCCCGGGGTGAAAATAGTTTATTTATTTTTGCTCGGGAGATGGGCTCCGCATTATTGTGCAAGCCCAATATCCTGAAAAAAAGATGGTTTAGTCCCTTTTCCATTTCAATGGCAGCCATGTGCGGGAGGAGCGCCGGGACCGGAGCACAAAGCTGGGGGGTGAGGAGGGAGCAGGAAGGATTCTAAAGTAATTGGGGGTGGGGGAACATCAGAAAGCCACAGGCAGAGGCTCCCTGTGACCTCCCCACAATCAAAATGGTGCCAAACAGGGAAGGGCGTTAGGTGGCTGGGAAGAGTGGGCGGTGCACACTGTATTCTCGCCCGCTCTTCCAGCCACCTGATTGGTTGAGCGCCCTTCCCCGGATGCAAATTGTATTTCATGTATTTCTCCAATGTCGTGTACTTACCGAAATGTGCTTCAGAATGTGCCAACGGGCTTCATTTTTTTGGAGAAAATATCTTAACTGAAAATCACTACCCAACCCCATTTTACATTAGGGATTAGTTCATCTGCTACACCCGCCATTTCAAATAACCGCAGGTTTGTTCACAACCCCCTTGTTTCTGGAGAAGAGACACCCCCCCCCCCCCCACTAGAATCCTCCTGGGCATCACCCCCATTCTGTTCCAGCACCACTGGTCTCATGTTCAAATGCATCAACGGTACTGCACCTTCCCACTTGAAACACAGAATGCACAGTTCTCGCACACTCAGAGCCACTGACGAATCTGAGGGACCCCTCCATATTTGTGAGACTTACCACTTGCGGTATTTCAGAAAAACTTCATGTCATTGTAAGCATAATGCATTCCATTCCGGTTTGGGGTAAGGAAATGTATAATATACAGTACTGAATAACACCACTACTTTACCATGTACAAAAAATGCACAGAAGGTTCAGCACAGACCCTTCTGGATATTGTTCAGTAAAGAGGTCGGAATGTGGCTATCTGAGATGCTCAGATGTTTACCCTTTTAGCTGTATTTCTGTTATTTTTGGCCTTTAAGTGAAGGGGCGCCCTAGCCCTCGCTTCACTTAAAGGAAACACACCTTTTAATATGCAGGGGGCAGGGGGGATTTCAAATGTTGACCTCAGCCTTTTCCATGGCGATAAAAAAAGTGTGGAAATCCTATACAGATTTCTAACTCGTAATCATGTGGTATTTACTACAGTATGAATACCCCATGAGGTAAATACCTCATGACCTATGAAATACTGCCTGTTTTTACCATTACTGCCTGGCTCATAAAGAGGGCCTTGGCCATCACGGTTCTGCTTCTCTTCTAATAGAACATAGATGGCAGCGCATCATGCGCGGGAAATACCAGGTACGGATTATCAATCTTGGCTGTTGTAATTTCTGTCTCATTTTCATAGTGGGTTCACTTTTGACGATAAGTGATGTGTGACATCAATACATTAATCCGCTGGAAATCATGAAATGTCAAAATATTTATCAACAATTCATATGCAAAGTGCAATACTAGAATTAATCAACTCTGACTCAAGTGGCTTTTCTAAGGCTGCCAATCAGTAAAAAATCAAAGCTCATGCACCAGAGATGGGAGCTGTCATCAGACTCCCACTCAGACTGCACACAGGCGGCATGGCTCTACCTGAAGGAGCCGTTTCTCATCTTATATTCACGGAGCTCTAGGGGTGGACTGGTCCAAGGGGAACTCTGGAGATGTCCCGGCAGGCCTCTGCACCCTGGGCCTCTTTTTTGTGATAACCTACTTTATTTCCACATTTTCTCATAGGAAAAGTGTTCGGCTTGCTGAAAATGTATAATATGGGGCCCCTTTGAAAAATATTTCCAGGGCCTCTTTTGGTTCCCAGTCCACCCCTACAAGCGTCTAAAATAAGTACTGATTGCAAATTAAAAATAATACATTAGGCTATTTAGTAAATGCAACGCTCACTTTGCTGATATCTTGGCCAATAGACCCGTGATTGTCGGAGCTAGATCTGCATTTGCATGAAAGTGCGGTGTGCTCAAATTGCTCATGCGACCACCCACAAATTGAGACATGCGCAATTTCCACCCACATCACGTTTCGCCTGTAGATGGACCTTATTTACAAACAAATCCCTCAAAGTCAAAAGTGACACGGGGAGCCGAAACAACGTAAACCAACCTTTCATTAAGATTTCTTGCGGAAAGTGAACCACTGCCAGGAAAAAAAATATCTCCTTTGTCCACTAAGGCTTAAAATTAAAAGTACCCACCCTCTGACATAGCTTCCCATTCATCTCCGGCAACATACAAGTGTCACCCCCTACCCGAGCGATTAAAATAATCCTTGTTTGTCCAGGTCGAAAACCCGGCAGTGTAGAGCCAGATGGCGACCGTGGTTGCCCGGCTCCTCGAAACAGTTAACTCTAAGTAGTGTACACTATGCCAGTGACGACGACAAGAAGCAGAGCAATGGAGGAGGCACCCCGATAACCCAGGCAGTGTCCTCCTCCTGGCCTCCCCCTCCTGGGAACAAGGGGAGGCGCTAACGCCGGTGCGCCAATAGGAAGAAAAGCCTGTGAAAGGAAAAGCGCAGCGAAAGTTGGGGAAAGCCCGCAAAGGGCTAACAAAGGAAAGGGGAGGGGATTCTACTTTATAACAAGCGGGCACCAGATGAAGGGCAGCATCATCGGCTGCTGCAAGAGGACGCCCGTTACTCGCTGTGGAAGGTTTTCGTTTTTCCGAGCAGCACCACTGAAGCGGAAGGAGGGCTTGACGGCAGTGTTCCCAACATTGTTGCAGGCGGAGCGGTGCAGCGGCTGACAACGCGGCGTGAAGGAAGCTACTGACTGCCGTCTGATCAGCGGCTGATCCCGTGGGTGGCAGGCGATTGGAGCAGCATCTAACACGGCTACGTGAAGGAAAGCTGCCGCCTGGAGTCAGAACAAGAAGGCGAGCGAGCGGCTGAAGACGCATGTAGCGGTGATCAAGAAGGCGAGCAAGCGGCTGAATCCGTAGGTGGCAGGCGATCTGAGCAGCATCTAACACTGCTACGTGAAGGAAAGCGGCCACCTGCAGTCAGACCAAGAAGGCGAGCGAGCAGCTGAAGACGCGTGCATCGGTGTTGGATCGTGGAGGAAGTCGGGCAAGGCATCTACGATCAGCTGCTGCCTGAATCCTCACGGGCTCACAGAGGGCGACGTGATCGTGACATCGAGCAATAAGCCGGCGAGGCCGTCGCGCACAGCTGCTTGGTGAAATCTCCATTGACTCATGGAGGGCTCCGCGACAGGAGCAATGAGGAGGCTTGGAGCCTCAAGCTTGCAGCAGGAGCTCCCGCCGCACACGCGGCTCGCAGCGGCCAGCGGGAAGAGCACAACGGGCAGAGGTTAACAGAGAATCAGGAGCACAAAGGTTGCTCAAACGCACAACGCAGGGAGGAGCACAGGCGGCTAATTACCGGCACAACAATAAGAAGCAGGCAGCTACCAAGGGGCAGCCTGACAACACAAGGTAGCAGGATGGATTTGGACGCATTCGTGGCCATGGCAAGAATGGCAAAAGCTAAACACGGGCAGAATAGGCTGGACGCCCTGATAACACAGACCGAGGAGGTGCAACCAGGGCCTAGTGCGAGGCCGGATTCCCCTTTATTGTTTCAAGAGGATGAAGACACACAGGAGCAAGAAGTGGAAGGACAGGTAGAAGAGGAAGAAGAACCGACTGGGAAAAGGAAAAGGGTGATGACTCCGAAGGCTAAAGCAATCAAGGATCAGGCGGCGAGGAACAAGAAAGCAAGGGCAGCAGGGGCAAGGAACAAAGGAAGGACACGGGAGAGTGCAGCCATACCGGCATCGACACCTGTGGGGACACCGAGGAGTCAGGGACTACCCGGCATGCCTGCAATCAGACCGGTGGCTGCAAGGGAGGACGGCCCGACATCCTTGGAGGCAGTGAAAGGTATGGTGGTGCAATGTATGCAAGCCTGGGGGAATGGGGGCAGCTTGCAATTGCTATGTGCTAATATCAATGCATTTAACCAAAGGGGAACTGAGGCAGCGGTATTACAGCAGAAGGGGGTACTGCCTGAGACAGGGGCTGGGGTGGCAGGGGGCTACCAGCAACCAGGGACCCTGGCCAGCATCAGGGTGCCAGGGGGGGTGAACCAATGGCCAGGGCCATGGCCTACTGCACCATTACTGGGTGGGGTGTTCCAGCAGGGGCAAGGGCCCAGCACAGGGGCTAGTGTTAACAATGGTGGCCTACTCACAGCACAGCCAGCTTAACTGCAACAGACCATTGCAGTAACCAGCGCCAATCGCATAGGCGAGGGCAACCCAATACCTCAAGGGGGCCTACCTACAGCAGGGGCCGCACAGGCTCCCACATGGTGGGGGCAAGGTGTGGCAGGAACTGGGCTACCTCCAGTCCCGAGCATTACTGTTGGGCAGGAGGGGATAGGGGGAACTATGACACAGCACGGGAGAATGATGCCTGGGTTTGGTCCAGTCAGGGTGTCAGTGAACTCTTTATCGTGGCATATACCAATGGCAATCAAAGAAAGGGTATGGAGGAAGGAATTCATAGAATCCTAGACTTTGTGGGGATGGAGCCACTGGGTAACGGGTTAAAAGAATTATCTGAGAAGGAGAAAGAGAAAAGGGACAAGGAGACACCTAAGACGGCGGCATCCATTCATAAATGGTTAAAAGCATTTAAGGTGTACACATCAATAATGATAGAGAAGTACCCACAGGATGCTCTAGCAATGCTCGCTTACGGGCAGTATATCCATGATCTCTATTTGAAACGTGGGGGGGAAGGCTGGCCACAATATGATCGGGTATTCCGTTTAAAAATGCAGGTTTGGCCAGGCTTGTCCTGGGATGAAATGGATATTGGTGGGATTTTGGATAAACTGGTACTGACAGAAGAAGGGGGAGAAACCCCCAGTGGAGAAACCCCAGGTATGGAGAGGCGGGGGGGGTTCTCAAGGCGTGGGAGGGCGTCCTTTCATGGGTACTCCTCCTGGAACAGCAGAATCTGCTACCAGGGGGAGCAAGCGGAATGCTGGAGGGTCAGCGAAGAGGGAGGTTGCCTCTTCGGTAAAGCATGCCGATTTAAACACCCCCGGGGAGGGAGCCACAAAGAGCGCAGCTCCTCAGCCAGCGAAAGGAAGCAGGGAGTAGCTCCAGAGGGAAGGACAAGGTAAAAAAAGAATGAGGTTAACAAAAAGATGTCAAAAGCTATCCGGAAAAGAATGTGTAATGGTGTGATTAAAGTTGGACTACCAACCCCTGTTAACCTACAAGCAATGACTCCATGGTTGAATATTTATCATAACGCTGAAGATGCTAGATTGTTGTGGGAAGGCTTCAGGTGGGGGTTCAGGATCCCATGTGGAGGCGTAGCAAAAGGCACAGAGGCACGCAATCTGCTGTCAGTGTTGGGGATGCCTGAGGTGGTGGCACGGAAAGTAGCCAAAGAGGTGGACTTGGGCAGAGTGGCCGGTCCATTCATGTAACCACCAATGCCAAACCTGGTCATATCACCACTAGGGCTGGTTCCCAAAAAAGAGGAGGGGCAATACCAGCTGATCCATCATCTCTCTTTTCCAGAGGGGGATCAGTCAATGATGGGATCAGTGACGAATTGTGCAGAGTGCACTATTCATCCTTTGATGAGGCAGTAGAAGTGTTAAGAGCTGCCAGGAGGGGAGCTCTTATGGGCAAAGCTGATATTGAATCAGCATTTCGGTTGTTGCCCATTCATAAGGAGAGTCAACATTTGCTGGGTTTTAAGGTACAGGAGCACTACTTGTATGATAAATGTCTACCAATGTGGTGTGCCATTTCCTGTGCTTATTTCGAAGCATTTAGCACCTTTTTGGAAATTGCGTTGAAGCAAGAGTTCCGCTAGCCTATGAAAAAACTGTGGGACCAGTGACCTGTTTAATATTCCTAGGGATTGAAATTGATTCAGTAAGAGGTGAATGCAGGCTGCCTCAGGACAAGGTAACTAAACTGAAGGGGATCATCAAGGGGCTAAGGGGTAAGAAGAAGGCTACCCTGAGGGAGCTACAGGTCTTGGCGGGCAACCTCAATTTTACAGGGAAGGTCATTCCAGTGGGTAGGACTTTCGCAAGGAGTGTTGAGCTGAAAACGGTAGGCTTGCAACATGCTGGACAACATGTCACGTTGGGGTCTGAAGTGCGGGAGGACTTGGCCATGTGGGACACATTCCTAGATAACTTTAATGGGGTGTTGTTGTGGAGAGGCGAAAGTAACAACAAGGGCAGGTGGAAGTTGTTCGCAGACTCGTCTGGGGCCCTAGATTTCGGGGCGATCCTGGACAACAAATAGTGTGGCATGGCGTGGCTGGAGGAATGGCATCAGCATGGGGTCACCAAAGACATCACTCTGTTGGAACTCTTCCCCATTGTGGTGGCATTGAAACTGTGGGGAGAACAACTGGGAAACAGCAGAATCATGCTCTGGGTTGACAATCTGGCGGTAGTTCAAATCATTAACCAAGGTTTTGTCAATGGCACAAGGGTCTTGCAGCTATTGAGGGAACTCCAGAGATGCATGCTAGCAAAGAATATTGAGGTACGAGCAAGGCACATTCCGGGGGTTCAGAACACAGCAGCTGATGCTCTCTCTCGTTTACAGTGGGAGAAATTTCTGGAGAATTGCCCAGGAGCGGAGAAGGTGATGTCCCCATTCAAAACACAGTGGTGGGACATGATTGGGGTAATCTGAGTGCCCAGATTCAGATGACACTGGCACCAGGTACAACCAAAAGGTACAAGGCATGCTGGGAACGGTACGTGGATTTCAAACGGAAGGTACTAGGAGAGGGCTAGCACGAGATGCCGGTAAGGGCCTTTGTGGGGTGGGATTGGCAGGAAAGAAAAACCAGGTCATGGATGGCACATCATCTGGCAGCCATCGCCCATTTTTCTAAGCTGGAGGGTAAGAGTGACCCCACTAAAGAGCATTATATTTTTATGGCTATGAAAGGATGGGCTAAACAAGAAGGGCCTAGAAGTGATTTGAGGAGGCCGCTAGACGTGGTCAAGCTGCAGAGGGTGGTCGCCAGCCTGGAGAGAATCTGCCATGGGGGATTCGAGGTGTCATTATTCAGGACAGCGTTCACGCTAGCATTTTTTGGGGCATTCAGGGTGAGTGAACTGGTACCAGAGAACAAGGGGGCAAAGGGCGCGAGATTCTTACAAAGGCAGGATGTGCACTGCACTGAGACACAGGTGACATTATGGTTAAAAACATCAAAGACGGATCAAACAGGTAAAGGGTACACAGTGTCACTGCAACCCATCACAGGTAGCACGGTATGCCCAGTAAAGGCAGTATCAAGTTTCCTAATACTAAGGCCTCTCACAGAAGGGGGGGTTCCGCTACTCATTCATCAGGATGGTACATCACTGAGTCGCTTCCAGTTTAGGAAAGTGATGGAACTGGCGCTAGAAGAGATAGGGGAAACTGAAGGGATCTTTGGGACACATTTGTTCCGAATTGGGGCGGCCACTTCAGCGGCGGCAATGGGCATGGGGGAGGTGGCAATCAAACAGATCGGGAGATGGAAATCGGGTTGCTTCAAGAGATATATCAGGCCTGAAAAACTGTAAGGTTGACCCTCCCTTCTTCTTTTCTCACCAGCGCCAGCCCGAAGGAAGAAGAGATCGGTATGGGTATTAGGACACTAATTTGTGTCTAGGGCTGGGAAAAGCTGGACGGCGGAGCAAGAAAAGTTGACGGCAGGCGAGTTCAGTATTGGGTGGCACGGGGTGCCAGGTATGAAGTGGGCGCAACTACAGGGGCAGGTGCGCAGATTACTGATCAGCAAGCAAAAGCCAGACATTTTGATCATTCACTTAGGGGGCAACGATTTGACAGAATTAGGGAGGGGGGCTTTGATGCAGGAAATTATGTTCTCTTTGCAGGAGCTATCAGGTTAGCTGGGGGAAACAGAGATTGTTTGGTCAGAGATCATCCAAAGGTCGGAATGGAGAGGTGCGGAAAACCACGCAGCAGTGGAGAAGTCCAGGCGGAAACTAAACAGTGCAATGGCAAAGTTCTGCAGGGGCAGGGGCTTTGGGCAAATCAGGCATGGCCTGATTAATTTGAAATCCCCAGAATACTTCCTCAAGGATGGGGTGCACCTATCACCATTGGGCATGGATCTGTTTTTTTGGAATCTATGCACCAAGATACTGGAAATGTGAGGAGAGGAGCAAAGGGGGAGCCACAGTGGGTGGCAACCCACTTGTGGCGTGGCAGTGTTTGGCCAAACAAACACATGAGACAGACTCCGGATGAGCCAGGAAAAAGCCAGAAGGGTCTTCGCTCTTCTCTGACCCAGCGCCCCTTGGGAGCCTAAGCAGCAGGGGCATCTGGGAGGAACAACAAGGGCTCAGCTTCCCCCGAGGAAACGGCACTCTCCCCGCCCAGGAGCGCTTGCAGGGGCAGGAGGGGCTCAGACGCAAGGTGGTGAGAGTTGGGCCTATGCAGGACTCTTGGTGAAAGAAAGGGGGAAGCAGTTATTTGGGACACGGAGCAGTCACCGCATCTTATGACTTCGAGTGTTTTTCCACAAATGTGTGCAGTGTGGTTTGTGATATTGTGGAATAAATCTGCAACCTTTTTTATGCCAAAACAAGCAAAGACTCATTCTCCACTTTTCTGGGGGGAAAGGGAATGATCTATGGCTATGTGTGGAATACAAATGGACGGATGCCGGGGTTATGCCAGTGACGACGACAAGAAGCAGAGCAATGGAGGAGGCACCCCGATAACCCGGGCAGTGTCCTCCTCCTGGCCTCCCCCTCCTGGGAAGAAGGGGAGGCACTAACGCCGGCGCACCAAAAGGAAGAAAAGCCCGCGAAAGGAAAAGCGCTGCGAAAGTTGGGGAAAGTCCGCAAAGGGCTAACAAAGGAAAGGGGAGGGGATTCCCCTTTATAACAAGCAGGCACCAGACGAAGGGCAGCATCATCGGTTGCTGCAAGAGGACGCCCGTTACTCGCTGTGGAAGGTTTTCGTTTTCCCACCCAACAACCCTACGAACAGAACACACAGAAAAACCTGGTCGTCATTGTCGCAGGACGACTAGGCGGTGTAGCAGTGTTTGGCCAAACAAACACATGAGACAGACTTCGGATGAGCCAGGAAAAAGCCGGAAGGGTCTTCGCTCTTCTCTGACCCAGCGCCCCTTGAGAGCCTAAGCGGCAGGGGCATATGGGAGGAACAACAAGGGCTCAGCTTCCCCTGAGGAACGGCACTCTCCCCACCCAGGAGCGCCTGCAGGGGCAGGAGGGGCTCAGACGCAAGGTGGTGAGAGTTGGGCCTATGCAGGACTCTTGGGGAAAGAAAGGGGGAAGCAGTTATTTGGGACACGTAGCAGTCGCCACATCTTATGACTTATGAGTGTTTTTCCACAAATGTGTGCAGTGTGGTTTGTGATATTGTGGAATAAATCTGCAGCCTTTTTTATGCCAAAACAAGCAAAGACTCAGTCTCCACTTTTCTGGGGGGAAAGGGAATGATCTATGGTTATGTGTGGGATACAAATGGACGGATGCCGGGGTTATACAGTTAGCGAGCATGGTTGCCGCTTCCCCCCCACCTCGAGATGTAGTGTGCCTTAAAAATGCAGTCAATAAAGCAATTCATCAGTCAGCCATGTTTAGGAGGGTGCAATAACATGGTCCTGTACTGCACAGTTGCAAGGCCCGAGTGGACCCTAGGCGGCGACATCAACCTCAGAGTTGCCTAGTTTGGAACAGGGTGTATAGCCATAAAGAAGCAGCTGGGAGTCGGTGAGATAATTATTAACACTTGTGAAAAAAGGTTGCAGACTCTGTGCACTTATATAAAGAGGAGCAACGCCGGTTTAGATAGCATAAACAACTTGGGACATAGGCCTGAGTCACAGAGCATTTTTCAATGGAATTGCGCCATTATAAACCACTTCTGTGAATCAGGCCCATAGTATGATACGCGAGCTCCTAACATGCTTTCAATTAGTACTATGGAGGGAACTTTAAATAAGGAAGTTAGGGGTGTGACATAAAAGTGATAATTTAAAACTTAATTCTGTGTGTGTGTGTATATGAGCAAACGTAACTCTAAGGCTGTTAATGTACAAGGCCCTCAGACAATCTCATGTGTGTACTCAACATTTCACAATTATACTATATCAGGATTTTTTTCTTAGCTTTCTCTGGGTGGTTGGATTCAAATGATAGTTGAGTACTTAAACACATTTGCATCCATTTCCATGCCAGAAATGGGCTATTATGACTGTAAATATGTTTGGGCCACTAAGATTGTCATATACGTTAGTGAATTTAAATGTCCTGGTGCTCTGCTGCCTCTAAGAAGGCAGTACTATGAAGTTGCATTTGGTATGGGATGACCGTGCCTGACTGAGTGCGGAAGTGCCTGACTAGGTGCGGCTGCACCTGGCTTGGCATGGCTATGTGCCTGATTCGTGCAATAATCTGTGTGGAAAAAGAAGAGATTTGCACGCGAAATCGCGTGCAAATCCCAGTTGGTTGATTCATGGAAAGCAATGCGCTGGACTTACCTGCAACTTACCTGGGACTTATGAGGAATCCGCGCCAGTACACCACGTCACTGTCACTCGACGAACACCTTGCACAAGCCTCCAAGAAGAGGGTGGGCAGGGCCTGTGCAGCCACCTAAAAGGAGGGCGGAACCCGTGGAATGAGGACGAACAAGTGAAAATGTGGGCGTTACAAGGGACATTCCACCATCGAACAAACGCACACGCCCATATGCGCGCAAAATAAACGTATTCATGGAATTGAACTGGGAATGTCGGCTCGCAAAAAAAAAAAGTGTAAATCCCAGAATCCACGCGATAGCAGGTGTTGGGAAGGAACCAGGGTCCTCCCGAACCCCCAAGTGCTTTAGAGTTAGGCAATACCTCTTTAAGGTGCTATAATGGACTAAGGTGGAGGAGGGGCACTGGGAAGGCTCTCTCATGCAAACATGAACACATACACAGACATAGGCAAGCACTTAAGAGGGTAGTTATTGTCTAAATATAAGGCACAATTAACTATTAGCTGGATAGATTTGTAATGTCAGATCCTAGGCATTGTAAAATCTAAGTGCTGTATATGAGACAAACTCCCCCCTCCTTCCCCAAAGGAATGCAGCCTGTGAGATCTCAAATTGACTACAGGCGCTTATGCAGTATTCGTCACCATGGCAAGCACGAACAGACTCACCAGATGTCCACTGTGCCTCAAGGGTCCATGCAGGTTAAAAATAAGAATCACATGTTCTGTGTGACAAAATGCAGAATTGGATAAATTATAAGAGTAAAGTGTGGAGGAGACTACAGGACCCAGATAAAACGTGAGCAGGATGGGTGTAATATGGAGAGAATGACTGGAAAATGTTTGTACACATAAAAATGTTTAGTCCTTCCTTGGGCTAGGCCTCACGGTTTATAAAAGTCTGCAGAGCTGCAGTGTGTTTTTGCATAGGTAGAAAAATGTAGAACAGCATGCCCTGGCAAAACCGCTGACAACGAAGAAAGAAGGCTTGGAGCATCTCTATTATGGAAGAAGGACGGATTTGGCTGAAGTCATGATCCAACGCCAGTGACACCTCCGTGGTAAGACAGGCCTATATAAACCTCTGCCTGAAACCACTTTGGCAGGAAGGAATGGAAGAGGAACAGGAGAAGACTGTTCAGGGAGCAGAGTCCTTTGCTACCATCCTCATTTTGTATGATTAAACTTGTTATCGTTGTAAGATCGCCTTTTTGCCTTATTTCCCTAGAGGGGTGTATTTATTCTGGTGTGAGCGTAATTAGGGACACCCTTACACAGGTGTAAACGTCAACGCACACCTTAACAAATACATATTAAGCACGCAAGCACAACAAACTCACAGATACAGCCATGATGAATGCAATCATCCATGAACACTGCAGGAGGAGGAGGATGGCCAGGGCCTGGATCTTCCACCCACAGACGAGCCTTTTTGGGATGGCTGATGACCAGTTATATGGCAGGTATAGTTCCCCCCCCATATCATCCTAGGCTTGGTCATGGAGTTGGAAGATGACCTGACATAACCCACCCTGTGCTCCCAAGCACTGAGCCCCTTGCAAAAGGTGCTCAATGCTCTGCATTTTTTGGCCACTCGGTCATTCCAGCAAACCACTGCCACAGTAGGTGCCATCCCCCAGGCCACACAGTCTCGCTGCCTACACCAGGTGTTGGCAATCATAACTGCACAACCTACTGTCCGCCGGCACATCTTTATGCCCAGAACACTAGCAGAAAGGCAAGCAGTGTTCCATGATTTTTATGAGGTGGCGCACTTTCCAAAAGTGCTAGGTGCTATTGATTGCACCCATGTTGCTCTTCGTCCACCTAGAGCAACAGAGCACATCTACTGCAACCAGAAACATTGGCACTCCATCAATGTTCAGGTTGTGTGAGATGCCAAAGGCATAATTACGGAAGTGAATGCCAACTCTCCTGGTAACAGAAATAATAGTTACTGAGCTTAGGGCCCTTTAGGAATGTGCATGTAATGGATGGGATCAGACAAAATAACTCTGACTCCAAATAATCAAACCAACTCAGGAAGATGGCAAAGTACTGTTTTATTATCAATTATCTAAAACGGGGCGTTTTCAATGAACATCAATGGATGTATACTCAGGTTCTCTCAGGGACCTTCTCATAAAAACATAGTTATATATCAAAAATATGTCAGAGTTGATGTCATACTACGTGGCAAATAATAGAAAACCTACTAAGGGTTAGGATAGGCTTAAGGGGAACATCTAAGTATATTATCTACAGGAACTAGGATTATAATTGGCTGCCCACTGTCAGGTGGACAACAGGCACCTACCTCTAAAACATGTAATCTTCAGAAACATTAGGTACACCGTTTCTCATTGAGTTTCAAATTATAAGGTCCTTCATTAGATGTACTGGTTGGCACACATGCGACAGTTCTGGAACATTCGGTTCACTTAGCAGTATGTAAGCTCAAACCCAGGTGCAGGGAGATGAGGTATGAAACTACCTCCCCACCCAATTAGCCCAGCATCTCTCATCACCCATGCCTTCGGCCATGAAAATTGTCTTTGAACTTGGCCTTGCAAAAGTATCCTTGTCTTCGGACTACATTGGAGTGCGAGCTCACACTGTTGTGTTCTGGGACTACAAGTCCAAACTCGATTTTCATCTTTAGCTCACATGACAGGAGATCACGATCGGGTCCGTTTTGCAGGTTTTAAGTGCTCTAAATGTATAAAGCCTGGCACTCCTGATGTTCTTTCTTTGCACCTTAACAAGGGGTGATTCATCCTCTGCACTTGTGCTCCTTTCCAGAATAGATAGCTGACCTTGGCTGCTTCAGTCTTGACTCCAGGCCAGACAAACTTGCCATCTAGCTTCAAGATTCAGTTTATTCTTACTGCGACACAGTTTTCCCTTTCCCCTTCATGGGTCCTAGCTTACTCATGACACCGATGTCCAGTTTCTATACAATGGCGGCTTCGCCTGCTCTCTATTCACTATATGTAGCCAGCTTCTATGATGACTTAACCTACTTGTGTTTCAGCATCTGTACAATTATTGAACAGTTGATTCTTTGCAGCACTTTGTGCACGTGTAATCTTCCTTTTCGTATTTAAAAGTTCCCTTGATTCTTTAGTTCGTCATTAGTTCTGTAGAATCCATACATCTTCTTCAGCCAGTATCTCGGAATGTTGTGTTATGTCTCTTGTGATGTCACCAGCTGTTTTCTTTGCTCTTTTTCATATTCCTTCAGGGTGTTCCTACCTTAGAATGTCATCACTCTGAGGATATATTCGATAGGGTTGTCTCAATGGGTATCTTCTTTTGAATCCACGCTGCAGTATTGGCACAACTACTGGTGTCAAACACGGCACAATCTCAGGATTCCAACATATGGGTGGTGGAGGGAGTTGGATTTCCTGCAGAGGCATGCAGCTGCTCCTCTACATTCCCCCCTCTCGTCAAGTGCTTAACCACCTCCCCAATCGTTTCCACATCCTGGTATTTTCTCTTGAAGAAGTGTTTTTTTGGTGTCCATATCTTCATCACCCTCCTCAGGGTGTCTGCTGATTTGGCATGTTCATCTACACTCCTGTAAGAGGATTCAATTCAACACTACAGCTAAGTCAATGCCTAGTCTGGGATACTGAATGGAAACCCTTATTGATATATCTTTATGTCCAGTTCATGAGTTCTGGATGACTACCCCTATATAACACCCCTCTCTTGGGATCCCCTGACCCCACTGAGCCAAGAAGTAGTTCTGTTTTGCAAGTTAAAAGGTTTATTTGAGAATTTAAACAATATATATATATATATATATCACACTTTATAATAAATTAATAATTGAATATCACACTTAATCTGAGCAGTAATCAATAATGGATAGTCTGGCACTAGCACACTTCTTTATAATCAATGATGAGTGGTTATAGGAGGGATAAGATGGCAACAATACTTTTATGGTTTCAAATGGATGCAAGGTGGAATGAAAATGCAGTACAGAAAATAACTTGATATGATTTCAACAAAACGATGTAATCACTTTTCTCTGGCAATCCACTCCCCCCCTTATGCAATGTAAGTAAATGAAGGGGAGAGCACACAGTTCTGAGAAATGCAACCAAATGTAATTCAGTTCACCCCAGCAAGCTTAGACTACAGAAGTTTGAAACACAGGCAAAAGGCTTTGAATATGATGACAATGCAGTGAGAAATATGCTGAAAATGCTTTTAATTCCCTCCAGGAGGTTCAGGGTGAGTGGTATCTAGTTAATATTAGTCCAGGCTCACTCTAGCAAAGATTCAGGGATGGTTCTTAAGAGGCAAACGAAATTTAGCGGTTCAGGCCACAGCAGCTATCTTTTTACAAGTAAAGAAATCGGGCCAAATCGCAAATCGCGGCAAAATTCTCGAGTGCGAGAATCGTGATTACGGCAAAAGTTTGAGGAGTAGGAAGTTGGTTCTAGGCTTGTTGGAAAGGTAAGATTCTAAGCTTTCAGAGGAAAGTTTAACCAAGTTCGTAGCCCAAACGGTTACGGAGTTATGAACGATTTTGTGAAGGTTGTTTTTCGGATTTGAAATTTTAAAAGTTCAAAGCGACAGGTTACAGCTTGCAGCTAGAAAATGACAGGTGACAGCTTCTAGGAGGCAGTTCTGGTTAGATTAAAATAGTTTAGATTAGATTATTTTAACTAAGAGATTGGTTCTGCACACTTCTGCTAGGTACTCACAATATATTTAGAAATAGGCCTCGCCACGGATCTGGTCAGGTTTTGGACTGGACTCCGGTTCTGGTCTCGGCACTTCACAGTGATCTGGGTCAGCTCTCTGGTTCTGCTAACAGCGGTCTGGGTCAGCTCTGCTCTGCTAGTCTAGCCTCTCTGGATTCTGGATACTGCCCTGCTTTCTGTGGGTACAGCACTGCTTCTGGATCTTTCTGGCACAGGGTTTCAGGCCAGAATCAACACCTGGGTCTGGCTGTGAATAGTCTGCAAATGATTTTTGGGCCTGCTGACAAATACTTTTGCTTGCAGTGGGCCTTCTTGGTTCAAAGTTCTGTAGTCTCTGTTTAGCTTGGAAGTCTAAGTGTAGGATCTCTGGATGTGAAGTCGCCGGTCAGCATGCTCCGCAGCAAATGGAATTGAATGTCTCTACCTGTCCCAGCAGTCTCTTTTTATGTGTTTTGAAAGTGGGTGGAGAGGCTAGCTTTCTAGGCCCAACCCCTTCAGAGTTCTGATAGGTTGGAGAATTCTTTGCGTTCTCACTGGAGAGCAGGATTGTGTGTCAGAATGATGTCATTTAATGGCTTGCAGAAAAGACACTCCCCTGTCAAATTGCACACAAATCTATATTTGATCAAAATACACATTTCTCAAATACATAGTGGTTTGTCATTGCATGTACATATTACCTATCACATGAGGTAGACTCTGTTCAAACTCTGCTCTTCCTGAGGGCTTGCATTCAAAAATGGCAACTTATTTTCGATTTTAGTGGGTTAGGCAACCTTGGTTCTTCATTAAAAATTATACACATATACACGGCCTGTCCTTACATACTCCAGTAAATTCCCAATTAAACACAGAGTCTGTAGTATCCATAAATAGCGGGGTTTTGCCCTAGAACATCACACAAATTCCCAACGCTTCTTAAAACGTGCACAGAAAATTCACAAGAATTATGGTATCATTTAAATAATTTTGACAAGTCTGCACTGTGAGTTATACATCTTTCTTAAAATCATATTCTGGCCAACAGGGGTGTGTCTTTTCAGGTCACATGGTGTAGAAACCAGTTTATCCAGTTTCTGCCAAGCTCAGAGACCCTGCCCCTCCCAGCTTCTGCCAAGAGGAAGCTGTTTTACGATTCCCCCAATAAACCATCTGCCTGGGCCCTGGAAGGCCCATTGTTCAAGAGGAAGCCATTTATGGCCTCCCCCCAATAAACCCTCTGCCTGGGTCCTTTGTTTAGTCTCTAGCAGTCCCTTGGTAATTCAATCAGAGAGGGGTAACCTCACCTCAGAATGCAGCCAGGCCTGAGAACTGCTGTGGATCCAGTTTCACTCCAATTGGGGGGAAGTTGTCATGCAGAATCCAGTTCCTTAAACCAGGCCCCAGCTAATGTCACTTTTAGTTACCCAGTTTTCTGCATTCAAATAAAACTAACAATTTTTACATATGCAGCTAGAATGCTGATTCTAAGCTCAAAACTATGACATTTTAACAGTGACAAACTATGTGGCAATCACAAGTCTGTCCCTCAGTTAATTTAAACATTTTCGATTTTTGGTAGTTTTAAATCCAGTTTCAGTTAGGCTGCTGCAGACCTGCAGAGCTCAGCCAGTCTTGTTATGAACATTGTTTTGGGGCTCTTCAACTTCCCAGATTTAGTATGCACACATACTTCATCCTGCCAGATATCCGCTGGTGTTCAGTGAGATTTTTGGATATGTTGCAATGTTTGAAAATAGGCATTTTGAGCTGGCATTCAGGGAAACAAAAGGTGATTTGAAAGTGCGGTTTTTCCTTTGGCACACATTTCACTCATGGCACCCCGGCCCATCCTGCTCGCACTGGTGGGTGGCAAGTTAGGCAACCATTTTAGTGTGCACAAACTGCGTGGTTCTCCTGGATTCTGGCGCACATATGGGCTTTTTGGCCATCTTGGATTTTCGAAGCCCACAGCACCAAATGTTGCAGCATGATAGCTCAAACGTGGGTCAGGACACCCAACAAAGCCCCCCCACGTGACTGCCCTTTGAATTTGAGTCGATGGGGAGTCGGGTGCACAAGGGTTTTGACCCACGCACTGGTATGTCCGCAAAATCTTCTTCCAATTCTGCAAATGGCACAGTTCAGCATCTTTTCCTCCATCCGGTACTGATCGATCGGTTCTCCTCGCCGGTCCTGATGGGAATATTGGGCGGTACCCTGGGCCCCTCGGGTCTCAGCTCCCGGTCTCCGGATCGTCCTCCTTGGCCAGTCTCCAGGTTTTCTTTCTCCTAGGACGACAAAGGAAGAGCGGCAATACCTATTCATGGACATTTCTCCCCCACCATTGATATAGTGGGGTGGCATATATATTTTAGAACTCAACAGATATGAACATGCACATTTTTTTAAATTAAGCGACAGGAACACACAAACTTGAGAAACACAGAATTTGATAGGCTATATGTAGGATATGTTAAGTTAGAACTGAATTAATCTGAGACAGTACCCCCTGGGATTCCAGAGGATTCCTCCAGTTGTTGCAGAGTGTGCCTGGGATGGCAACACTTCAACTGGTTAATGTGGACCCACTTGTCTTCCCCCTCTGCCAAACCGCCTTTGGGGATGTGGATCTTGTAGGCCACAGGGGAGATCTTGTCTATAATTTCAAACGGTCCCTTCCATGTAGGCAAACATTTTTGCTGTTTCGCCTGGTTTCTTTGGAAGTTATATAAATAGACCCGGTCCCCCACCTGATATTCCTTCCTGGAAGTTTTCAGGTCATAGTGGGTCTTCATGCTATCAGCTGATCTTTCTAGATTCCGCTGAGCATAAGCAAAAGCATGTTGAAGGTGTTTCCTTAAATTCTCCACATACTCATGAGTTGTGGAGGCATTTATCAACGTTTGCTCTTGGGTTCTGTAGAGCAAATGCTGAGGAAGCACCATCTTGCGTCCAGTCATCAACTCAAATGGTGACATTTTGGTTGCGGATGAAGGGGTAGATCTGATGGCCATTAGGACCAGAGGTAATCGGATATCCCAACTTGGCCCAGAATCTGCCAGAAACTTCTTTAATATGCTCACAATGGTTCGGTTATATCTCTCTACTGCCCCAGAAGAAGCTGGCCTGTAAGCAATGTGTAGCTTTCTCTTGACCCCCAGTATCTCCCACATCTTTGTCATTACTTCACTGGTGAAGTGGCTACCCCTGTCTGACTCAATCCTTTGAGGTAGACCAAAACGGGAAAAGATGTGGTTAATCATCAGGGCAGCTGCTGTTTCTGCCTTGCAATTTGGGGATGGGAGACATTCCACCCACTTGGTAAACAAGCATGTAACGGTCAACATGTACTTGTTTCCTCTAGACGAACGAATCACAGGGCCTACAAAGTCGATTTGCAAATCTGACCATGGCAGTGTCATCCTCCTCTTTTGGAGGGGTGCACGGTGCGTGAGGGATGATGGCTGAAATTGTGCACACACAAGACACCCCTTCAAGTATTGGTCAAGGTCCTGCCCCATGTGTGGCCAGTATGCAACCTCTCTTAAGATTTCCAGTGTTGTGTGAAACCCCCTATGACCGGCGGTGGCCGCATCATGGGCGTGACTTAACATCAGGCTTCGGAATGAGGTAGGAACCACTCACTGATCGTGGCCAGCTTTGGATTTCCTTACCAGCAGACTGTCTTGGATTCGGAACATTTTTGGACATTTCATCAACACTCTTAGGTCCTCTTTCCCAATGTAATCGGTATCCGTCAGGGGAAAGTTCTCAGGGTCCTCAAGGTGTTGGTAAAACTTACCGATAATTGGATCCCCCTTCTGAGCTGTAATCAAATCAGCATCAGGGGTCTCCTTGCTCCATTGGGCAATTGAAAGAGCATTGTGAGCATTTGTCTGGGACCTAGTGATAGCAGTGACCTGGATTTCCCCCAACAGGGACTCAATCTCAATTAGATCCCCTTGGATTGCCCCGGTTTTGGCCAGCTGATCAGCTAAGTCATTTCCAGTTTTGTCTGGTCCCTCTACTTTGGAATGACCCTTGATCTTCTTCCAATAGATGGTCATCCCCTTCGAGGTGACCAGATCATCAATGTTTTGGATTAACTTCCCATGTTTCAGGGGTTTGTTGTTAGCACATAACATGCCTCTGGTTTTCCAATTAACCAGGTGCTCCACGAATCCGTTCCGTACATAATCCGAATCGGTGATTATGACCAGTTCGTGGAGTTGATGTTGGACAGCAGTGAGGATGGCCTGATGCACAGCCATCAATTCTGCCACCTGACTACTTCGGGGACCAATTTTGTATCCGGCGGAGGGTTCTGGGAACTCCTTCACCCATGCATTCTCTACGCCAGCCACCAGTTCTTTCTCCCTGTTTGTTGTCAACATGGTAAGAGCATCCATCCACATAGACAGTGGGCATTCCCTCACACTTGTCTTCTTCAAAGACTTTGTGTGGGGAATTAAGGTATGCCTCTGTGTTGTCCTTGATTTTTAGACTTTCGTCCTCGAGACAGTTTTCTCTGGCACAATCATGCAAGTCAGCCAGACCTTGCGCGAGGGGACTCTTCTTGTTTTGGCCATATCTGACCTCCACAGGAAAGCCTTGCATTGACAGAATCCAGGAAGTAATTCGGGAATTACTCACATTTCCGGCCCGGATTCTGTCACTTTGGAGATATTGCAGAGGCAGGTGTGGAGTCTCCACTATGATGTGTTCCCCTTGGATAAACGGGCGGTAATTCTTCAATGCCCACACCATTGCCAGGAGTGCCTTCTCACAATCGTTGAATTTTTCCTCCACAGAGGATAAAGTTTTGCTCGCATAGGAGATTACTTTATTGACCTTGTCATGCTTTTGGTATAATACTGCCGTCAAGCACGTATTAGAGAACCCCGTCTCCAGGAAGAACTCCTTGTTTCTGACAGGGTAAGCTAGGCAAGGCGCTTGTGAGAGGCTTCTTTTGTGTTGTTTTACCGCCTCGGCTTGTTCTGGACCCCATTCCCACTTGACCCGCCCCTTCAGGAGATGAATCAGGGGTCTGGTGATCTCTGCGTAGCCCTCAATGAACTTTCTGCTGTAATTAGTCAGTCCAAGGAGGCTCCTTAGTTCCCGCAGAGTTGTGGGGTCTTTCAGTTTCTGAAGTGCTTCCACTTTCTTTTCCTGGGAACAGAGACCCTGAGGAGTAATCCCATGCCCCAAGAAATTAACACGGGTTCTACACCACTGTGCTTTCTGAAAGGAAAGTTTTGCTCCGGCGGCCCTCAACTGGGTCAGAACATAACGGATCTCCGCTATGTGTTCCTCCACAGATGAACTTTTGATGAGGACATCATCTACATAAGCCAGGTTACCCCTTGCACCCAGGTCGGGCATGGCCTTGTGTAGGAAAATGTTGAATTCATTGCCGGAGTTGAGGTATCCGAAGGGAGTCCGGGTCCATGTGTATTGCTGGCCCCCAAAGGTAAAAGCCAGCTTGTATTGGTCCTCCCTACTGACGGGCCCGGTCCAGTATCCATTGGTCAGGTCTATTGCTGTGAATACCTGTGACCCCTGAATCTGGGCCAGCCCTTGGTCAATGTAGGGCAGAGGCCATCGGGAAGTATGGACACGTTTGTTGAGCTCCCTGAGGTCGACGCAGAGTCTCCACTGGCCGTTTGGCTTCAATATTCCCAGCACCGGGTTATTGAAGGTGCTGTGAACTGGACGGATTATTCCCCGGGACTTCAGGTTCTTAATTATTTCAGTAAGGGACTCCATTGATGCGAGAGGCAAGCGATATTGCTTCACAAACACTGGAGTCATGCCAGGGTCCGTGGGGATTGTTGTTGTGTGGATGTCGGTGCGACCACAGTCATATGAGTCTACCGCAAAGAGATCTTGGAAATCCAAGAAAACTTGTTTCAACTTTTGCTTCTGTTCCAGAGTCACACAGGCATCAGCTAGGTTGACTCTCTCTTCCACCATCTGCCTGAAGCCTGGAAAGACTTCTGATTTGGCTATCTCAGCGGCCTCCTCCAGCTGGGTGGAGAAGTCCCTGGTCAGAGTGCTGATTTGGACTGGAGGCTTCAGGTGGGAAAGGCAGCCCTCATGGACCTGGAAAATCACCTCATCCCTCCTGAAGTCACAAGTCACATCTTCCTTACCATAGGGGAAGGAAGTGTACACCAGGAAGTTCCCCCCATGCCGGGTAAAAATCCTGTCTGGCGTTGTATTGTCCTCACTGTCACTGTCAAAACAGTCCTTGGGGATTGGTCCTAACAGTTCATTTCCTAGATCAATGGAAAAATGTCGGTCATCAACCGCCATTCCAATAATTGTGCCTGCGGCTAGAGTAATACTCTTCAAGTCGCTGTTATCCACCTCTATTAGAATGGTGTCATGTTCTACGTTGACTAATGGGGTTGGGTTTACCCCCAACCCTTGCTGTTGGAGAGAAGCGTTTAGATGTATGTAAGCATCAGGGTTTTTCAAATGTTGTCCTCTTTTAACTTTCACTTCCAGGGAGAATTGTCGGGTCCTTTCTGGGATGGTGACTTCCTCTTTGATCTGAATTTCAACTGCATAAGGTAGCAATTGAGCTGACTTTAATGCTTTTTCTGGATCATCAAAGCCCATGGGATTATCCGCTAATCGGGACCAAGCTTTAAAGTTTATTAGGTCCAAACTAATGGCAAAGCGATTGAGAATGTCATTGCCTAAGTAAAAAGCGGCAGTGACGTCTCGCACGACCCAACAATTGTGGACTATGGTCTTGTTGCCAATGGAGATTTTGAGCATACACCTGCTTGGCAGGAGATGTTTGGAATTGGGTGCTTCCAGGTCCATTTCCCATTTGTCTATCAGTTTGAATGTGGGAATGGCTGGATCTTTTGGGAGTCGGCGGAACATGGCTTCGCTGATGAAGCTCTTACCGTTGTTCACACACACTCGAGCGAGAACAGAGTCCTTCCCATCATTTAATTGAACAGGGATGAAAAACTGCTCTCCAATTTGCTGAACATCAGCCAGGCTCTGAGCTGATTCCACATCTTCCTGGACTATAGGAGTGGGAATGTCTGATTGTGAATTAGTATAGAATTTCAAAGTGTTTCCTTCCAGCGTGGAGTACCACTTTAAACTGGAAGGAAAGTTGATTTTCAGAAATAGAGAGGACCCCCCATCACCAGTCTGTTGTCCTACTGCTATTACGGTCACTTCTGGAATCTGGCTGTTCTGGAAGTGAAATTCTACTTGGTCAGATTTTTGCTCACCCATGTGGCATGTGCCGTTTAAACTAACATGGTTGACACTCTGTTTTAATTTTATTGGTTGGCTAGTCTGGGTCCAGAGGACCTTGTTTACGCAATCTATTAGGGGTGACAACCTTCTCAGGAGGTCATTCCCTAGTAAACAAGGGGTGCCCTCTGGAGTCACTACTATGACCGGGTGTTTCACCTTGTGTCGCCCAATTTTAATGTCCAAGTCTGCAGTCCCCTCAACGGGAATTTCCTTCCCGTCAAAGTTCTGCAGTTGTCCAGGAAGAGAGGTGAGAGGAATTTGGTAATTCTCCCCCCTTCCTGCATTTAGTTCATCAAAGGCCCTTTTGGACAGAAGGGTAGCTTGGGATCCAGTGTCCACCAGTGCCAAAATTGTACCCTGTCCCTGTACTTGTACCGGGGCATAGTATCTTCCCTCCTTCTCCTCAAGGGGGCACAGATAATGCACATTTTTGGACAACTGGTGGGCTAACTTTCTGGTTTTGGACATTGCTAGAGAAGAGATTTGGGCAGAATTCTGGTGAGAGCCTTGGGAATCTGAAAGAAAAAGTTGGCAACTGGAGATCAGAGCCATTGTGGGTTCCCCTGGTTCCGGTTCTGGGCCGCCTCCCCCTTCTTGGAGGCAGTCACCAGGATGGGTTTGAACCAGGGGATTTTGGTATTGTGGGTTCTGGGATGAGATGATGGGTGGCGGTAGCTCAGTCTCCATATCTCCCCAGTCTGGATTGGAATCCCCTGGGACCCATTTTTCTTTGGGAGGAGTTCCCCCATCTCTGAAGGAGAAGGTCCTTTCCCCAGGATCCTCTGAGGATCCCTCTCCCTCAAATTGGAAGATGTGTACCTCCTCCACAAAGTGGGTCTGTTTGGGTCCTTTGTTTCTCCTACCCCCCTCTGCTCCTTGGGAGGCAGGCTTTCAGGGGTAGGAGATTTTGTTTCCGGTTCCTGGTTTTCTAGGAGCTGTTTACAAGTTGGGAAGGAAGCTTCCTCCAAGGCTTTACACCCCCCTTCCCCTTGTGCCTCCTCCCTAGGAACCGGTGTGTTATCGGGGTGCTGCCCCCGTCATTGTTCTGGAGTACGAGGTCCAGAGTTTGGGGCATTCTGTGGTGGCACGCTCATCTGAGGGTTCTGCTGAGCCCTCAGTATGTGACCTAGATCCCGTGCCATATTTTGGACCTGGCGCTCTAACTGGGAAACCCGCTCAGGCTGATACGGGGCTCTATTTTCTCCCCTGGGCTGATCCCGGGAAGGGTAGCTATCCCTTCTCTGGTAGTACCCCTGGTTGGGAAGATTTTGGTACCCCTCCACCCTTGGCCTCCCCTCTCCCGGATTAGGTTGTCTGAGCTCAGGGAATTGGGGAAAGAAGGATGGATGATTTTGGGGCTGGAAATTGGGCGGATACCTGGGGAAAAAGTTCTGCCCAGGATTTGGAGAATTTCTGCCCTCCTGTGGGAAGTTGGGAGGGAAGTTCCCTGGGTCAGGTGCTTGGCTGGACCCCCCCCCTTGGGCTGGAGGAGTCCACACATAACCCAGGATCGGTCGGTTTCCCTTGTAGCGGGGACTTACATAGTCAGGGGAGCGGGGGACCCCATTTGTGGGACTACCTCCTCGACTCCCTGTCTGTGACTGGCCCGAGGGCCTTCTGGGCTGTGAATTATTAGGTGCAGGTAGGTTTTTAGGCCCCCCCATCTCCAAATCCAAACGGGGGTGACCTTTACCTCTGCCACCTTGGCAGCAGCAGAGGTGCTGTTGGTTTTGGGATTTTTCTGGGTATTGCTTTTATTTTCTATGGGCTTCTGCACCTCATAGATCCGGGTAGCCTGTTCAATGACCCAGTCTAAAGATCTTTTCTCATGAAAATCTCTCACGAGCTGGGTCATTATATATTTGGGCAAGGCATGGAAAAATGTATTGACAAATTCTCTGCTGTCTGTGCGCACCCTTCTGGTGGTCTGCGCAAAGGCACGTTTCAGTTCTTGCACGAATTCTTGTGGGGCCTGATCCTCCCCACATTGCAAATTGTAGGCTGCCTTGCGAGCCTCTTGAGGATTTCTGTGAACAGAAAAATGTTTCAAGATGGCCGCCTTATAGGTGGACCATCTTAAATGATTTTGGTCCTCCAGCCCCGCAAAGAAACTGGAGTATTCTGGTGAGAAGGTCCACTTTACATATTGAATACAGCTTTGGCTGTCCTTCAAATGGAAAGTCTCCATCATTTGCTCGTAAAGCTCCAAGTGTTCCCAAACAGAATACTTGGCGTTCTTGTGATAAGGCGTGATGACACTCCTTATTGCCTTTATCTGTTTCAATGGGTCCTTAGGCAAGGCCCTTTTTGCCTTATTGGCCTTTTTGGTTCGGGTAACCCTGGTCCATTCATCCTCTGACTCAGAGGCACTGCTCCCAGAGGTTACTGTCTGATCTTCCAGGTTTTCCCGGATTCCGGAGTGGCTGGCAGAATGTGGGGACCTGGTCTCCTGTGTCCTGTACCGCTCATAGGAGTCTTCAGATCCCTCCTCGCTGCCAGGTTTTGATGGGTACCCCCCCCACTGACCTAACTGGGCAGAGGTTTTCAGGATGCCCTTAATGGGCCAACTCTCCTGGGGTTCCCCACTAAATTGCACTGTGCTTGGGTGCCCATACCCCGATGCCCGCCCCTCCATACCTGGGTGGTACTGGCCTATGAGCCCCATGCTTCTGGCTGGATAGTAATCTGCCATCCCTGTGGCCCGGTGCTCATGTGCGCCAGGGGACATGGGGGTGGCAGAGTCCAGGGACTGAGAGAGATAAAGGCCTTTGGTACTAGGGCTCCTGAGGTTATGCTCAGGAGTTTCCCTTTCCCAGCGAACCTGGTCTCTATCCGCCCCTGCTCCCTGTTGCAATGCAAGAGCCTGCGCTTTCAGTTCCTCAGTTAAGGCCTTACTAGACTCTATCAGTCGCTCCTGCATCGCTACCTGTTGTTGGAGCCTATCATTGTGCTGACAGAGAGCCTCATTTTCTCTCTGTGCCTCCTGATTGGTCCTGGAGTACTGGGCCAGTCTCTGCTGCAGTAGGGTTACCTCCTGAGCTGTGTCCCTATTGGCCTGCTCCTTTCTTGCCAGAGCATCCTCCACCCTCCTGGTGTGCTCTAACAAGTTCTGGTGTTCTTTTTGGAGGTCACCCAGTCCCTGGAGGGCCAGGTGTTTTTCTTCCATTTTCCTTTTTAAGTGGCAGACTTCCTGGCCTAAGGTATCCCTTTCCTGACTAACAGCCTGCATCTGTGCCGCCAGGTCGCCCCTTTGCCTGTGGAAGGCACCAGCTTTCTGGCGCTCCTGGTCAAACTCTGCCTGGGTATCCAGGTCTTTCAAAATCAGTTTATTGCTCTCTGCCTTCTCCCTATCTAGGTGGCTCTGCAGGGTGACTACCTGATCAGCACATGCCCTATTGAAGTCTAACTGTTGCTCCAGCTTTTTCTGGCTCTGCAGTAGGGAGTCCAAACCTTCTTGGTACTCCTTCTGCAAGGCCAGAAATCTGGTATCCTGGTCCGCCTTTTCCTGTTGCAGCACATCCATATCCTCCTTTATTTTAGTGATGTACCGTCTGCTGTCATTTTTGGACTCCTGGCTCCTGAGCAGCCTCTGCTCAGAAGAGTCCAGATCAGATTGGGCCTTCTGTAGTGCCAGCAGCTGCCTACTCGCCAGATCTTGGCCTTCAGCACATTTGTCCTGCATGGCTCCCATATGTAAATATAAATATGCCGCTACCCTGGCAATCTTGTGGTGCTCATCCTTGGCCTTAGGGGCCATATATAGTTCACTCAGGGCCACATGTAGGGGACCCTGATCTCCCCATATATCTGACCCTGTTTCAGTGAGCTGTTGCGCGATTGCCTGCAACCAGACCGTTTGGTCCTGATGAGTCCACTCACCTCTCACAAATAGCTTATGTAAGAAGTGTTCTCTGGCTATTTTCATATCTACCAAGGTCGTCATTCTGGAATTTGAGTTCCTTCCTGACTTACAGAAGTTTGTATTTTATTTTTGCAAAACAGACCTTTTCCTTAGAGCGTTCCTTTGAGGAGTGCTTTACAGCGTAACACAGCGTGGTGATCCGACCGGATATGTGTATCTGGTCAGCTGGCACACTGTATTAATCTGCACAAGTGATAGATCTAACCCAAACGTCCGGCTCGAGCCCCCACTTCGTAAGAGGATTCAATTCAACACTACAGCTAAGTCAATGCCTAGTCTGGGATACTGAATGGAAACCCTTATTGATATATCTTTATGTCCAGTTCATGAGTTCTGGATGACTACCACTATATAACACCCCTCTCTTGGAATCCCCCTGACCCACTGAGCCAAGAAGTAGTTCTGTTTTGCAAGTTAAAAGGTTTATTTGAGAATTTAAACAATATATATATATATCACACTTTATAATAAATTAATAATTGAATATCACACTTAATCTGAGCAGTAATCAATAATGGATAGTCTGGCACTAGCACACTTCTTTATAATCAATGATGAGTGGTTATAGGAGGGATAAGATGGCAACAATACTTTTATGGTTTCAAATGGATGCAAGGTGGAATGAAAATGCAGTACAGAAAATAACTTGACATGATTTCAACAAAACGATGTAATCACTTTTCTCTGGCAATCCACTCCCCCCCTTATGCAATGTAAGTAAATGAAGGGGAGAGCACACAGTTCTGAGAAATGCAATCAAATGTAATTCAGTTCACCCCAGCAAGCTTAGACTACAGAAGTTTGAAACACAGGCAAAAGGCTTTGAATATGATGACAATGCAGTGAGAAATATGCTGAAAATGCTTTTAATTCCCTTCAGGAGGTTCAGGGTGAGTGGTATCTAGTTAATATTAGTCCAGGCTCACTCTAGCAATGATTCAGGGATGGTTCTTAAGAGGCAAACGAAATTTAGCGGTTCAGGCAACAGCAGCTATCTTTTTACAAGTAAAGAAATCGGACCAAATCGCAAATCGCGGCAAAATTCTCGAGTGCGAGAACCGTGATTACGGCAAAAGTATAAGGAGTAGGAAGTAGGTTCTAGGCTTGTTGGAAAGGTAATATTCTAAGCTTTCAGAGGAAAGTTAAACCAAGTTCCTAGCCCAAACGGTTACGGAGTTATGGACGATTTTGTGAAGGTTGTTTTTCGGATTTGAAATTTTAAAAGTTCAAAGTGATAGGTTACAGCTTGCAGCTAGAAAATGACACAGGTGACAGCTTTTAAAAATGACAAGTGACAACTTCTAGGAGGCAGTTCTGGTTAGATTAAAATAGTTTAGATTACATTATTTTAACTAAGAGATTACAGCAGCACAGTTCTGCTAGGTACTCACAATATATGTAGAAATAGGCCTCGCCACGGATCTGGTCAGGTTTTGGACTGGACTCCGGTTCTGGTCTTGGCACTTCACAGTGATCTGGGTCAGCTCTCTGGTACCTGCTAACAGCAGTCTGGGTCAGCTCTGCTCTGCTAGTCTAGCCTCTCTGGATTCTGGATACTGCACTGCTTTCTGTGGGTACAGCACTGCTTCTGGATCTTTCTGGCACAGGGTTTCAGGCCAGAATCAACACCTGGGTCCGGCTGTGAATAGTCTGCAAATGATTTTTGGGCCTGCTGACAAATACTTTTGCTTGCAGTGGGCCTTCTTGGTTCAAAGTTCTGTAGTCTCTGTTTAGCTTGGAAGTCTAAGTGTAGGATCTCTGGATGTGAAGTCGCCGGTCAGCATGCTCCGCAGCAAATGGAATTGAATGTCTCTACCTGTCCCAGCAGTCTCTTTTTATGTGTTTTGAAAGTGGGTGGAGAGGCTAGCTTTCTAGGCCCAACCCCTTCAGAGTTCTGATAGGTTGGAGAATTCTTTGCGTTCTGACTGGAGAGCAGGATTGTGTGTCAGAATGATGTCATTTAATGGCTTGCAGAAAAGACACTCCCCTGTCAAATTGCACACAAATCTATATTTGATCAAAATACACATTTCTCAAATACATAGTGGTTTGTCATTGCATGTACATATTACCTATTACATGAGGTAGACTCTGTTCAAACTCTGCTCTTCCTGAGGGCTTGCATTCAAAAATGGCAACTTATTTTCGATTTTAGTGGGTTATGCAACCTTGGTTCTTCATTAAAAATTATACACATATACACGGCCTGTCCTTACATACTCCAGTAAATTCCCATGTCTCTAGCTTAAACACAGAGTCTGTAGTATCCATAAATAGCAGGGTTTTGCCCCAGAACATCACACAAATTCCCAACGCGTCGTAAAACGTGCACAGAAAATTCACAAGAATTATGGTATCATTTAAATAATTTTGACAAGTCCGCACTGTGAGTTATACATCTTTCTTAAAATCATATTCTGGCCAACAGGGGTGTGTCTTTTCAGGTCACATGGTGTAGAAACCAGTTTATCCAGTTTCTGCCAAGCTCAGAGACCCTGCCCCTCCCAGCTTCTGCCAAGAGGAAGCTGTTTTACGATTCCCCCAATAAACCATCTGCCTGGGCTCTGGAAGGCCCATTGTTCAAGAGGAAACCATTTATGGCCTCCCCCCAATAAACCCTCTGCCTGGGTCCTTTGTTTAGTCTCTAGCAGTCCCTTGGTTATTCAATTAGAGAGGGGTAAACTCCCCTCAGAATGCAGCCAGGCCTGAGAACTGCTGTGGATCCAGTTTCACTCCAATTGGGGGGAAGTTGTCATGCAGAATCCAGTTCCTTAAGCCAGGCCCCAGCTAATGTCACTTTTAGTTACCCAGTTTTCTGCATTCAAATAAAACTAACAATTTTTACATATGCAGCTAGAATGCTGATTCTAAGCTCAAAACTATGACATTTTAACAGTGACAAACTATGTGGCAATCACAAGTCTGTCCCTCAGTTAATTTAAACATTTTCGATTTTTGGTAGTTTTAAATCCAGTTTCAGTTAGGCTGCTGCAGACCTGCAGAGCTCAGCCAGTCTTGTTATGAACATTGTTTTGGGGCTCTTCAACTTCCCAGATTTACTATGCACACATACTTCATCCTGCCAGATATCCGCTGGAGTTCAGTGAGATTTTTGGATATGTTGCAATGTTTGAAAATAGGCATTTTGAGTTGGCATTCAGGGAAACAAAAGGTGATTTGAAAGTGCGGTTTTTCCTTTGGCACACATTTCACTCATTGCACCCCGGCCCATCCTGCTCGCACTGGTGGGTGGCAAGTTAGGCAACCATTTTAGTGTGCACAAACTGCGTGGTTCTCCTGGATTCTGGCGCACATGTGGGCTTTTGGCCATCTTGGATTTTCTAAGCCCACAGCACCAAATGTTGCAGCATGATAGCTCAAACGTGGGTCAGGACACCCAACACTCCAAGTCATGTAGTTACATTATCCATTCGGGGTAAAATAGACCCATCGTCTTACGTACTTCTTATGATTCCTTGAATACAGGAACTTTGTTCCCTTAGGTACTAAGATGCTGGCCTCTGTGTATTTCCTGACAACGTCATCAGTCAGCTCATTGGGGTTTGGTTCAGGGTTGACATCGATCAAGATATACATTCATACTACATTCTTTTCCATTTTCTTGCATGGGGCAATCACCATCCTGACTACACAGAATACAAGCATTACTAACAGCATTATTACTCCAAGAACGTTAAATATATTTGCCAATCACTGTGGAATCCATGAAAAAAAGAGCCAAACCAGCTATCATCTTCAATGTCATCTGTCTCCTCTTCCATTTTGGCATGAAGGTCTGTCAACAATGTTATGGCCTCTGTCAAGGTTGTATTCTGGTCATCATGAGAAGTTATGAATGTGCAACATGATGGTCCGATTTTGGCGCAAGCTCCTCCTTCCATCGCTGTGATCATATCAAGGACCTATTGGTTCTGGAGGGTCATCAGTCGATTGGCCCTAGTTATTCTTTAAAAGCATTAAATCCCTTTATGGTAGCATTGGCTGTCTGCAAAAGCTCCCGTCTGGTGATCTGTAACCATTTGGCATTTGCTACTGTCTCAATTCCAGGCATGAATATAGCTGTCATTATCATAGCAGTCTTGCTGAACAACGTGTGCTCCTCAGGAACAGTGTCATACGCTGCTATCCCCACCAGTATTTTGCATTGTAGAAACCTTAAAAAGTTGTCCCCAGCAGCCGTAGATCCATGGATTTGTGAGCTGCAAGCGAAAACTAAGGGTGAGTGCTCAGTCCATGCAATCACAGCTTGCTATCCGGATAGTATGCAGAAAGATGTAAATACTATAGCACCCTGGCATAATAAAAAGGCAATTAAGAGAGAGACCAATAGTTGGTTCTCTGAAGACTTACAAGAAATGAGCAATAAAACCAAATCACTTTATAAATGGAAAGATTTGCTGTTGGACTGTGATAAAGAAACATATAAATCCTATGTTAAAAAAAATTTTAAACGGTCATTACGGCCAAGAGAGGCAATCTTGACGATCGGATTGCCAAATCTCAGTGTGAACCCAAGGTGCTTTTTAAAGTTTTCAGCGAGCTGAAAACAACAAAAAATAACAATGAGGATACTATCACTAGAGATGCTAATTGGTGCAATGTGGTGCAAGAAGCCATGGATGCAAAACTTAGCTAAATCAAAGATGGAATCGTACTATCCAGCAAAATGGATCTACAAAAAAAACACAACTTTATCTTGCCTAATCCTAAAATCTGGAAATCAGAAGATCTGTTCTCTTTTAAACCAATAAGTGAAGCTGACCTCAAGGTGATCATAGAAAAACTTTAACCATCAAAATGCAAGGGCGCTATTTGTACCGCATTAGCTACCAAAGCATGCTCAACCTTGATGATACCCATTCTGTGTAGGTTTATAAATGTATCTTTTAGAGATTGCTCGGTGCCGACTTGCATTAAGCAATCGTGGGTTACACCTCTGCTGAAGAAATCCAGCCTCTCTCCTGCCGATCCGCTTAACTACCGCCCTATGTGCCATTTTTGCTGAAGATCTTAGATAGAGTGGCTCATACACAAGTTCTTGCCCACCTAAGATCTGTTTATATTGTGAACCAGAGGCAGTCCGGCTTTAGAGAAAAACATGGGATGGAAATGGCCATGCTGGATTTAAAATTTAGGCTTTTTACGACACATGACCAGGGAAAAACTAGTATGCTGATGTTGTTGGATCTATCTGCCGCCTTTGACCTGGTGGACCATACTGCATTGGTCACCAGGTTGGAGGAGACAGCGGGATTCTCATCGTCGGCAGCACAGTGGGTCAACTCGTTCTTAGGGGGACGTTTCTGGAGAGTTAGCAGTGACATAGTGGATGCTACTTCGAATGAATTGGCTCAGGGAGTGCCGCAGGGAGCTTGCCCATCACCTATATTTTACAATATTTTTACTGTTCCGTTCCTCGATTTTCTGGACACCAATGGGATCAAATTTACGAATTATGCTGATGACACCAAATGTCTCACCCCCCTCAATGGTGTCTTCCCAGAGGAAAAAACGAACTTTAACAGAATCTATGACCTTATCCACAAATGGATGTGTGCCAATGGTCTGTCACTTAATGCAAGCAAAACAGAGATAATGCTACTAGGGACAGAACTTAAAATTCATTAAATGGAAGGTCAATATACACAAATCCGAATTGGAGATTGTACTATAGATGTCAAAAAGAAGGTAAAAACAGTAGGGGTCTTTTCGGATTGCACCCTGTACATGAAGGCACATGTTAGCTGCCTTGTTGCCTCCTCAGCATATTATATCAAACTTCTTTTACATGCCCGTCCTTTCCTTTCAAGAACAAGTCATGAAACTCTTGCACGCACTCTAATATTCTAGAATAGTCTATTGTAGTAGTCTTTTGATAGGTCTATCGAAGACGAAACCAATAGACTGCAAGTCATGCAGAATAATGCAGTGAGAGTTATTACTGACCGGAAGAGTAGAGATCATATATCAGATGCCAAAAGAGATCTACACTGGCTCCCTATCAACAAAAGGATATTTTTCCGGCTAATGGTGACTACTTTCAACTGTCTGAAAAGCTCTGGTCCCTCTTACTTAAAGGAGGGCCTGATCCGAAAAGTAAGTAAGTATAGTCTGAGATCCATCAATCGCTCTCAGCTAAAAATCCCTTCATGCAAGCTAACACAAGTGAAAAATTGAGCCTTCTTTTCTGCCACTCCTGCCTTTTGGAATGGTCTACCTGTTAATCTTAGAAAGGAGACCTCCATTAGAGTTTTCAGAAAAGGTTTAAAAACCCTTCTGTTTAACTAATGCCCATCCTTATTCCGAGAGCTTTCCTTCTTACCAGTACTGCTATTAAGAGGTGTTATTTGTCTATTTGTGTCTTGTCTGTCTAGCGCCCTTAAGCCTCAAGGTCAGTGGCCGCGCTATATAAGTTATACATACATAAATAATACATCTATTTGGCTGAGAAGTAATTTTCCCTTTTCATCCGTAGGAGTTCAGGTGTTCTTCTTTTTCTCAAGTGGGCATCTGCTTTCGGAAATTCACTAATGTTGAAATCGCTCTGGGAAATCACTAATGCTGGAACATGAATGAGTACCAGGGAACGTACTCCACCCCAAACCTTGGGCAACTTCATATAGGCTCTAGATCAGAGGTCTTCAAACTGTGGGATGCGCCCCCCAGGGAGGTGCAGCCACATCCCGGGGTGTGGGGAGAGGGGGTGCGAGAGCCCAACATGAAATGCAAAAAGAAAAAAAAATGGTCAGGGGCGGACTGACAATAAAACAGTCTCAGGCACCAAGGGAAAAGTGTCCAACAGTTGTAAATGGATATTCATTCCTTCAGTCACAGACTGTTTGAATAGTAACTAAGGGGGTGATTTTTGTTAAAATGTAAGCAAATTGTGGTATTAAAAGAATATTTATTCAGAAACAATGGTCAAACACTACCAGCTGCATAGTGAAGTAACTAATCAAACTGGCCCACGTTGGCCAAAGAAGTGTCCCATTTTGACTTTCCTACACTAGCATTTTGCATTTTTGGTATGGACATCGCCCTATTGCCCTATAGGCCAGTCCGAGCCTGGCGGCACATCCATAATGGGCAAAGGGGCGTGCACCCAGTGGTACCCTCACCCATTATGAAACACTGAGCACTCCTTCAGCTGCTTTTTCCAGCTGAGGGGGTGCTCCTGGGCTGGCTGAACTGTCAAAGGGAAACAGCATTTCCCTTTGACAGCTCACTTCCCCAGCCGCACATGCTCACTGAGCCATGCAACGTTGGGGGCATTTTGCTTCGCCAGCCTTGCGTAGCTCATTGGAAATCCTGGCTGGGAAACTGCATGTCTGTATGTGCGAAGGGCAGGTCCTGCGCCTCCTTGCACGTATAGATAGAGCATTCTGGAGCACGGCATTTCAGCACCCACGTGCAGGCCCCTGAAGAGGCTACGTTTCTGTTAATTTATTTTTTATTTAAATATGTGTATGGATGCGTGTATGCTTATGTTATGAGTGAGTGTATGGTGATGGGTGCTCGTATGAATTATAGATTGATTGCTGTGTGTGTTTGTTTTGGTCCGTAGAGCTGATTTTGGCAAGTGGGAGTATAAAGGGAAGGAGGGTTGTACAACAAAGGCATTTTAAAAATGCCTTTGCTGCACAATCCCTCTACCCACCTGCCAAAATCAGCTCTCCTTCTGAGGCACTGGGGAGTCCAGGGGACAGGGATGGTATTTGTTTTACTGGATATCTATCATAGATGTCCAGTCAAAAATACCATGCTTTCCCCTTTGGCCCCCCAGCCCCAATTGCAAACTGTGCTTTTTCTAACTCATTTTTTAAAAAGTATGCTCTAAAATGCAACATTTGAACCCATTATTTAAAAGAATTCACGGGAGGAAAACCCCCCACGAACCCCCATTGATTGGTTCAGGCTCCCTCGCTGCGCTCGTTCGCTATGGCATTTGTGTGGGAAATATTTATGCCCCTCCACTTAAATAATTCGCCAGGTCCCACTGGCCCTCGGACTGTGTTGAGTATGGGGTGGAGGGAGCCCAGGGACTGTGGTCAGAGGAGGATCGGTGGGAGCACTGGGATAGTGGTGGTAGTAGGGTGGGGAGAGCTCAGGGTCTGTGATGGGGTGGGGAGAATCCAGGGACTGTGTAGGTGTGGGATGAGGGAGCCCAGCAACTGTAATGGGAGCATGTGGGGGAGCCCAGGGACTATACTGGGAGTAGGGTACAGTGACGGCACGCAATAGTTCATAGCCATTTGTACATACTGTCCATTTGGCATTTTTTGGGGGGCCTGGCCTGCCCAAATCTTGCTCGGTGGGGCCCAGGCCAAAAAGGTTTGAAGACCACTGCTCTAGATCTACAAGCCCAATATCGATCCATAAGGTCAGCTGTCCATCCTCCTAGTCTGGGGACGTCGATTGTGGTTTTGCATTCTTTGTTATATCCCACATTTCTTTCCATGTCTTCGGAAGCATAGTGTCACATACACCAAACAGAATTACAAGTACTGGGCCTGTTTCATCTTCTACCCATGTCAATAGTTTAGAGTGCTTGGCTCATGACTTTAAACATCCATCATTCACTGTCTGTACTTCTTGCACATAGTACGTCTTCAGAAGATGAGCTGCACAGGACACTATACCTTCTTCCCATCCCTTCTTGGTATGCACTCATCCATAGATCAACATTTGAGTTCCAGGTGATCCTGCTATTTCTGTAACATCAGGGCAATTCATTTTCTTCATTTCTTCAATGATCACCTCCTCCTGTCCTGCAGCAGGATACACTAACATTTTGCTTTTCCATCCCGGCTCCTTCTCCATTTGTGTGGTCTTGATATAGTCATCCTGGTATGGAAACAACCATTTTGATCTCCATCGCAAAGTCACATAACTTCCTTGGAACTGTCCTTGAGTAGTACATGCTGCAAGAGGTCCGAGGCACTTCGCATTATGTGCTAAAAGATCCTTTGAAATAAAAGTCCTTACTGTAATCTTGCATGGGGGATGAGAGAGCAGACATAGCAACTCTCATCAGATGATCTTTCCCCCAACTTTTTCATATGTTGATACCACATGTTATTCCCCCTGGTGAGCTCCATTATCTAGATATGTATTTATCCCTTCATTATCCTCATCTGCATTTCTTCTATGTCTCCCAATATGTTTATAGAGATCAAAGATTTTGTCATTATTTGTTTTCATAGTGGGGAGAACCATAAGAGCTCTTTGTTCAGTAGAAACATTGAGATGATAGAGACTGTGAAAGATGCTGAACCGAAAGACAACGAGAACAATCATGCAAATATATTTCATGCATACAAATGTGGGCAACCATTTCTTGCACCATCATACTGCTTGCTGAATTTGTTCATTCTCTATGATCATGACATTTTCTTCATTGATCATTTTTAATTCAATCATTGAGTGCCTTTTTTATCTTTTTAATTGCACAATTGGCTCAATTATAGCAATGAGGAGTCTCCTTATCACTGGAATTTTCTTCATTAATCATTTTTAATCCAATAATAGAGTGCCTTTTTTTATCTTTTTAATTGCACAATTTGCTCAATTATAGCAATGAGGAGTCTCCTTATCATTGTACCATTTTTTGGATCCTGCAAAAGAGTGTGAATATTAACGTTTCTTCTAACAAGAGTGCAGTAAGATTGGAGTATAAACACAAAGACAGCAACCATAAGCCGATGAACGTCACTCTCAGTAGGAACCATGTGGTTTTATCACTTAAAACAAGTATTCTCCACAAAATTAATCTGGGTATTAATCTTGTTTCCTATTTATGATCAAGAACTGACATTTAGGAATAACTCTTAATGCATTATTCTCTGCTTCAATATATTTGTAAAAGTTGGTTTAAAAATTCCTGGAATTCCCAGCAAGTCCTTTCACTTCCTGCTAAAATATCTATAAGGAGTGTCTATTGTTTCCAGTCCAAATAAAGTATGCGTTAATCATTTGTTGCTTTATTGTCCTTCTTCTTAGTCATCGATTGTGTGCAGAAATTCTTCTTCTTGTCTTGCTTCTGGATCAGCAACGGTAGGAGGGAGGTCTCGCCTTGACGTTTAAGTGCAGCCAAGCTCTTCTTCCTTGTAACTTAGCTGCAGAAGGTGGCACTTCTTCCACACAGAATGGGCCATGAAAGCGAGGTTCATGCCACTTCCTGGTGAAATTCTTGATTAGGACTAGGTCCCCAACATATAATTTAGGTGGTGGTAATATTTCACTTGGATTGGTTGCCAAATGATCTTCTTCTGTGTTCTTAGACTGATCCCTGTGACGCTTAATTTGATCTGAAATGAAACAAATGCTGGTTGTCATACGTGTCAAATAATCGTGCATCTCATCACCTAAAGCTTTGGCTACACTCTGGGCATCACTCCTAATCCTCAACAGAGGTGTAAGGAACGTTCTCATTTGACGCCCTGTAACTAGTTCATGCGGTGCGAGGTGGTGGTCCGATCCTGGCTGATTCCGAAGGGCATATAAGACTAGCGGTAGGCAATACATCCCCTTTTCAAAGTCAATTTAATCTTAGCAATCCTTTCTTTGAGGAGTGTTGTTGAGTCCCTCACATATCCTGTTCGCTTGTGGGTGATAAGCAGAAGAAAACGTGTGCTTTATTCTTAATAGAAGCCCTATCTGCTCAATAGCTCATTAACAAAATGTGGCACATTTTTGAATCTTAGCACTTCACACACACCTCACCTCGGGAATACTTTGTGCACTGAAAACTTTGCTGTGCAAGTGGCATCAGGGTGTGTACAAGGACCCGCCTCGATCCACCTAGAGAAGGGACACACCACCACTAATATATTCCTATACCCATTACATGTCTGCAGCATATCGACATAGTCGATATGTAAATGCTGAAACTGAATATTCGGTCGAGGTATTACTCCTCTGATCATTCTCAGTGTATGCCCAGCAGTAAACTTTTGACAAACATTGCAATTTACCATAAATAGTGAAACATGTTCCAGCAAATTAGGAATAAACAAGTCTTCTGCAATACTAGCAACAAGACTCTCTCTAGTTACATGCGTGGGGTAATGCAGCTGTTCAAGTGTGACTTTTAATAAAGTTACTGGCATCACTGGCTTTCCAGTGCTGTCCTCACTCCATACTGCTTCCGTGGGGGATAAAGAACACCCCCTTCATTTCCATAATTCTTGCTCTTCCTGTGGTGCACTTCCCTGAATCTCTATTAATTGGGTTGTTGACAACTTATTAAACCCCTCTTGCATTAACATAGCTGTGACTGAATTCTCTTTAATACTCTCAGTATCAAAACTCGAAATTTCTGAGAATATGCAACCCTTTTGGCTTCTACGTCTGTGGATGTGTTCCCGCAAGAGATAAAATCTGTTTGTTTAGTATGTGCTGCAACACAAAAATGCATACGCGAACCCGATAGCTACCAGAAAAGTAAGAATAGTGGTACACGATACACAGGGGTACCCAGGGTAGAAACAAATGCATACACGACTCACCGTTAGCCTTGCAAAAATCAAAAGTATATGTGTGGAGGCAAAGACCCCACCAAAATAAGAAGTATGTATGGTTCCTAAAGTTAACAGAATGCGTGGCACCCCAAAATGCGCGTGTACTCCACTCATCCATCTCCTCCCCTTCGCCTACACGCTTGGTGTTGCTTTTACACTTACTTATTTATTCCTGAATATGTACACAGCGCGTGTCACGTAAGTTACGCGCTGAAGGCCTTTCCTCTGTTTTCATTTGTCCACGCTTTTCTCAGTTTTTACGTGCAAAGTCCCTTCATTCTGTTTCCAGCTGCCTTGATTGCGAGACACGGAAGACCCACGCTCCTGCCTCCATGCCATTTACTTGCATGGAGGCAGTACTCCTGCCCTGTGCTGCCTCCAACTTTGTTATCTGCTGCTGCCTGCACTGTGTTTGGAGTGCCTGATGTCCAGCCATTGCCTATGCTCCTGTCTCCAGTCCAGTGACCACCTCAGCTGCTTTGGTGGACTCTCACCCTGCCATTACACCACCACAGCTCGGCTCCAGGACCACCTTGCCAACCGACACCTGCCTCTGGGGTTGCCATGTCAGCACCAACATCCTCGGACCAGAGTAGCAACGCCATGGCACCGAGGCAGTAGGCTGTCAACTTCAGTGCCAGGGAAGTTGACATCCTGGTGGAGAAGAACCTGGAGCATTATGATGCCCTCTTCAACCATGTGATGCAACGTGGAAAGGGAGGAAATCTGCAGATCTGGGATGAGATCATGGATGCCATTAACGCAGAGGGAGGGGGTGGCAGTCTGCACCTTCAAGACTCCACGCAAGCACTGGGATGATCTTAAATCCAGGACCCATGGCAAGGCCCTATGCTACATCCAGTTCTGTTCTACCACAGAGGGACACAGTGTTCACGCAGGTGCAGGATGTCGCGTAACAACATGCGGGCTCTGGAGAGTTTCTAACCGGCGCTGCATTCCCAGGTCTGCAAATTCTGTCAACATCTGGAGTCGACTGGTGAGAAGCCGTGTGGTGCACTGCTCTATGGTGCATCTGTGTTGTTCATGTACCAGCATGTTGGCAGTGACCCCTTTAGGCTTGCAGCAAGTATGTTTCTGAGATGGGTGTCTTCATGCATGCCCCAGACATTGCTCTACATGTGTGCATTCAGACATCTTTGGATTTTAAATGTGCTCTTACTTGCATTGTGTGTTGTAGTTCTGTCTTGCAGACCGTGCACTTGCAATGCTACTTGTGTCTGGGACATGCCAGTTGAGGTGGTGTTGCCCATGTCATATGCATGCATGTGTATGTGCCCAAAATGGCAATGTGTGACTGGGCATCACTCATGCCTGGATGTAACACGTGCATTTTGAATGTCTGGCTTAGTCACGTTGAGGCATTGCAGTTCCCGGGACTCTGATGTTATTGGTCATGGTGCAGCTTGGGCACACTGAGTTGATGGGGGGGCATGACATGTGTATGTGCTTGGTGCTAAGGCATGCATTTGTGCTTGTGCAATTGATGATTGTGTGTGTATAGCATAGACAATTGATTGGTTGTGACAGTGGCATGTAGTTTGATGTGATTGTGTGGAGTGATGGCCAGTCAGGTGTCTGCATGGATGTGTTTTCCATGTCCATGTGTGTGGGTGTGGAGGTTGATGGTTGTTCCTTTGACATGTCATGTTCCAGTGAATGTTGGTGATGCCACGCTAGCTTTGATGCAGTACACTGATGTTGCTATTCAGTGTCTCCTTTTCTTCAGTTGCATCTAATGAAGAGGGCGGAAGCAGTGCCGTGTAGTATGGATGCAGGGATGCCTCCACCAGACAAAGGCGCAGGCACAAGCCTTGCCCCCGGGACAGCTCTTCTTCGGGGAGCGATGTGGCTAGGGCAGCATCAGTGACATTGGGCATGGCTGCTGGGAGTGAGTCCAATTAGGTGTAGGTGGGAGGGGACTCCACAACAGCGGTGGGGCCAGGTGTTGCCACACAGGTGCCATCCATGGTGGCATACACCCAGGTTGAAGGAGGGGAAGGTGGAGGAGAAGGCTGTTGCAACCCAGCCCATGGGGTCAGATCGGAGTGTTGAGGTGGGTGTGCTTGCTGCAGTGCTGTCCCAGGGGCACCGTGGAGGTGCCTGTGAAAAATCCAGTCCCTGGGACATCAAATACATCAGTGCACGCCTGCCAGGATGCCTCCACTCATGAAGTGGACCACCAACATGTCCACCGCAAACACTGTTGATCCATCCAGCACTGGAGTATCTGCTGACACACCCTTCCAGACCTTAACCAGCCCACCCCATACACATGTGACAAGTGAATGCAATGGCAAGTGGCATGTGCATGTTGGCCATGGCATATTGCCTAGGCATCAAAGCACACCAAGTGATTGTGTGCCCACGACAGAAGTAAACATACATACAAATCCTACAGATCCACAAACAATGGACAGGCATGTCACATCCTGAGCATCAGTGACCTGGGTTGAAGGGGTGTCAAAATACCTGTCAGGGAACAATAATATGACAGTGCCATGCATGGGTGATGGGAGGACAATCAGAGAGTGAATGAGTGACTGAGACATTGTGCTGCCACAACGAAAGAGCAAATATAGCTCACTACTGCATTCCATGGGCAGAGGTGGAGCAACATATGAGAGAAGGCAGTGTGTGACTGCACATGCTGGTGGCCGTGTCTGCATGTCATGGGTCTAACACAGCAATGACAAACAAATGTGCAAGTAACGTGACCTTGGCACACCTACACAATGAGCCCACCTCCCTCCACCCCAACCACACTGATGCCAAACACAAAGTGATGCTGCACAGGTAAATGCAAAAGAGAAAATACATTGCAGACCCAGTAGTCTGATGGATCCACCACCACATGTCAGGCACATGTGCATGCTTCCAGCCGCAACCATCACACCACCAAACACATGCAGGCACGCCACAAGACACATGACTTGCAATGGAGAAAACAGGCTGAAAAGTGAACTATCAAAGTTGCCGACACAGAAATGAACCTCATGAAGCGTGGAATGTAACAATGTGAAAGATATGTTGAATAACAATATGTACAATTAGAACAGGGAATCAAGGTCCAAGCAGTCCAGGGGAAAATATGAAAAGAAAATCCCTATGCATAAATAACTATATGCATGAAAAACTGGGAAGGAAATTGTGCAAAGTCCAGGGCAAATAATAAATAAACAAAGGAAACCTACACCTAAATAACTGTACAAAGGCAGCGGGCTAGTCCTCCTCTCAAATCTCACTCAGGCTTTTGACCAGGGCTGAGTCCAACTCCACATCCTCCTCCGTCAGGCGGGCCTCTGTTGTTGCCTGGGGGGCTTGCAGGTTGTCCAGCATCTGTGCTTCTAGCTCTCGCGCCACCCTGCAAGTGGCCCCCAGGATGGCAGCCCGCCTCATTGCCTGACACAGCGTGATCTCAGTCCTGGCCTTCATGGCAAGAGTACCACCAGCATCCCCCAGACATGTGTGTCAGCCTTGTTGTGCCTCATCAGTGAGGTGGAGCTGTGCTTCACTGAGCACAGTGAGCAAGGGGTCCAGGTCTGTGTTCCCCCAGATAACTTAGAGTGACCAGCCCCAAGTTCTTTGCAAAAATACAGAAAAGGTAGCAGGCACCCCTCTCTAGAAAGAACATGGCATGAGAACCTGTTCTGTGATGTATTTCCCACTTTGAGAGTCCGCAGCCATCATTTTTGCTCACTCTACTTTTCACAAAGGAGGAATATCTATTTGCATATCAGTATGTGTCCAGCCCACAAGGGCAGTTCAGCACCGAAATGCCAGGCAAACCTCTTTTGAACAAGAGTACCAACAGCACCCCCAGACACGTGTTTCAGCCTTGTTTGGCCTCATCATTTAGGTGGAGCTGTGCCTCTCTGAGCACAGTGATCAAGGGGTCCACGTCTGGGTTCCCTTAGGTAACTTATGGTCACCAACCCTAAGTTCCTTGCATAAATACAAAAAAGGTAGCAGGCGCCCCTCTTTAGAAAGAACATGGCATAACCTGTTCTGTGGTTTTGTGAAGCGGTCATTTGTACTAGTTTGGTACAAATACTTCAGCAAACTTGCCAAGCTAAAAAAAAACAAGGGGTTGTGTCTACCCTCTGAAAGAAACCTTACACTGTCCACCCACATGTGTCTTTTACTTGTGCCCTGAAAAGCAGCCACTATCAGGGGAAAATAACTTCACCAGTGTCAGGATTGCAACCTCTCTTGCCACAGCCTGGGCAAATACACATGACTTACTTGCCCTCTCATCATTTACCCTCCTCACCATGTCTGGCTTCCAACAATTCCTTATAAAGATAACTTGAAAAGTACACATACCATAATGTCACTGAAATTTATACATCCTTATAGACCTATGTTAGGCAAAAAAGTGTACAATTGTGGCATTGTTTCCCCCATCCTGACTAGGAGATTAAAAACACCATCATGCAATTCAGCAAAAGGCAATAAAATTGTCTCTCAGAGCTTTCAGAGAGCACTGGGAACATGGCAGATGTTTAGCCCATATTGGGGCATATTTAAAACAGAAGGTTATTCTAGTTTGCTTTGCACGTCAAAGTGGATTTCCAATTCTCTATGTTTTCGCAGCTCCTTATCCAGAAATATCTGCTCTTATCATGTGGTCCTCATGGCAGCTTGACCGTTAGAGCGCACTACTTGCAAGTACTGACACTTTGCAAGGAGTAACAAAAAGAAATCAGCAGTGGACCCTGGCTGAAGGTACAGTCTGCCTTCCATCTTCCACCAGTGAAGGAAGGCCAGGATTTCCAAGAGAGAAGCTGTTGTACTCCTCACTGGGACTACCATGTGGGGCCAACATGCACCTCCGCGCCTGCAAGCCCCGAGGGGGCCATCTCGTACAAAGACACACAGGAGACAGTTTAGGAAACAACCTCCTTTATTGCCCTCTACACGGATCTGTCTTTCCCGGGCTCTACTAGCCCCTCCTCCTCCTCCCTGTCCCTCGTGTCAGGTCCTTCCTCTTTAACTTAAGGTGGTCCAGTATTTAAGGTGGCACGCTCGCTTTCACCCTGCAACACCTCCCCCCTGCTTAACATCTTTGTGGGGTCGGCGACTTGTGTTGCGTTCTGGTGGTCGCTGCAGTGTGCGCTTTAGTCTTGTTAGCCGCTGCTCTTATGTCCTCCTCCCTGGGTCTCTCCGTTCTCGCAGATCGCTCCTTTTCTACTGTTGTCCTGCAGTGCTCCTTGCTGATGTGATTGCTGTGCAGTAGTCGCGTATTTGGGCTATCCTTTGTGGTATTCAGCAGTCGGTCTTGTTCTTTCCGGTGGCTCCCTTTTCTGGGTTCCTTTTGTTGCAGGTGTCCTACTCCTTCCTGTTCTGTCCTCTGGCCCTTCCACCTGGGCTTCCTTTCCTGTGTGCCTCCTTTTCTTGCTGCCCTCTTTTCTGGGCTCTCTTTTCTGCTGCCCTCCTTTCTGGGCTTCTTTTTTTTTGCTGCCCTCCTTCTGGGCTTCTTTTTCTGCTGCCCTCCTTTCTGGGCTTCTTTTTCTGCTGCCCTCCTTTTGGGCTCCGTTTTCTGCTGCCCTCTTTTCTGGGCTCCGTTTTCTGCTGCCCTCCTTTGGGGGCTCCCTTTTCTGCTGCCCTCCTTTCTGGGCTCCATTTTCTGCTGCCCTCCTTTTTGGGCTCCGTTTTCTGCTGCCCTCCTTTGGGGCTCCCTTTTCTGCTGCCCTCCTTTCGGGGCTCCATTTTCTGCTGTTTCTGCTGCCCTCTTTTTGGGCTCCCTTTTCTGCTGCCCTCCTTTCTGGGCTCCATTTTCTGCTGCCCTCCTTTCTGGGCTCCATTTTCTGCTGTGGGTCTCTTGGGCCTTCCTGCTACTTGTGCAGTGGGCTGCCATCTATGTGGGCAAATTGCCTTCCTCTCATTTCTTGCTGTTGGGCGGAGTGTCCCCTTTCCACTGTGGGTGGACTTCCCCCTCTTCCCTTAGCTTTTCCTTGCCCCCCTCCTTTTGGGTAATTTTTACTTGATGCTGTCTCATTTGCTGTTGCCTCAGGGTCATCAAGATCTTCCTCCATCACCTGCTCTTTGCGGTACTGCTATCCTGTCGTTCTCCAGTCCCGCTGTCAATCCGCTCTCCTCCTTGTTCTCCGGCGGTATGCTCCTGGTTCGTAGCCGGCCATTTTACGTCCTGGTCCTCATCCCGTCCGTGGTCTGTTACATGCTGTATGTGCCATAAATCTCCTGTGGCAATCGTCCCTGTGTTAGTTCCTCTGTGACAACGCTGTACTATAATGTTCGTGCTTGACCCTCTATGTTATGTTTCACTGGGCTAGCTGCTGGCCAGCTGAGGGCAGCAGGTCTCAAGCGGTATCCCTCCACAGGGTTTTAGTTCTGCATGAGATCTCTTGATGCTCCTTTGGGTCCTCAGTGGGTGGTGTGTGGTGTTGCCAGACCGCCTTTTCCCATTGCCAGCTCCCAAGTCGTTCCCGCGTTGCTGGTGGCACTCAGAGGAGCAGTCTCTGGTAGTCTCTGTTGTGAGCATGTTCTTGTCACCATTGCAGGTGGTTTGTATGGGCTGCTACGTGTGTCTATGGTTCCCTGGGCTGTGGCTTATGGCGTGGTTTTGCTCTTTTGGGGCTGTTGGCAGTCTACAAATGCGTGCCCTTGGTCCTCAGCAGTGGTGTGAGCGACGTGATGGCTTTCCACCTTGTGGTTATCCTCGTGGTGTTGCTCACTCGTGTTATTGTCCTTCTGTGGGCTTGGTGACTTGCAGTACCGGTGGTCTGCGTGGTGTGTGGTGGACGCTGTAGTGGTGGTCGGTGATTGGCCCTTATGGCTTTCTTCTGGTTAACCCTCTGTGAGCCTGAGGATTGATGGTGCCGGTGTCCTCCGGAGTCTTGTCGTAACGCACTTGTCATGTGTGTCTTTTATCACTTGGACACGTGCTCTGCGGTTTCGTGCTGCTTTTATGATGTGGACCCCCTGGGTTGGCACAATGTCGTGTCCCGGTATGTTAGTTTCGTATGTTCCCTTTTGATATATAGAAACATTCCTTTCTTCGCGGGAGCGTTTTGGCGCTTTTGCGGGCAGTTCGCTGCCGTCATGGCTGGCGGGATGATGGTGTCCCAGTTAGTGTGCTCTGTGTTTTTTTTTTTTTTTCACGCTCACAGGGGTGTTTTGGCGCGCTTGTGGTGCTTTCTGCTGGCGCTGCTCTTCTTTTGGCAGGCGGCGGTGGGTGAGGGGCGCGGGCCTCTTTGCGGCGCTTGCGCAGGCCTTTGTTCTACATGCCCCGATGGGGGAGGGGTGTGGACTCCTTACCGGTGTCTGGTGCCTCCCATTCTGGGCCGCTACGGTCTTCGTTTTGCGGAGGGGCTCCTCTGTGCTTCTTCCGCCTGCTGGGCTCCCTTACTCTCCCGATGGACTCTCTTAGATGTAGCAGCGCATGCTACACTTCCGCTGCTGGGCACACCGGGACCACAGCCTTCCTTGGCTCTGCAGGGTCCGATTACCCTCTTCTACCACAAGCAGCGATGCCTGCTCCTTGTGGCCACTTCTGCTGGGCACACGATCCTCTTCTTGGCAGCGTCCTGTGCCGCTCCTCTCCTTGCGCCGGTCCTGCGTGCTCTGACTGGTGGCACACGGGCCTCTTCTGCCTCTCGCGCCGTTTTAGCTTGCACGGTGCAGTGCCTCCTTCAGTGTTGTCACCTAAAGAGTGGTGTTCACTGATGTGCTGTCTCACTCAGGTGGTGTTCCCTCACTTGTAGTGCGGGTTTCTCTGGTACTGTGATGTGTCTCAGCCATATAGTGTTACTCCTCATGCCATTCGGGTGTCTCTCCCTCTGTCTCGTAACGCTGGTCGCTGGATCACATGTGTGCAGTGGACCCTCCTGCAATACTGTGGTCTCTCTCTTGTGGGTCGATCTCGCCCACGGTGTTGGGTCTCACGCTGCGCTCTGCCAAGCTTGGCTGACTCTCACTCAGCGCTGCATCTCATGTAGTTCCGGTTCTCATGCAAGGGCCAGTGGTGTCGCACGTGCAGTGCCGGGTCCCTTGAAGACACGTGTATCTATTCGCCTGCTTGGCCCGTACTCTTGATGGCGGGCGCGCTGGCCAGTGCGTCGTGTGTTTCTCCTCAGCTGGGCACTCTGTGTCCTTCCCTCTGCTCCTATCCTCACATCATCTGGGGGTCTTCACGCATTGCGCATAGGGTCTTCAGTGGTTGCTCCCCCCGACCGTTGTTCCCCCCTTGGTGCCGTGCTGCTGGGCTCTTGTCCCCGTCGGTACCAATGTCTCTGCGCCGCTTCTGCTCTGCGGCCTGCTGGTGCGGGAAGCGCACCTCACCTCCTCTGCAGCCTGCGACGTTGGGCTCACTGCTTTATCCTGTCCCCTGGGCTCCTCTCGCACTCAACTCTTCGCTGGGACGTCACCTGCACCTCACGTACTCTGTGGCCTGCATAGCCGGGCACTCTTTGTGGGCTGCTCCTGGGTTGCGGTACGGGCTGCTGGGCTCCTCAAACCCACCTCTCCTCCTGCGGGGGCACCTCTCACGCGGCAGAGTAATCCTCCTCTCCCGTGTTGCTATCCTGTCCGCTCGGCTCTGCTGGACGCTCCTCGCCTGTCACGCTGCTGGGCTCTGCGCACCCGTCTTGTTGGGCTCACTGTGACCCTCCGTCATCGACTGTGCTTCACACGATCAGTTCAGTTCCATCAGCCTCATAGCGTAGGGTTCGAATCGCTTCGTCGCCAGTTGTTGTACTCCTCACTGGGACTACCATGTGGGGCCAACATGCACCTCCGCGCCTGCAAGCCCCGAGGGGGCCATCTCGTACAAAGACACACAGGAGACAGTTTAGGAAACAACCTCCTTTATTGCCCTCTACACGGATCTGTCTTTCCCGGGCTCTACTAGCCCCTCCTCCTCCTCCCTGTCCCTCGTGTCAGGTCCTTCCTCTTTAACTTAAGGTGGTCCAGTATTTAAGGTGGCACGCTCGCTTTCACCCTGCAACAGAAGCACGGCGAAAGAAAAGGCAGATACCCTGTGTTTTCTTAGTGTGTTCTGAGATATTTAAAACTAAGAAAACACACAGAATCCGGGAGCTGTCTCCCATCCATGTAGTAACTGGGAAGTAGCTTCAAAGCACAGAAGTGTCTGCCCCCTCAGGCGATGTTAGTCTAAGTGGTCTCATAACGTGTGCTAGTTTGTTAAGCAACATGGCCTGAGGGTGCCGGCTTCTTCCTTGCTTTGAAGCTGAGCAGGGTCTGGTACGGTTACTGCATGGATGGGAGTCCTGGATGCCTATCGTTTCACTGGCCGTGGTCTTTTCACCTCTGATGTCACTGTGGCTGTAAAATATCCTGTTTACATTGCCGCGGGTACGAACTACAGATACCCTTGGCTATCTGTAGTCATATGATAGCTGCAAATATTGGAAACAAGTGTGGGAAAAAATACTTTCCTGCCCTCAGCAAGTGTCCCCCCTCCTCTGTTTCTGCTCCCCACACACCCATGATGGCCACTTCACCTCTCCTGCCCTCTCCCATTTCCCCCACAACACACACTGTTTCCGTGAAGCAGTTTGCTTTGAAATGTTGGCTATTCTGTCCATAGCCAAGGTTACAGAAAAGGTTTGTGTTGCAAGCTCAGCCCCTGGCCCCAACCAACTCTCAAATTTCACTTGGAGTCCTCTTATCCCTCACCCATCTCTATACTGTTTGGCATTTCCATGTTTTTTAGCTGTAAAAGCATTTTTTCTGCATTTCATTTTCTAATACTCTCAGCTTTAGCCGCGGCTACCTCTCACATCGAGAAAGAAATGGCAGCTTTTTCATTTCTGAAAACCATTAACCTGCAATGCGCCATTGGAAATATATAACTACTTTTGTGTGGACAAGGGGGCACCCTCTTCTCCATCAAATATTTTTAAAACTACTGGACGGAATAACCCCAAACCACAAAAAGGCAATTCAACGCTTCATGCCCTAGTTGTTTCTACCTGGTCCAATTCCGTCAAGCTGTTTGGACTGTGCCGTCTAAAAAATTGACCTTTTTCTCTATGGGAAACTGAATGGGAAGTAGGATGGAACCTTTTTTTTTCTTCTTAATGACCTTTTTATTTTTCAACAAATCTTAACCAAACCTTGAATTCTGCAGGGGGGCCAGGTCATGCTTGCCAGAAAACACTAACCTGGAGATATGACTGGACCAAGCAGATGATAGTAAAGATCTCCCAGAAACCCCTTGCCCTGTGGATTAGAGTAATACTAACAGTGAGGCGAGCGGCTGCCGGGAAACCCTCTGGTAGGAAAGAAAACCTTGAAGACAGTATCCTCAAAGGTTCCACGATGCAGGACTGGTTTGTGTCATGTAGCTAAGGCACCAGCAGGGCAGGATCGATTTGTGGATACAGAGAAAGGCAGAAAGTCACACATGAAGGCTGTGGCGGCAGGAGTACTGAGGAAAGCACACAAACCAACAGAGCGGTGTCAGACAAGGAAAGGACAATCATCGCTGCATACACAGGATTCGGACGAAGATAGAACAAGACTTACTAGAGCCTCAATGCTAAAGAAGTAGCAACGCGTTGGATTCCAGACTGCTGCAGACTCGACTCTTGACAGCTCCATTCGTCAGGAATCGCTGTGTCCTGACATCAGACGCATACACGGTGTGGAAAATGCTAGACCGCTACTGTGAAAAGAGGGAGCCATATTGGAAATCCCTGATATGGGAAACAAAAAGCCACCAATTGTTGAGCACATCTACCGGTGCCAAACAGACCACCTTCCGTGGTGGGTTGTGACAGTCCACGCATCCCTAATTATCTTCAAAATTAAGGCCAAATCCGTTGCATGAGTCAAAAGTTGATGGCAATTAATTTTTTGGGGTTTCCTATGGGAGTCCGACTCGCCTAAACTATAGGGTGGTGACGGCCACCCCATAATACGTATATATATATATATATATATATATATATATATATATATATATATATATATATATTCAGTAAAAAAAAATGTGTTAGGAGAAAGTTAAGGTGATCAGATTTAATGCAATAAAACCCCTGAAATTCATCAATTGTATTTCGAGTATGCCCACCTTAACTATGCACCCCCTTTTGCGCAGCGTATTACCACAATGATGACATCACTGATGCCATCACTGGTGTCATCACTAATTACATCATACATGACATCACCAATGAGATCAATAATTACATCAAATGTGACATTACTAATTAAATAAGTTAGAATATGAATATTTCTGTTGACCTCTTTTGATATGTGTAAGATCAGTGCACATTTACAACAAGCATTTAGTCATTTTATAGGTACTTTTTCCTAATTGCTAATGCTGACCTCAAAAATAGTGTCCATGAGATTAAGGGGTGTCAGCTTATAGAACAACAAACATTGCTGGTCTACATTGATAAAAGTTAAAATTGCGTAGTAGTGGAAATAAAGTCCGTTTGCGGACATGTACATACATTGGACAAAATAATAGCATATGTAAAAGGTCCTCCAGACAAATTATTGCACAAATCACAAATAGCATTCTGATGATCGTCAGAAGACCATCTTGCTATGTCAGATTTTGGAGCGTATTCGATGTCAACGGAATATGCTGACAATTCACTGATGTACATCGTTATATTTCCTCGTTATCAGCAGTCAGTATTTCCCAAAGTCTGTTATGGTGTATTTTTTATCTCACTCTTTTTTAAATTGTGCAGGATTGGTAAACCGCGAACCACAATTAATCATGTATTTGCCATCTTCCTGACATAAGCAAACCAGTGTATGGCATAGATATTATTTTCAGACTTTAAGAGCCAGGTGATGATTTGTTGAGGTAGAACAGCTTTAGAATGTTCCCAAATGTGCAACTATAAACAAAATGGTTTTACTTTAAATTCATCATCCAGGTAGGTAAGCCCTAGTTCCTGTTGAGCAGCAATGTTAGCCGAGGACGATGGCAGACCCAGCATTTGTTTCACATACTTATTTTTAACAACCCGTAGCTGAGACAAATTGCATACCTCCAAATGCCTATACAATATTTGGCAGTAGCAATGACTTTTGCATTGTATATTGTTAGCATTATTTCAATGGGTGAGCATATATATAGTTTTGCAAAGAGTTGGTCACCACCAATGGCCTGAGCCATAGAGTTCAGCTGTTTGGTGAAATGATTTGTACAAGAGAGGGAGGAGGTAACGTAATTCCAAGGTAATCCTATGAACTAACAAGATTCAGTTTGATATCATTAGCAGAGAAAGAGGGAAGGGATCTACCCCGGTTGCAAGAATGAGAAGGCTGGCAGATCAACATAGTCGATTTGACCACATTAACTTCTAGTTCCAATTCATTCATTATCTATGTGTAGATGTCTGTTAGCCTTTGTAGGGCTAGCAGAGTACTGGCTAGCAGGACGGTGTCATATGCATAAGCAGGACTGGGAACAGATAGATTTCCAAAGTGGGGAACATTGGCTTTACTGGCTTCGAGCCTCGGCATAAGTCTATTGATACATATGGAGAACAGGATTGGAGCCATAACATTTCCCTGTTTGACATACAATTTAACTGGAAACAATTCCGTGCAATGCCCATTCCTTCTGCTTCTAAAACAGGCTTGGGGTTCATTGTGAACGAGTATCATGATGTTAAGAAGGTCAGCCGGGAAGTTATACTTCCTTAGACACCATTAAACCAGGTCCCTATTGACTCTGTCGAAGGCGGTTCATAAGTCCATGAAGGCGAGATAGATCTGTTACCGCTTTAAAAACATCATGTTCGCCACCACCAAGTACAAATTAAAAGATTTTTCATTAGTGCCAAGACCCTCCGAGCAGCCAAGCTGACATTTTGATAGAATATGGTTACTATCTACCCACACCTGTGCATTTTACAAGATGACCCTGCCAAAGATCTTGAATTGGGAGTTGAGAAAGGATATGGGCCTATATGACACAGGAAGATCTCTGGGACCTTTGTAGGGGAGGATAGGTCAATAGGACCTCCCTCCCACTACAGCTCCCACCCTGGTGAAGACTCATGACTCGACGGCAGCCCACCGGCCCCCGGGCCCAGGCGGCAGTGCGGCTGCAGACCGACACGTGAGGCTGCACCACCATGTTATGTGGCAGAGCACAGACGCCATCTTGTACTAAGCCAACTCCATTTTGTTAAAAATGTTTAGATCTAACCCAGGCAGAGCCAACGTGCACACTGAAATCTGCAGCTTGACCCCCACTCAACCATGCTCACAGAGGCCCACACTTCCCCCACCCCCTGCCACATGGCAGATCCCCTGAGAACTCGTTCTCACGAGCCACCAGACACGAACAAACAACAAAATAAAACACTGTAGCTGTTAACCTTCTGCAGTACATCATTGCCCCAGCCATGAACGGGAACATTAGGAAGTAACTGAAACCAGCCCAAAACCTACATGCCTTGACCCTGTACCAAGCCCCCAGCGTTATACTGTGTGGCGCCCCACACCCCTGCCTACCCCGAGAACTCTTGTAATGTGTAGAAACCATTTAAGTAATATATGTCGTGTTGACCAACGTTCGCTGCTAATGTGAAGAAGAATGGGTAAAGAGTAATATGCAACAGATATTGTTTATAATGTGAAGATGTACGAAGACTGGCTAACTGATGACAATATACAATAACATGTGTTGCCCTCTTTACACATACACCTGCCTAACACTACCTCATGTTCGTATGTCAACTATAGATGTGAAATGTTGTGCTAAAAGGTATGGCCCCCAGCTAGTATCCCTTCTAATGCAAATGCATACAAGTCATCTTAGAGACCCCACGTTTTGTTATTCGCCCCTCACCCAAGGGACAGTACACCGCTTTGTGCAGGATGCCACGCACAGAGCTGCAAGGCCATCTCCCCCTCCTCCCGCCCAGGCCCTCCAGAGATAGCTGGTGTTCGAACAGCACAGCCTCTTCTCCCCTCCCGACCATGGTGGAGCCATTTCAAGCATCCACATCCCCGATGTCAGAGGCCGCCACAGCCTGACTCCATGATTTATAAACTACCTGGTCCTAAATCCCACCGTCCCTCAGGCACCAGTCACATGCCCCCCACAGGCCAGTGGCATCTCCGCCGACCCCAAGTTAATGGCCCTGAAAAGGGGGGCTCCCACCCTTGTACCAACAGATCATAATACCATCCCTCACCGAATCTAACAAGACAGGGTGATCGAGTAACCCCTCCCATGCCCCTGACTATGCACATGGGACCAGATTGTTTGAACCTAAGATATCTTCACAACTGATGTATTGGGACACTTCCGATTGCATATCAATGTTCCTGTCTGCGTATTGATCTAAGGTCAGCACTTACAAGAGTTATAAGCCAACGGATGCATGAAGTGTGACGAATGGGTGTGAATGTGTGGCCACAAGGACAAATGTCAGTTTAGTTACCAATCATCACTACAAGGCATGTCCGGCCCGGCACTCCACCCCGATGAACCCAGCTGACCTTCCAACCCCACGTGGCGCTGCACCAACGTCCACCAATCCTGAAGGAGCAACTATCTACAATGTTTACCCCCTAGACATCACCGCCCAATCCCCACGATTATGTGCCCCCTATAGCTTGTGTCACCCATGACATTGTTCTGTAAATAAGTAGGCCTGTCTTTGCTATTGTCAGACAGAGCGCTCTTGGAGTTTGCAGAGTCCTTTGCATGCCCTATATTGATTTAGATAAAAACCCTTTTGATCTCACTCGCACTTGGTCTTGGTCTCATTCCCTCCTGGGGTGTGTCCTTCATTGCCTCTCAATAAGGGGGGTGCGTTTCTGGGGACGCTTACATTCAGTGGTGACCCCATAGACGTGATATATTTTAATAATTGTCCCCTTGGCACGAGACGGCTCCGGTTGCAGTGGAGACGCACGGCACGCCCGCTCAACAGAGCCGCCCACCTACGGCAACTGGTACGCAGAGACGTGTGCACGCAGTTAGGGTGAGAGGGTACGGGTCCCGTTTGAAAAATCCTTAGTACTGCTTGCCGGAGTCGGGCGGGGCCACGCCGCTTGGACGGACCAAGTCCGGAGTGTCTCGGATCAAGACGGGCACGAGAGTATTAAGTGCGAGCGATACTAAAAGGGGAAAAAATCGAGAGGACAAGGGGAAATAAGTTGGGGACATAGAGGGGACTTTTAACTTCTAATACTTTCTCTTTCTTTGCATATGGCCATTAGGATACAAAAGTGAAAAAGGGAGAAGAGGACGGGAATCTAATTCTGCAAGGGGGTAGAAGGCGGCGCCGCGTAGTGCTATCTCGAATAGTGCTGGGAATAAGTAAAAACAGTGAAAAAATAAATTCAGGGTGTCTGAGTGAAGAGACACGGAAAATACATTAGAACTAGCTTTTCTTTCTCTTATTCTTCTCTTATTCCTCTATTCCTCTTATATGGGATAAAATAAGGTCTGTATAAAAAAAAAACATATATATATATATATATATATATATATATAAACAAAAGAAGCTGTGTGAGGGTAAGAGGGGGTCACCGTAGAAGGCGAAGGGCCAGGCAGGGAGGGTAAATGCTATGTGTGTATGCTGAGGTATGATGAATGTCTGTTCTGTGTTGTGCACATCATGTGTTCATGGTTTTTTGCAATCAATTGTCTCTATATAATAATACTGATTTAAGTGCTTTCCAGGTGGTGTGGTCAATGTAAGTGTGACCTCGTAAGATTTGACAAAGCAATGTCTTTTGTTGAGTAAAGGTATAAATTGATTATTAGAACCTGAAAGTGATTAGAGCCCCACGCACACAGTTACACACGCATAGTGATAGAAGAGATTGACTCAAGAGAATAGAGTAACACAGGTCTAAGCATGGGGGCGGAACTGAAGGGGGAGGGTCTCCCACAGGTTTGGCCACAAGGAGGGTCCTTTGATAGAAGCGTTCTGGACATGGTAGTCACCTGCATATTCCTAAAATACAAAGGAAAACATTTTCATAACAGGAGAGAGAGGCTAGATCTGTGGCGATTATTCGAGGAAATACCTCCACTAAAGAAAATAGACACCACACTCGATCAACCTGCCCTCACGGCTACCCCATCAGCAAGAGCAGAAGGTGGTAAAGAGGACGGGGGAAAGAGGGAGTGGTAGAGGTGACCCGATTGTACCCACTCCTGAATAAGCCCCCACCTGCTGAAGGATATAGTGATCCCACATACGTGCCCACCAGTACCCCTGCCACCACAGCACGGCCAACAGCACCACCACCATATGATTGCCTCCGATCAAATGGACAGGTGAGTACCCCTTCAGTAAACATATGTAAGTTAACAGAAGACTTAGAGACCAGGCTCTCAATAGCTAGAGAAGAGTTGTCGAGGATACAAAGTATATGTGAACAAGGTGAGCCCGGTACGACAAGGTCAGAGCGACTGTCCCAATCACACACGTTAGATAAGTCAAATGAGGAAGGGTGGAAAAAAGGGGAGATACTATTCAGGATACAAGAGGAACCCACGAAGATAGTAGAACTAGGAGGGAATAACACTGGTGTAAGTGCAGAGGGAGGAGAAGTGGAAGGTGATGGGAGAGAAGTGGTGTGACATAGAGGAAGATGAGCAGGAAGCTGGGAGATTGGGAATGGCTGCAGGAGGAAGTTTAGTGGAGTTCGGGGAGACACCGCTAGGGAGGGCTATGGCACAGGAGTGGACAGGGAGATTAAGGAACATGATGGGAAGGATAGCTATGGTGGGAAAGAGAGGAACAAAGCTGAGTATTGGAAAAGGAAGTAAGGGACGATTACAACTCCCACTAATACATCGGGGGGCAGGAAGACCAAATTATATACCCTGGGCACAGATGGATAAGGCAAACTTACTAAAATCACTGCCCCCGCTATCAGGAGGAGCTAGCAAGTGGATATGTGCCTTTGAGAAGCACACCACAGGAGTGCCCCTGGCCATAGGAGATGTTAAAGGTTTATTTGTGTCAGCAGTAGGTGACCAATCAGAGCGGGCGTGGGCAAAATCAGGTTTCCCGGGAATAACATTGGATAGTGACAGACATGATGGCGCTGCCTTCAATACAGTGCACGCGTGCGTTTGGGACACGTTAAGGGAAACATTCCCAGACACGCCAGATTTACAGTCAGTAATGCAATGCACTATGAACGATGGGGAAGAGGTTATGGATTACATTTTTCGAGTACAGGAGATGTGGAGAGCTGAAATGGGTACACTATATGACCAGTCGACATCGTTATTTTACTTCATAATAAAGAGGGGGCTCCTAAAAGAAGTCCAAAAAGCGCTTGACAAAATAGCAGGGATTGAAGCGAAAGGATGGCCAGAGATACAGAGCATAATAGTGCACCATTGCAAAAGAATCAAAGAGAGGGAGAAGGAGGTGGCACAAAAAAGGCTGGCAGATGAGGCCAAGCTAGTACAAACGAAACTGGTGAAGGTCGCTGCAGCTGTAGCAGCACTCCCACACGATAGAGACACAGAGGAGGAGGAGGGACTGGTAGCGATGCAGGGGAGGATGGCTGCGAATTGGGCAGACAAGGGGCAAAGACAGTGGAATGGACAGGAGGATTACGGAGGGCAGCAGTGGCAAGTGTGGCACCCCAGCAACAGAAGACGTGGGTACAGAGGGCGATGAGGAGGTGGACAGGGATACGGAGGTAATGGCAGAAATGGGGGGCCGGGACCCAGAGGGGGACAAGAAAACTGTTGGAATTGCGGGAGGTGGGGAAATTTCTCACGCGAGTGTAGAAGCAGACCCAACCCTGTTTACCAAGATGACCAATATTACGGGCACCCCCATTCAGGGAGCCCCTACGGACTGCCCCGGGATGGAGGAAGAGAACAGGCCGAACACAGAGGACAAGAGCAAAATAGGGAACTACCGCATAATGTTCAACAACACCCACAAAGTAGCGAACACCTCCCATACACACAAAATAACCCCTTCACCATGACACCAAATGGCGCACCTGGCCCATAGGGGGAGTAGCGGTAGTGTCAGGTAATGTTTTCAGTCAAGGGGGAATGACGAGACATCCAGCATAGGACAGCCCACAGGGAGCACTTGCGTGTCCAATCCTATCAACAACCTTCAATGCAAATGAGGAGCCATTGATAGGGGCAGAGATAGGGAATAAGCAGTTCTTCTTTATGGTAGACTCCGGAGCCGAGAAATCATGTATACATGAAGGTCGGTTTCCGCTATCTAATTGTAAATTAGAGACGCAAGGGTTCTCTGGGGCGGTGGTCGAAGTTCCTTACACAGAAGATTTGGACGTGACAGTGGGGGGAAAAACAGTAAGAGTACCCCTATTGTATTATGAGCAATCCCCTGTCAACCTGCTGGGGAGGGATCTCCTCAGCAAGCTCAACATGACTATCTCTTTTACCAGGAGAGGAGGGATTGTTTGCTCTACCCCAGGGATGTGCTCTATGCATGTGATGCTAGTGATATATTTGCGAGCAACATGCCCAGAGGTGCGCGGCATACCAGTGGACCCAGATATGTTCATCCATGCGTTAAAAACATTGGCACGGGTGGTCCCAGAGTTGAAAAAACTGGAGCGGAGGGTACCAGCAGAATTTGTTTTTCGTCCAATAGCCCGTCCAGAAATAGTGCCAGGGACAGTCATGTCGCTAGAAATACATGCAGTACAAATCTCAGCCAAAAGAATAGCTGTAATAGCAATGGACATACACGGTTGTGAGTGGCGTACGGTGTTATGCATAAACGCTGACATTGCACTACAAGATCTGTCAGATGAGGAACTTTTTTCAGATTCAGAGAGTGATGGAGAAATCATAATGGAGATAGCAATCCCTTGTGAAATAATGATACAACAAAGACAAGTGCCAGTACAGCTCATGGCGGTAGTGGGGGCCCCGCCGTCATTTCTTTAATGACGACATGCAATCAGTACCCTGGAAGTTATGGACATCAGGACCCCATGACGTAGGGCTACTGCACGGGGTCACGCCAGTGAAAATTAACCTCAAGCCTTGCCCCGAGTAAAACAATACCCTCTGTCCCGGGAAGCGGTAGAAGGGATAAAAGAAACAATCAACGCACTATTGGCACAGGGGATAATAGTACCTTCAAACTCCCCATCTAACACCTGCATTTACCCCATCAAAAAAGCAAAAGGAGGGGCATAGAGGATGATCCAAGATCTACGCCCACTTAATGACGTCATTCAGAAAGAGTTCCCTTTGGTCCCAAATCCTGCATCTATTTTATGCAGTATCCCAAAAGATGCATCTCACTTCACCGTGGTGGATTTGAAGAATGCATTCTTTTCCATACCACTCGCACAAGAGTGTAGATACCTGACAGCATTCACTCTAGAGGGGAGGAGGTACGAACACTGCAGATTGCCCCAGGGTTACTGTGGGAGCCCCAGCATATTCAACAGAATATTGCTTGAAGACCTCAGAAACATGACAGCAGACAGCACGATAATTCAGAACGTGGATGATCTACTGATCTGCAGTAAAAATGAAGCTGACTGTAGAAAATACTCCATTGCCCTCTTGACATTGCTGGCTCAAAAGGGGTACAAGGTAGACAGAGAAAAATTGCAATATTGTCAATGTGAAGTACTGTACCTGGGACAACTGATTTCAAAAGACGGCAAGAAAATAATACCAGACAGGGTGGCAGCCATTTCAGCTGTTGGAAGACTAAAAACAGTGAAGGATATGCAATAATTTCCAGGCATGTGCAACTACTGTCGTGCATGGATATTAGACTATGCTGCATATACACGCCCATTGCTCCAGGCACTCAAAGAAGCCCAGAAGGAAAATACAGAGATACAGTGGGACTCAGAATTGTGTGATGCATTCACCTCACTCAAAGAACTCATTCAAGCGCACCAGTGCTCGTGAACCCAGATTATGAACGCGAGTTCTACCTGTTCTCGCACTGCAAGGGAACACTCATGACAGCAGTCCTAACACAAAAAACATCACTAGGTCACAAGCCTCTGGCATACTACAGCGGGACACTAGATGCAGTAATGCAGGGACACTTCGCGTGCAAACAGGCCCTCGCAGCCGCCGCATTCGCCATTGAAAAAAGTGCCACCATAGTAATGGGGTGCTCACTGACACTGTATGTAGAACATTCATTGTTCGCCATACTAGAGCGATCAAAATACATGTAGTGAGGTGCAAGGTGGTCAACCCCGCAAGATTCATCTCAGAAGCATGCACTGTGGAAGATGTACAAGCACATGACTGTGCAACATATCAGGGTGAGGAAAATGGAACAACTGTAGTAAGTGAGAACGCACTGGCTGAAGGTGAGGTATTTTTTATAGACGGGTCAGCTTCCATAAATTCAGAAACTGGAGAAAAGCATGTGGGGTGGCGGTTGTACGAATGGAGTAAGGTGAGTATGAGGTTCTAGTACAACAGCGACTGCCCGCCCATTTTTCAGCACAGGCAGCAGAACCAGTAGCACTAATTGAAGCACTACGTGCGGCAAAGGGGTGCGCAGTGACAATTTACACAGATTCAGAATACATGGCTTCAACAGTACACGGAGGGCTCGCCAGGTGGGGAAGGAGGGGATTCAACAGTGCAGATGGTTCACCCGTACAACATGCAGAACTGCTAAAAGAACTCATAGAAGCGTTGAAAGAACCCACCATGGTAGCAATAGTAAAATGCCAGGCCCACACCAATAAAACAGACTTTGTCTCTTTGGGAAACATGGCAGCGGACGCAGACGCTAAAGAAGCGTCATATCTAACAAAAGAAAGAACAGGTGAGTACTTAGTGCGGAAAGAATCAGAGGACGATTTTCGAGACGGGTACAATGCCATGCCAGTGTCCCAAATATTGGAGCTACAGAAAGGGGCAACGCAGGACGAAAAGGAATTGTGGACAAAAAGGGGGTGCAGCCAGTCAGCCACTGATTTATCATGGCAGCAAAACAACACAGGTAAGGTAGTTATGCCAACTAAGTTATTAGGAATAGCATTCCAGCAACTACACTTCCCAGCGCACAATGCAAGACAACACATTGCTGCCAAGATACAAGAATGCTGGTTCATTCCAGGGTTACAGGAACAACTCTCCAAGTTAACAATGGAATGTACAACGTGCCAGATATACAATTCTGGCATGACTCTAAGGACACTGAGGGGAACAATACCCAAGCCGGTAGGTCCGTTCAGAGAGCTGCATATAGATTATGCAGACATGGGTGAAAGGTGCAACGGAGCGAGGTATATGATAGTGGTAGTTTGCCCCTTTTCACGATGGGTAGAGGCAGGCTCCTGTGCCCGCCCAGATGCCAAGTGCGCTGCAAAGTTTCTAATGCGGGAAGTATTCCCCCGCTGGGGAATTTGTGACGCGATTCGCTCTGACAATGGCACACATTTTGTGAACAATCTCTTCAAAGAAGTAACATCAATGCTAGGAATCATACACAAATTATGCTCGATTTATCACCTGCAAAGTAACGGCATGGTAGAAAAAATAAATGGACTACTTAAAGGAAGACTCTCAAAATTGTGTTTCACCCTTAGGAAAAACTGGGTGCATTGTCTCCCCTTGGCCTTGTTTGAGCTCAGAAATCAGCCCAGCAAAGACCACCATTTGTCACCACATGAGATTGTGACAGGAAGACGAATGCACACAGCACACTCACCTCTCCACAGACATTCGGATGCACACAGAAGCGCCACTGTACTAGGAGAGGAATTCAATGAATACCTGACAAAACTCACTAAGACAGCCCGCATGATAGCAAAACAACTCGCACCGCGATTCGCAAGTGAGGGGGAGAGTGAAACACCTGCTCCAGAACAAGAAAACCCAACAGGTCAGCTAGAACCAGGTGAGATGGTCTATGTCAGGAGTTTCATTCATAGGTGGAATGCTCCAAGATTTCATGGCCCATACGAAATAGTGTTTTGCATGCCCACAGCGGTGAAAGTGAAAGGCTTGAGATATTGGATACATTTGACAGATGTCCAAAAAGCCTACGACAAAGTGGGACCAGCAGAAAGTGCAGAGAGCCCTGATAGGGAAAATACGCAAGAATAGAGAAGTAATTGTGAAAAAAAAATACATTTTACTCACATGAACTTGCATGGTTTACAGAATGACAAATGTACTAAAACGTTGTTTACAGCAAGACGTAAAACAGTATTGAATAAAATTACCTGTTTCTCTCCGCCTTTCTCTCTTTTTCTTTGACATTCTCTTTCTCTCTCCTTCAATTACTCCTTTCCACCCCATCTCCATACTCAGTACATTAATTTTCACACTATAACTTTTACATCATCTCTCTTGCTCTCTCTCTCTCCCTTCCAAAGTTAGAAATGCAAATATGAATGCAACTATATGCTTAATATGCCTTTTATGTTTTAACATAGGAGAAACCATGGCAAAGAATGGGCAGCCTGCAACAACTAGAAATAGGGACGCTAGGAGTAGAAATGTTACTTTTGATCTACGTACATATTCATATGAATGCGGTTTGACTGTCTGTGCAATTATATTTTTCACACTCATGTTTGGCCTGGTACTCTATTGGATAATAGCATTTATGTGCATTGAGATAAATGAGGGGAGAGGTAATGCAACCAACATGAAAATAAATGGAAAGACGATGTGGTAACGTGCAAGGCTGAATCACTGCGAAGGCTACCGACCGAAAAACTACAATGGATTGCGAAAACATGTACCACAGTCTGGTCAGAATATATAGCCAAATTGACCTGGGTGAGCTCTATAGAAAAACCATCCAAACTACAGAAAGAAATCTGAAATGAACTTTGCTTCTTGGGAGAAGGGAAAATCGACATGGGAAGAAACACGAACTGCAGTAAAAGCCTGATGATCCCAGATATGAAGAAAGGAACAGCAGCATTAATGGACACTTACTGGGTCTGTGGCAAACGGGCGTACATGCACCTCCCACCATCATGGTGGGGCACGTGTTCCCTGGCGACACTGCACTCAGCTCTAATGGTAATACCGGAAAGCCACATCGGAGAAGGGGGTAGGACGATGACCCAAGCAGCAGCCAGCACCCCACCCACTGAAGAGCCACCACTGTACGCCCAGTCAGAAGGGAACGCCGAAGGAATCGTATCCAGAAAACAGAGGTCGTCAAACTACATATCAAGGGCCTCCTCAGAACTCTTGGCACAGATCCCAGACAGGTACAGGTTATTCAGCTCAGCCGAAACCTTCTTTGCCTCCCTCATCCCAAGCATTCAGGCATGGACAAAGGAAAAGCGGCTGCAGATAACACGGTGAGAGCTGATCCAATTGGCTAACGACACTGAAGAAGGGTTCAATGTGATGAAGGTGAAGCTAAAGGCTCTGAGACTAATGACAATGCAAAACAGGTATGTCCTAGACCTGTTGACGGCGATGGATGGAGGTGTTTGCCGAAAAATTGGAAGTGCCTGTTGCACTTTTAAACCTTCTGAAGATGCTGATAATGGGACTCTATCGCATGTCATCGCCGCAGTGCACAACCTAGGTGAACGCATGAAGAAAGAAGGTGGTGCAGAATCAAGCACATGTTTCGACAACATTTTTTCATGGGTGCCATCCTGGATGGGGCTCGCAGTGAAACTACTGATGCCCCTCATTGTGTTTTTGCTTGTGATTTTTTGTGTGTGCCAGCTGGGTCTTCGATGCTGCGCAAACGCAGTCCCAAATGGAGCAATGATGATGGTGACAATGGGCAACGCCAGAGGAGGGGCACAAATACAACAGGAAGCACACATACAAACTGGTGAGGATTCAGAACCCAAGTTTAGAATGGTACCCATATATTATGACGGGGATATAGTGGATAGGTTATATCATACCACAATAAAAGAGCCCTTGGAACTAGAATGGTACACAGAGGTATGGGTGAACCTGGAGGGAGATGGGGGATGTATATATATATGACCTGCACACCAGATGAGTAAGCCAGAAGGGGGAAAAGCCTCCGGGGGTTTGCAGAGCTTGGATGCCAATAAAAGGAACAACGGTCTGGCAGGAGGCAGTGTTAGCTGAGAAGGAGCGCGAGCGGTTGGGGGAGCTAAGGTATTTGTTACTTAAGTAACGAAAGGGGGGAAATGTAGGGAAGGACAGGTCAATAGGACCCCCCTCCCACTACAGCTCCCACCCTGGTGAAGACTCATGACTCGTCGGCAGCCCACCGGCCTCCGGGCCCAGGCGGCAGGGCGGCTGCAGACCGACACGTGAGGCTGCACCACCACGTTATGTGGCAGAGCACAGACGCCATCTTGTACTAAGCCAACTCCATTTTGTTAAAAACGTTTAGATCTAACCCAGGCAGAGCCAACGTGCACACTGAAAGCTGCATATTAATGTTCCTGTCTGCGTATTGATCTAAGGTCAGTGCTTACAAGAGTTATAAGCCAACGGAAGCATGAAGTGTGACGAATGGGTGTGAATGTGTGGCCACAAGGGCAAATGTCAGTTTAGTTACCAATCATCACTACAAGGCATGTCCGGCCCGGCACTCCACCCCGATGAACCCAGCTGACCTTCCAACCCCACGTGGCGCTGCACCAACGTCCACCAATCCTGAAGGAGCAACTATCTACAATGTTTACCCCCTAGACATCACCACCCAATCCCCACAATTATGTGCCCCCTATAGCTTGTGTCACCCATGACGTTGTTCTGTAAATAAGTAGGCCTGTCTTTCTGTCTTTGCTATTGTCAGACAGAGCGCTCTCGGAGTTTGCAGAGTCCTTTGCATGCCCTATATTGATTTAGATAAAAACCCTTTTGATCTCACCCGCACTTACTTGGTCTTCGTCTCATTCCCTCCTGGGGTGTGTCCTTCATTGCCTCTCAATAAGGGGGGGTGCGTTTCTGGGACGCTTAAATTCACCCTTCTTATATATCAGAAAAATGACTGCCGGGGGGGCGTGGCTAGCGCACGACAAGATGGCCGACTAGCCCGTGAGCTCCGGCTTCGATCAATCCTGAAGACCGACCATCCTTGCTCCGGGCCGCCCTAGCAGCACGATCAACACGCCGTTGTGTGGCGGACGGTCGCGGCCCCCACTCATCAAAAACTGGGGCTTGGGCACCGGACCGTGCGGTAGATACACCGCCCAGAAAATCCGGCGGCTTGTGGCCGCGTCGCTGGCCGCCTGCGGGCTCCGCACGCAACCCATCCGGAGCCACGGGGGAGGGGCCGCGTACGAATACACATCCTGTTCGCGTGTGGCCCGCCTAGGCCTGGTGGACGCGGAAGCTCCCTGCTGGTGTCTTGATCCTGTGGACCGGGGATCTGACGGGGGCGACTGTCGGATCGCCTGTGCGTCTCCCCTGCTTTTCCTGAGCCTGCGCTGAGCCTGTGGAGGACGCCCTGCGACGACATCTGCGGGGTCTGGCTGGACGACTCCTGCCACAAGTAGGTCGGGTGTGGTGGCTGACGGAGGGAAGACCGTCCTCAACTGGGGACTGGCACTGGAGGGTGTGGACGCACTCAGGGAGGTCCCCCCCGGACAATAATCCTGTTGGGGCCTACGGGGCCCGCCACACACATAGCGAGCGTCCCTGGTGCGGGCTTGGGCCTAGGCGGCTGGGGCGCTGGACTACGCGACACAATATTATCCGTATGCCTGAACTTGGCGGTTACACACATCGGCATGCAGTGTACTGTTGACCCCGTAGTCACCTATCCGTAACTCCCCCCTATAAGGGCCACTGCGACCTTGCCTGGTTGGTTCCCACTGCGGCTTCGTTGGACTCACCCCCCTGAAACGGCTATTGAGATAAACACCCTATAAACACCTCTACAACACGCGGACGCGGGAAACACTGAAGGTAGTAGAGACCCCGGCTCGCTCCCTATTGCATATGGGCCGCCACGATCTGAAGGGAGCGCGCTCCAGGAAAACCGGTCCAATGGACTCCTTTGCAAGTGCTCAGCCCGGTGGGTCCGCGGATCCGCCAACGCAGCGGGCAGTTGGCTCGCCCGAGCTGCCAATGGAGGAGAGGGTGGATAGACTGATGGCTATGGTCCAGGGTGGCTTCTTGGCGGTGAATACAAAACTCGATGACATTGGGGCAACAATTAGCTCCCTCAAGGCGAGGGTGGACAAGGAGAGTGCCCGCACCACTGAGGCCGAAGGTAGAATCGCCACCAACGAAGAGGCGATAGCGCAACATGACCGTGACATTGCCCAACTGAAGGGGGACCTCCGGAAAACTCTTGATAAGTGTGAAGATTTGGAATCTCGTTCAAGGAGAAATAACATAAGGCTGGTCGGGGTGGCTGAAACCTTCGGTAAAGGAGCTATGGAGCGCCAAGTAGAAACCCTCCTGAAAGAATTGCTGGGCCCGGATACATTCTCGGCCCACTTTCTGGTTGAGCGAGCACACCGTACATCGGCACCCCCGCCCAAACCGGGCGCTCCGCCCCGTACGATAATCGCCCGTCTCCTAAACTACAGGGACAGAGACGCTATCCTGCGAGCGGCCAGGGAAAAGGGCACCTTGCTACACGAGAATAACAGAATACACATATATCCGGACTTTTCCACGAATATCCAAACACTAAGAAGATCTTATGAACCCATCAAGAGGCAGCTAAGGCTGCGCCAGGTCCCGTATTCACTTGTTTATCCGGCGAAAATGAGGATACAGCATGGTGGCCGGGCCCATTTTTTCGAGAATCCAACAGAAGCCATGTATGTTGAGGCCTCCATCCCGTTGCCAGCTCGGCACCGGGCTGGGGGTCGTACCCCGCCGCCCCGGGGTGGGGCGGAGCCCAGTGTCCCCGAGGGTTGATGTGATTCTCCTGATGTTGCACTACTATAATGCTGCGGCCTGTTGGCCACTGGGCGGCCCTGAATGTTAATGTTTGGTTTAACGAGGCCATGCAGGTCTCTTGGGCTGGAGGCCGCGTGGGTGTCGCTCATACCCCCCAGGAGTGTTCCTAGGTTATGGTTCTAAGGGTACATCGTCCAGTTGGGGTTGATGATGCGGGTGGGGGGTGGGGATGGGAAAATGGCACGGTTAGGCCAGCGGTCATGCCGGCTCTGTTTGGGGATTGTACGTTAAGTGTTGCTATGATTAAACCTGAGAGCAGTTCTATAGCAGGTCCTTCGTTTCCCTTGCACAGGGGACTAGAGGGTGGGCTCCCACTTGATTTGTGGTATGAACATGACACGGGACAATAAAGGACTAGACATCAAGCTCCTATCTTGGAACATCCGGGGGTTAAATAACCCAGTTAAGGCAAGAAAGGTCTCAGCGTATGTGGTGTGACATAACCCCCAAATACTGTTTATACAGGAAACGCATGCACTTGGACAGGTCAATGTTAAATTTTTGCCTAAATGGGGACCCCACAGGTATTACACTGATTACTAGTCACAATCCAGGGGAGTGCTGACCCTTATACACCCTAAACTGTGTTTCAAATATCAGTCCAGCAAAATAGACCCACAAGGAAGATACGTGTTGGTAATAGGGGAGTTGGCGGGACACCAGACGATCCTGATCAACACAGATGGCCCCAATATAGATGATCCACAGTTTTATAGTACCCTGGCAGATATGTTAATCTCGTTTGGGGAGGCGCGGGTCGTCTGGGGTGGAGATCTCAACATGATACTAGATCAATCCCTAGACCGCTCATCGACGGCCCCTAGGGCCCCCGCTAGGGCGGCACTAGTGGTTAAACAATTGATGGAACAGATGGGCATGTTTGATGCATGGCGAGCAATACACCCGAAGGAGAAGAAATATACTTTCTACTCGTCGGTGCACGATTCTCACTCGCGCATTGATTACTGGATCATTAGTCAATCCCTGGCCGAGGCTATCTCTAGATGTGATATACACCCCCGTACCCTTTCTGACCACTCACCGATAACACTTGATATAAATTTGAGGGACGCCCTCCCCCCGGCGAGAAGATGGAGAATGCCATCCACAATCCTAAGAGACCCCAAAGTATGTGAGTCGCTGCATGTGGAGATCGCAGAATTTTTGGAAATAAACGAGGGTTCAGTCCCGACTTATGCGACTCTGTGGGATGCATTTAAGGTTTGGGTCAGGGGTAATATCCTGGGGAAGTCGACAGGTATGTTGAAGTCGGTACGGGAGGAGCTGGGTTCTACTGAGACGAAGCTTGATTTACTACAGACCAAATACAGTACTACACAGAACAAGGAAACCCTTGCTCAACTGCACACAACACTGGACGAGTTCCATAAACTAGCTCATAGAGAGGTCCTGTACATGGCCGCACCGGCCAGAGCACGACGGTATGGGGAGAGTAATAAGGCTGGGAGGTTCCTCGCCAACATGCTTAGATCTGACAGGCACCACAACCCGATCCCGAGTATATACGCCCCTGATGGCACACTGGTGAATGGAGAACGGGACATTAACTCTGCATTCACAGAGTTTTACTCCACTCTTTATTCCAATCATGATCAAAAAAATAAAGAAGACACGTTCAGATATCTGGACAACCTTGACCTTCCCACACTAACCAGTGCGACCCGGGAGGCGCTAGATAGTCCTATTACTGTGGAGGAGATTGTTGAGTCCATAAAGGCTTTATCGAATGGTCGCTCCCCTGGCTCTGATGGTCTACCTGCGGAGCTATATAAAGAGTTCAGTGATGAATTGGCCCCGCTGTTGTTGAAGGTATGGGGGGAGGCTATGGACCGGCAGGTGCTTCCGGAGTCAATGAGGGAGGCAATCATTACTGTTCTTTTGAAACCCCGTAGACCAGCACACGACATGGCGTCCTATAGACCCTTATCCCTAATTAACACTGATGCAAACATTTTTGCAAAAGTGCTGGCCACTAGACTCCTCCCGTTCATGTCAATCCTTGTCCACCCCGACCAGGTGGGCTTTATTCCAGCCCGATCTACTGCCCTAAATTTGAGGCGCCTCTTTAATGTCATGGCACAGTTAGACCCGGATGCCAAGGCGGCTGTAATTGCACTAGATGCCGAGAAGGCATTCGATTCGGTGTCCTGGACCTACCTTTTTTTGGTGTTGGAGCGGTTTGGCCTGGGTCGCTACTATATCAACTGTGTGCGTTTATTATATACACAGCCGACAGCTAAGGTCTTGACTAACGCCACTCTCTCCCCCGCTTTCCACCTATACAGGGGGACTAGACAGGGATGCCCCTTTTCACCCATACTTTTTGCTTTAACCATCGAACCAATGGCGGAATTCATACGCCAACACCACGCACATAGAGGTCTTAGGATGTCTGGACCTCAGATTATCTCGCTTAATGCGGACGTTACCCTGTTATACGTCCGAGACCCCATCGAGAACGTAAAACACATCATGGCAGACATACAGGAATTCTCGGAACATTCTGGATACAAAATCAATGTGCCCAAGTCCGAAATATTCCCCCTTACGGATGGCACAGGGGACCTGGCTGGTATAGAGGGTTTTCGTTTTGCCCCCTCCAGGGTAAGGTACCTCGAGACAAAGACCTGCTATACGCACACAACCATGGGGAATTGCTGTCAACTCTGGTGACTAGGCTTCAGATGTGGGCTAACCTGCCACTATCACTATACGGGAGGGTGGCGTTACTAAAGATGGTGGTTCTCCCCAAGCTCCTATATTATTTCAATAATATCCCTCTCTGGCCTGGTAAACCTTTTTTCACTAAACTTAAATCTCTTGCTTCCTCGTTCATTTGGAATGGGAAAACGGCCAGGATGGGTTGGGATAAAATGGTGGAACCTTTCGTTAAGGGTGGCATTGCTGCACCGGACTTTGAGTTATATTATTTATGTGCACAAGCACAATTCGTAAAACACTGGTTTGATCCTAAGGACACCGCTCCACACATACCTATTGAAAAACACTCAGTCCGCCCTAACGACATACGTTCAGTCCTCCTTAACCCGAGCTATGGCGGCATATGCCCATTTGACCCGGTATATACAACGACGCAGGCCTGGGCCAAGATATACAGAAGAATCGGCGTGGAATCCCCCTATGACCCGGAAGTTCCCTTATGGGACTTCCCTGCCATCTCCCCCACATTTGATCGGGCCCTCCAGCAATCCTAGGATCCTAACAAGCTTTTTACACTGGGCGATATGTTCCCTGAAGGGGAATTCTGTGATCTCACAGATTTCATTGCTGTGGTGGGCAGAGGTCAACTTAAACACCTCCAATACTACAGAATGAGGGCGGCCTTTTCGGCGAAATGGCCAACATTCCCACAAGAACCCCACTCCCATGAATGTATTAGATCAATGGTGTCCACGGATAGCTGTGGCAAGGGGGTCTCCATGCTATACACCCTGGTTCAAGTCCACTCCCCATCACGTAACATGATGAGAAAGGACTGGGAAAGAGACACAGGCACCCAGATAGATAAGGTCCGCTGGGCCCGGTACTGTCAACTAACCCGATCGGTGTCTATGAACTCTGGGCTACGTCTAATCCAATTCAAAGTACTGAACCAACTCCATTATTCCCCCTCCAGGGTAGCTAAATTTATAAATACTTGTACGGGCGCCTGCCCTAAATGCGACTCCCCTGCTGCAGGGCCTTATCACATGTACTGGATGTGTCCCAGGGTGGCTGAATTCTGGAGGGAAGTGGCAACGCTCCTCGAGGACATCACAGCCTTTCCGGCAGACCTCTCGCCCCTGAAATATCTTTTGGGCGACATAGGGAAGGTGAAGGAAACTACGAGGAGGCTATTCAATATATCATGCGTCATCGCAAAACGTTGTATCTTTAAACACTGGAAATCCCCCAATGCCCCGACTAGGGCCTCCTTCCTGAAGGAACTATGTATGGTAAATGATGATGAAGAATTATTTATACTGTCAGTACCATCGCCCTCTCGCCCCAAGGACATCTGGTCACTGCTGCGCTTCTATCTCTGTGACCTGGATTCAGACTCGGACACAGCATCTGAACATACACCCTGATTTGTGTTATCTGCTTATCTTGCCAGTGATGTTTTTTGTACTTATAATATGAATACTGTGGTGTCTCACTTTTGAATGCTCCCTCTTTGTATGTTAATGACACTGTATAAATTAATGCCGTGCTTGTGAACTGCTCTCTTAATAAAAATATGTTTAAAAAAAAAAAGAAAAATGACTGCCAATTTCCAGGTTCTGGGAAATTGCTATTCGCCAAAAATGCATTAAGGAAAATAGTAAGAACAGGTTCCCAAAATGTGGTCATGCTTTTAAAAAGATCAACTGGTATACCATCAGACCCAGGCTGCACGCAACAGATTGGAAAGTTTGAGCAGCTCTTACTTCCTCCAATCATACTTGCAGTTTTATAGAACTGATTCAAGGAAAATGACTTAGCTGTCCCAGAAGAATGTACCCTTTAGAGATTGCTAAAATGAAACACTCAGACCAGAAACATTAGTCGAAGATGAATTAGGGCTCTCAGTAAGTCATTACAAAGAAGCCCCAGAGAGCCTTGATCCTCCTCCATCATTGCAGTCCTCACTTTGATGAGGAAATGACAGAGATAGCTTTTCCTCTCATTCCCGCGTCACCAGCCTCTGCCCTAGCATTGGCCCTAACCAATCATATTAAGGTAGGTGATGATCTGTGCTCAATCTACTTTTTGTTCTTCAGAAAGTCCACAAGAAGAAGGTTTTCTGCTGGGATCGACCCTGTGATTATAACCTACCTTCCTATTTTGCTTCCAAAAATTGAAAAGGGAGCAGTGCAGTTCTGATACCCCTGTAGCATTTGATGGGTATTTGTGGTACAGGGGAAGGTAAGCACAATCTGGTTTCCCCGTTTGAAGTACAGTGACTGGTAGCATACTAAAAAATGTGGGAGTCCCCCTGCGAACCAGGCTGAGGGTCCCCCCAGGACCGGTAACAAAGCACTGGCCATGCCACACTCTGGGCCAACCTGAACCATCACACATGCACAATATGCATGATGATCATGCTGCTGCAGGGGTACGTCATGCACAGCACTAGGTGAAAGATAAAAATATGTGTTTTAATCAAACGTTAAATCTTTCATCAAGTGAAAAAACGAGCAGGCTGTGCCTGGCTCCAGGCACCCAAATGTGCCAGCAAACACTGTGTGCCAGTAGCATTACACACAGTAAGGATACCATAAGAAAAAGCTGTTCATGCTGACTCTGCCAGTAACCCCATATATGAACATTTTTATGTTGGCTTTGTCCTTAATGCCAGTAGGAATATCCTGCTACAGGAAAAAAAAACATGTTATTGCTGGCTGCACAAATGCTTGCCCAACTCTTGCACCACCATGTAAGAATGCTCTTCAAATTGACTTTGACTTCAAGGCCAGTAAAAACATTCAATGCTATATTAAGGAAACATTTCCTTGTTTGGCTGACCAAACACCTCCACCCTCGATGTAAGTGCACACATCATAGTAGCCTTGCCCTTTATGTGAGTAGAAAATGCCACGTCACTTCAAATGCCCAGTCTGCCTGCCGCCTTGCGATATAAGCCGCCACCCCAAACATCCATCGATCTAATAACTTTCATCAAGTTGACTTTACCCAAAAATGTCAGTAAAACCTGTAAGGCAATATACATGTTCCAGTTCCCCTTGCCCGGTCCCCAACCTTGCACGCAAACATTCATACCCATTCACCCACCAGTCACTCACTCAGTGGCGCTGCTGAATTATTTAATTTATTGAAGGGGCATAAACATTTCACTCAAATATGAGTGACGGAGCATAGTGATGGAGTCCAAACCATCCAAAGGAGATTCAGTGTGTTTCCCCCCATAATAAATGTTTGAATAATGGGTTAAATGGAGGATTATACAGCACACTTTCTGTGACAAATTGTGTTAAAAGCCAGAGTGTTTGCAATTGTTTTTCCAATACAAAAATCCAATAGATGCACGTCACCAATAGTTCACATTGAATTTTTTGTTATTAAAAAGGCAGTGCCATAATAAGAAAGCATGTTTAACTAGCTGCACAATCTAGGCCCTCTAGACACAAGCAATAACACTTAGGATATTTGCTGTCGCCTTGACGATGCCCAGTAAAAAATGCCATGCCACAGTAAGACATACCTATACTGGCTGCACCAAAATGCCAGTCCAATCACATAATAACAGTTATCATGCTTACTATTCATTTATTTATTGGACATTTGTATGGCGCCTATACACAAGTGTTTCAAGGCGCCACAAGACAAAAAAGGGTGGGGGGACAGAGGAGAAACAACAATAATGGTCCTAGTAGACCTTGGGACATTTGGACCATACAAGTGTAGTGACAATAGTGCAGAGGTGGGCAGGACAGGACGGACAGGCAGGGAGAAGTGCAGAAAAGCTGAGGCCCAGGGGCTTGACAAGTGCTGAGGGGAGCCTAGGAGGGAAAGTGCAAGGGGAAGTAGGGGTAAGTGTCAGCTAGAGTGAGGACAGGGTGGACTAGAGTCAGGCTAGTCTGGGAAGGGTGCCCGAGGGCAAGTACTGGCTTAGGGGTGCTGGGGTAGACTAGATGAGGAGACCTCACCCCTGTAAAGCACATACAGGACCAGGCACCAGTCACAACGGCAGGGGGACATTAGCAAGGGACGGGGAGAGGGAAGGAGTGGGAAGGAGGAAGAGGAAAGGAAAGTCCTAAGAAGTTTCTGGAACTTAAGGAGATCTGGCTCAGGTCTGAGAGGGGCAGGAAGGCTGTTACAGAGGGAGGTTCCTGAGGAAGAAAGAGATCTGCTTGGAGAAGCGTCTGATCAACAGAGAGTTGAAGCTAGAGGACAAATGGACTCTAACAGGGAAGTATTTCGGGACAGAGAGTTGGATGAAGCAGGGTCCCAGGCCCCAGAAAACCTTGTGGATGATGCAGAGGGTCTTAAATTTGATCCTTGCAGCCACCGAGAGACAGTGGAGGGATTTTAGGGCTGGAGAGATGCAGTCCCTGGGCTTGAGTCCAATAAAAAAGTCTTGCAGCCCTATTCTGGATTAGTTGAAGTGGGCAGAGAAAGGAAAGAGGCACATTAAGGAAGAAGCTGTTGCAGTAGTCTAGCCTAGAGATAATCAGAGCTCTGGAGAAATTGAGCTTCTGGGGAATGGTGAGGAAAGGGAGAATGGCCCTGCGGAGGTGAAGCTGAAAGTTAGACTTCTTGACAATGTCCGTGATGTGAGAGGAGAATGAGAGAGAGGCGTCTAAGATAATCCTAAATATTTTTGACTCACAAAAGGGTGAGGAAAGGGGGCCAAGGAGGGCGGCCAGAGTGTGGGAGGGAAGCAGGGAGCTGGTGTCCCAATGAGAAGGGTCTTGGTCTTACTGACATTAAGGCACAGCTCATTAGCGGAGCACCATGCTTGAATAGCAGTCAGGCAGTCAGATATAAGAGAGGAAGAAGAGGAGGTAGAGGTGGGAAGCTTAAAGGAGAGCTGTGCGTCATCTGCATAACACTGGATGTGAGGAGAGAAAGTGCAGATCAAGTGGGCCAGAGCGGCAAGGTAGATACTGGAAAGCCACAACACCAGGATAGAGCTCTGAGGGATGCTGCACGTAGAGAATGAGATGGCGGATAGGAAAAGACCCAGTTGTACTTGGGAGGGTTGGTTAAAAGGAAGAAGGTCAGCCAAGCCAGTGCCTGTTCGGTGATGCATATGGTACCACTGAGATGATTTTTGAGGATGGCGTGATTGACCATGTTAAAGGCAGAGGAAAGATCGGGAAGGATCAGAACAGAGGGAGAGTTGGGATCAAGACTTGAGAGCAGGTTTTCACGGGTGTTCAGGGGAGCAGTTTCCGTGCCTCTGGAGGCTCTGAAGCCAGACAGGTGGTTGTGGAGACAGCCAGCAGATTCAGTGGGGTGGGTCAGATGGGTGATGACCAACTTCTCCAGGAGTTTGCCCAGGAAAGGTGTGATGGAGATAGGGCAATAGTTAGCTGGGAAGGAAGAGTACGCAGATGGCTTTTTTAATACTATATCATAGAAGCCCAGATAAATGTACCGTGCCACAGTAGAAATGGCTATACTGGCTGCATCCAAATACCAGTCTAGACAGGTAATTACACTTAGCATGCTTACTTTATTTTAGAATCCCAGTACAAAATGTCATGCCACAATAAGAAATGACTACACTGGCAGACCAAAATGCCAGTTTGGCCAGTAATAACAAATATCACATATCATGCCTGTTTTATCATGGATGCCCATTATGTTTTAACGCACACCCCATGTCACATGCTCCCTACACATCCCCTCTCTTTCCCACTCACCTCCTAACAGCCCAAAACAACTCCTTGGGCCTCATTACAACCCAGGCATTAAGGGTTTAACGACGGCCGTCGGCGCCGTTAACCCTTAACGCCTGATTACCATTTTAACGCCTGCTTTTAGCAGGCGTTAAAATGCAAGGCGCTAACCCGCCTTGGTGCTAATTACGGCACCGTAATTTACGGTGCCGTAATTAGCGCCTTCCCCACTCCCATTATGCCCTATGGGGCAAAAATGGGAATGGGGAAGGGTAAATGGGGAATGGGGATTTACCGCCCCACTCACCTTGGAATGGGGCGGTAAATCCGCCATCCACCATGGTGTAAACAGAGTTTACACCATGGTGGTAAAGTAGGGAACTTACCGCGTGGGTTGTAATGAGACCCGGCATTACCTCAACCTCCGCCTTCCTCATCCCAGTACTTCCATAAGAGGCAAGATGTCTTATATGTAACTACTGGGATGAGCAAGAGTAGGACTAGGATTAATGAAGATGACCATTATGTAATCCAGGCATCACCTCCACAACCCGCTTCCTTATCCCAGTACTTACATATGACACAAGATGCCTCATAGGCAAGTTCTGGGACGAGGAGTAGTACTAGGAGTAATGAAGATTACTGACGATTAATCCCGACATTAAACACAATCACACAGGCACTCACCCACCAATACCTTGCTCATTTACACGTGCACCCATTCACCATGCACTCACACAAAGGCGCATCCATACATCATGCACTCACTCATTCACACACATTAAATCATATACATATACACCCACAGACTACAGAAAGAAATGTGTTCCGTTATGGAAAAATCTTGATGTCCGCGGCCTCCACACCCAGGACATGTGGCAGAGGCCCCACCTGCACTGCGGGGACAGTAGGGGCTCACACTACGTTAATGACAGTGACACAACAGGACATCACCATCAAAAATGTATCCTCAGTAAACCAGGAATTCACGGCCATGACATCACAAGGCAAGATATGGAAATTAAGTATTATCTCCAGCAATTCAGTTCAGTTGGTTCTGCAGTGTTTGTACTCTTCATTCTTTGCGAATGGAAGGGAAAGATTTGTAGGCCACACCGTCTTCCAGGAGGGGAGATAAATATGACAATACCCATAAATGAGAAGAGGCCACTTGCAGGGGAGGCATGGAGGCACCTTTGCAGAGAGGTCCTCTAGAGGAATGAGGGATTAGTCCAGCTGAAGAAGCCAATCCAGGCAAGAGACTGCTCCAGGGGGAGAAACTGCTCCATGGCCAGGCCTAACCCTCACCATATGGGAGACTGGAGATCTAAACACCGAAGACCTTCATTGAAAAAAGGGCAACCCCAACATACTCAATGTGGGGGAGAGGCCCCTATTCTCGTGCCTTTCTGAGACAAAGGGAGAATTTAATAAAGATAGGTGTGCGGCTGTAGCTTTGGTACAGCAGGAGGAAAGATAGACATCTGGGTCTTCCAAAGGGGAGGTTAAGGAGGATCCCACTGCAAAAGGGAAGACATCTATGTCCAGAGATGCATTACCAGAGATATTGGCTCATGTCAAGTCCCTGATGAAATCCCTAAAGTGGAGGAAGTAAAGCATTGCCTGAATAGGTTATAATTCATAGCGAGGCAGAAAGATCCCAGCTCAGTGCATTTTCCAGAAGGTTATAGAGTGAGTATCCGGATCCTGAAGAAGTCGGCCTCCCAAAGTTCATATCCAAGTAATATCTCCTGCATGGTGCTGCATCTAAGCTGTCGGAGCACATCAATGTAGACTCGATGATCCCGATTCGAACAGGTAATGCCTGCATGGATACACACAGGACATTGCCTGAGGGATACAATATATAAAATGGGTGACGCTGCAGTAAAGAAAGTCTATTTAACTACTCTCTGGTATGTACATGGTGCACCAAGCACAATACACAAGGAAAGATTTTGAAAACCTTTATAACAAACGGGATAGAGAGTACGACTGAAGCGACATCAAGGCAATGATGTGGGGGCATATTGAACCTCTGTCAGATACAGCAATGGATTCCATAGCAGCGGCTTCTTCAGCTGGTAGTGCATTGGCTTCAGCCAATTGCAATATCCTCATTTGTGATTCAAAAATGGATGCCACACAGAAGAGTCCCTGCCACATACCTTTTTAAAGAGAAATTATTTTGGCCTTCAACTATGGCCACAAAGACATATTAAGACTGAAAGCACTCGCACATATTACATGTTGGAGCGAGCTACGCCCCAAAAAGTATACAGCCAGATCTACAGTATTTAAGAATGCTAGGAGAACTGCAGGCAGAGTACGTCATCTGGGATGGGCAGGCACATCGGCGGGGGGGGGGGGTGGGGGATCCAAAACCAACGACAGCTTGCCTCCTGACTTCAAGGAGTTGGTGAGTTAGCAAATGTTCCAGTGTGGAGGGGTATGCGCCCAAACCTGTTTGCCAATGCTTGGAGAGGGATGTCCTTGGGCATATGCTCATTCAAGATAACGAAGAGGGGATACAAGCTGAAACAAACAGTCCCACATTACACTTATATGGGTATGTGTTTTGAGGGTTCAACTAATGTCAGTACCCAGTTGGAGTGGGTGGAGAGAAAACTCAACACAGCCATAGCACAATCCAAAATAATCATGGCAAAATTTGGAAAATTTTCAATTAAGCCAGCCTGGTCTTACTGGATTCAAAAGGCAATTCCGGCCATATTATACGGCTTAGAAACATTACCAAGCACTACCGTATTTGAATTTGATAAATGGGAAGCCACATTTTGGAAACAAATTTTGCATCTACCAGGCTGTGTTCCAGATGCCTGGATTAGATATGAGCTGGGCCTAGTATCCCTCCAAGCCCTCCACAACTGGAGATTATGTTCTCTATTTAGGAAATGCCTTTTATTGACCTCAGTGGAATCTACCTTGCAATCTTTAACTGCCTATGTGTTTTCAACTAAGGACAAGATTGTTACAACCTGGCTGAGCAAGATTGATCACATCCTATGTAATGCCGATATTTCAATTGAATTACTGATTACCAACCCGACTAAAGCCAAAGTGAAACTACATCAGGCTGACTGGATAAAGACCTATGACAAGTGATTACAATACAAGGGAGGAGACCATAATAGGTTCCCACCTAAAAAACTAAAAATGTTGCCTCCCTATCTGTTAACATCTCCTACTCCGGCATATAGATCTGCAATCATGCGCCTGCGTTTCAATTTGTGGCTGACCCAAGAGGTCCTAATGAAACGGCGCTTGATAACCCCAGGTGACAATATTTGTCGGTTTTGTGTTACAAATGGTGTCCCGGAGACTCTTCAACATCTTATAACCCAGTGCCCTTGTTTGATATCCCATAGACAGACACATTTTGCGAAACATTGTCAATACTTTGCAAATCTTAGTGAGGATATAGGTTGGTCTATTATTCTTAGTTGTTCCAAGCCAATGATACAATTTGCCACAGTGAACTTTCTATTAAGTCTCAAGCTAACCCCAGATCCCACTGCATAGTGAATCGTTTGATATGGATATATAACATTGCCGAGCCACATATTGCAATAGAACCACCATCATATATTGCAAATACTGACATTGACTGTCGGTCACATTGTAAGAAAAGAACTTGTGCAATTTGGAAAGAATCTATGGTTTGTAACAAATATGTGAAGAAATAATTGATGACTAGTTGTGAACTGTGAATGCACTTTACAAGTTGCTTATCTGTTAAGATTATTAGCCTAAACATGTTAATTTAGTTTTTGAGGGGAATTTTCTAAAAAACTTTTTTTTTTTCGTACTTACTGATTATATTGCTCAAAATCGCTAATGGAATGATGAATTATGTATTTGACATTTATTGTTATGCTATTTATATTTTAACTCTAATTGATAAATTGAATTGTATACTATGTTTTACCTTGATATTGTAAGGTTGATCAAATTCAACTGATTCAATAATAAAAAAAAAAACAAGCTGAAATTCCTCTAAAACGTTTGTTTCTCACTGCCAGGTTATGGAAGATGTATGGGTCACATCTAATGTTGGTTCTACCATGGTGCCTTCGGTGCTGAACAAGCCTTCTCAGCAGGATGAAAAAGTTCACTATGAATGGAGCTGTTTGCTGAAACGCAATACCATTAGTGGCTGTTATATCCCCAGTAGAATGAGGACCGTGACGAGGGTACAGAAGCAGGAGTAAAATCGATCTTACATATGGTAATCCTCATTACGTTGGTCCTCTTCCCTCGTCACAGTGCTCGCATCCTACATGCCCTTCCTGTGGGGTTGTTAGACCTTCACTGTTAAGGGGATACAGCAGGAGAAGCACAGGTCGTCATCAGCCTTAATACTGTTGGTAAGGGCCAAGGAGAGGATAAAGACACGAGATGAAGAGAAAAAGCTTTGGTAGGGTTTCGAGGGGTAGTAAAGCTTCAGTCGAGTGAGTACTGCTACAAGGGAGGAGGATATCATGGGGAGGAATACCATCAGTAATCGGGACAAGATTGATCACTCTGATCCAGTGTAGGCTGCTTGCTATCCCTTTACGCATAAGATTACTCTGAATCCTTTGGCTTTAATTTGTCTGTGTGTGTGTGCACAATCATGCAACGGTGTGAGCTGAGATGATGTCTGATGCACTCCACAACAGTGAGGAGAGATATTGTTCAGCGGTGAGGAGAGAGAATAGTTCTAGCTATTTCAGATATCTTATGTTCTGAATATACAGGAAGGTTGACTATGGATACAGTGGGCCTCATTACAAGTTTGGAGGTAGCCATGCCCTTAATAAGGGCATGGCTACCCTCAAATTCGGGTCCGGCACCAGGTCCCGCGAAAGGGGATAACGGGGCCATTCTGACCATTGCGGGCCCGGTAATTTCCCTTGTGCGGGACCCGGAGCCGGTACGTCCCCATTCCCATTTGAGCCCCCATAGGGCTCAATGGGAATGGGGAGGATGGTAGCAGTGATACCGTTCATAACGGTACCGTTGCTACCATCCTGTTCTGCTTGCGGGTTCCGCTCTGCACGCCTGGTCTGACCAGGTGTGCAGAGCGGCACCCGCGAACAGACCTCGTAATCTGGCGCCATGGTAACAACAGCGCCGGTAGCACTTTCGGCACTGTTGTTGCCTTATCGCCACAGACATAATGAGGCCCAGTGTGTGCAATTTCATGTTCTTTCTTTTGTCATTTTGGTCTTTAAGAATAATGTGAATATTCACTGTCACTGACATTTCTGCAGAGGTTTGTTTACATTTCTGTGCATATTTTGAGCTCCCTTTTTTTCCTGCAGAAATTTGAAATAAATTGCTACAGATTTCAACATATTTGTTCTGTCTTTTGGACTGCCTCTACCAAAAAGCACAAAGAGACAAATACGCCTTCCTGCAACGAGTGACCTGCAGATTCCACACTGGGCGACTGGTTGGCTGAACATAAATATATGAAGCCTGATTGTCAAAGGTTTGTACTGGAGCAACTCAGACATGCATGTGAGCAACTTGCTCCTACTTCACAAAGACTCAAACTGGAGCATCTTTGAGATGCTCACGATTTGTAAAGACTTTTCGAAGGGCATCTTGGACGTGCTCAAGGCATCTCCAGAAATGCTCTAGTTTAATCTCTGCGACTCAGATGTACCAGGTGCAACGGGGAAATGTTCACAGGCGTCTCTAATTTACTCCAGTGCACTTCTTTGAGAATCAGGTACATGGCGTTTAGGACCTACTGCGAGCAGATGTTAAATAGTCGATTATGATTATGCTTCTTTTTCAAGCCTACCATATAACTGATTGGCGAAGGCTAAACGTGGATCACACCTGGGGCCGCCCGGGGTATCTCTGAGATGCCCTTGAGCCCCTTTTTGTGAATCACATTTGCATGTGAGCATCTCAGAAACGGTCCAGACCTCTCCAGAGTTGCTCCAGCTTTACCACTGGGGAATCAAGTATGAGGTAGCAGGGGCAAATCGGAGATGCTCACGGGCATTTCTCACTTACTCCAGTGAAAATATTTGAGAATCAGGCACATGGTTTCCAGTGATAGTTCCGAGGAGAGAGAGAGAGACTGATGTGACCTTTGTTGTTAACCGCATGCAGGTGTCACTGCCAAAAGTTCAGAGATCCGCCACTCAGTATGCCAAAGTAGGCAGCTGATTTAAGGAATTTGGAGAAGGTAGTTGTTGAAATATTGCATCTGACTCCCTGATGATAATTTGAACTCTAATTCTAGGGAGAGATTATCATGAAGAATGACTTCTATTCTCTGACATTGATCCTCCCCAAGCAGCACACTACACATCAAAATGTTTGGCTTCAGGCATATATTGCTCCTTAACCGTCTGTGTCGGGCTTGTTAATTTTTAAGTTCCGTAGTCCCTTTACGATGTTGATTATGTGGGTGCAGATTTACGCGTGCGATGAGCTAGCGTCTTGTTTCCCATTGAAAGGTGCATGTGCTGACTATTCGCCACGCCGAGCAAGGTGTTTGACTGACTTTTGTCTGGTTTTAGTGATCTGTGACGACATTGATCCGGCACTCCCATTCAGAGAGCTTGAAGGTGCTCCTAAAGAATACTGAGGGGACTTTTTGCGCCTAAAGTGAGAATTATATGTGTCCAAATAATGGTACATTAGGGGAGCGTTAATTAAGAAAACGCCTAACAAGAAATTGGCATCCCAATTGTGATGTTTAAAAAGACCCCCTCAACACTGTGTTGAAGAAATCTACTATTTTAAAGTGTTCCCCTGAAGAATGTTCACCCATTGCAAGGTTTGAAGAACAGAAACATGCTGGGAATTGTTTTTTATGACACATTTAGAATGTTGAATGTTGTAATGTAATGTCATTTGTGTCTTTTGAATTTTTTGCTAGGTTGTTTTAGATGACATTTTTATATATAATTTTTGATCACTGTGTTTGGAGTTTGGATCGATATGTTTCTTAGTATTTAATTTATTTTTGGAATAAATGCACTTTTTTTGATGAATAATTGCATAGTCTATTTTTTCAGGACTAAGTGTGCCGGAAAATCAGTGATCCTTGGGTCTGGTTGATGAGATAACTTTTGTAAACATTTAGTCTATCTCCTTCTTTATAAATATATAAATATGTTCCCCTGATGGTGGAGTTAGATGTGTTTTTCTAAATAGGGGTATTGTTTGACAAACCTATTGAAGCATATTGTTAATGTTTAGCACCTTCTCTTATGTCCTTTCCATACATTCACATAGGGACTGGTAACATGTAACGTTATTGCGTCCTTTTGCTGACACCAGTTTTCCGGCAGGTGTTTTGCCGCAGGAGTGTTGCCGAAAATGTCCACCAAATTTTTTTGGGGTGGTGGGAAAGGGTAAATAAAGGGTTGGGGGTAGGGAAATTAAAAAATAATTAAATTAAGGGGCGCTTTGTGGGGGAACCCCCCAAAAAGAATGTCAAAAATATTTCAATGAACTTTTACTCCAAAACTCCAGCAGCAAAACACCCGTTGGAAAAAAGGGGGTTGGCAAAATGACATGGAACCCATGTAAGCAGCTTTCTTCCTGCTATGTGTTTCTGTAAATCAGGGGTCTGCAAGCTTTGGCTCTCCAGATGTTTTGGACTTCATTTCCCCTGAGCCTTATACTGCATAGTCAATGATGAGGGAACATGGGTGTAATAGTCCTAAACATTTGGAGAGCCATAAATTGTAGACCCCTCATGTAAATTTAGGATTAGTTCAAAAACATTTAGTTTGAATGTGAAAATATTGATGCTAAGATGAAGGACCTGACGTAGTGCTGCACAAAACTAAAGTTGCAGCTGTTTGTAAATGGGTCTTGGGGGCACCGCTGCTAGGATCTTATGCATGTACCTCTAAACAGGCATGGGAGAACATCAGACAGAAATCCACTCCTTCAGTTCTGGTAGATGGAGGACATGAGTTTGGGGTGCAGCACATTTTCGGTAGCAATTCCAGTCTTACCACTTTCTTAGCAGTAACGGAATTCCAGCCAGCTTTACTGCACCACATTTGAGGGTAAACTGGAGGATTTACCTACAAGATTAAGAGCGAATTCCTCTGCTTGAAAAAAATGGCAGGTTTACTGCAGGCAGAATTACCACCACGTTAAATCTGCCAAATACCTGAGGATTACTCCATAATACAGCCACTCGATGGAGTCCCAGGGGCTCCATATATGGGGATTACTCCATCATACCGCCACTTGATGGAGTCCCATGGACTCCATATATGGGGATTACTCATAATACCGCCACTCGATGGAGTCCCATGGACTCCATATATGGGGATTACTCATAATACCGCCACTCGATGGAGTCCCATGGACTCCATATATGGGGATTACTCCATCACTCCATATACGGGGATTACTCATAATTTGCCACATCATTAGCATGGTTGCGCACCTTAAGCATATATTGTAAAAACGTTTTTTGGCTTCACTCTGCACACTTGATCTCAGCAAATCAGACACCCCTATGTCTACTGTAATGTACTGTGAAAAACCGATTATGTCCTATGTAGCTGAGGCTGCACTGTTGCAACACATCTGCACACAGCTACATACACTGCAACAAGATCCGTGTTTGTGCTCCGAATTAGCATAACCTGTTAGTTACTAAGGCAAGTGCCAAAACCCACGGCTGCATTGACTCAGCTTGCCCCTATGCCATGCGCAGTTTAAGACAGCCCTATTCACGATTCAATGCACTTTAGCCCAACTGTTATACTTGAATCTAGCTGCTGCTATATGTACTTTAGCCACTTTGCCCTCTTGTACTTAGATGTATAGGTATACTCTGGTTGCCTTTCAATGCATTTTAGCCTAATTGTTATACTTGAATCTAGCTGCTGATATATGTACTTCAGCCATCTTACCTTATTTCAAACTAGGTGTTACACAACACAGGTCCATTATACCAAAGCACACTGCCTAACTGGTGCTAAGCAAGCCTATTCTCCGGCCTCCCAACACTCTCGCCACCTCTACCTAATATGTGCCCATTCACCACCAGCCTGCTTGCATGCTTCTTGATCCTCCTAAACACTGCAGTACAGCTCAAGATGGCTTCATACTTACCCAACACGCCATCCCCAACTGGACTTAACAACCGTGAATCAACCTTAGACATAAACATCCCTCAACCAATGCCACCCATTAGTCTCCCTCGTGCCACTATAGACAGGAACCTAGGTCTCAGAGCTAGACTAGCTAAAATGTATGAGCCCCTTGCCCGCTCACTGCCCACTATACGGAACCCCAGAGCGCCGCTGCCCAGGCCCAATCCCTCTACAAAAAACCCTAATCCGCCCCAAAACCGCAACTCTACACCACCTCACAACTCCTTCATTCACGGCACTCCTGAATCAACACAGGACAAGTGTCATACTACTACTCCTAAAAAAACAGATAGCCCCAAAATTAAGGGAGCCCTGATCAACGCTAGATCGGTAGTAGCTCATGCTACAGAAATAGCAGACCTAATCCTTATAGAAGACCTTGACTTCCTCGCTATTACTGAGACCTGGCTTCACCCAGCAGCAGGCCCCATGCTCATGCTGGCAGTCCCAGATAACTACTCTATCCTGAGACAAGATCGCCCAATGCCAGAGGAGGGGGTGTCGCCATTATCCATAAGTGTAGCCTTACCATGAGACTAGCAACTCCTTCCAATATCCTATCATGCGAAACACTCTCAATCAAAGTCCTACTTACCAATACCCAAACTCTCAATATCTATCTGATCTACCGCCCAGCAGGCCCCATTGGCACCTTCGATGAAGACCTGAATTCTATTCTATCCAGCAATCTTAAGACCAATACTCAAGTTCTCACCCTGGGAGACTTTAATTTAGGCTATAATGACCGGGAAGACCACATCGCCAGTACTATAGCTAACACCCTTACTGAACTAGGTTTCACGCAAAGATGCACAGCACCCACTCACTCAAAAGGTAGAACACTTGACTGGGTAGCCGATTATAACTGCCAAGCGAATGTCACAAATATCTCACCCCTGGCCTGGACCGACCACCATCTAGTATCGTTCATATTTTCTACTGACAGACACACTCCTCCGCCTACAATTAGGGCCCCACTGGCTCTCACTAGAAACAAGAAGAACATGACAGTAGAAAGACTCATCCCGTACCTACTTCCCACACTCAATACATTCTCTGACAACCTCGACCCGGACACCTTGGTCGAAGAATACAACACGATTATGGCCACATCGCTGGACCTCATCGCCCCCCTCAAACTCAGGCCAAGTAAACCAAAAACACACCTCAACAAATGGTACACATCATTCCTCAAAAATCTTAGGCAGCAGAAAAAGAAACTGCGAGGCAACTTGGAAAAAATCCATTTCAGTCGCAAACTTACCAAATAGCTGCACTCTACAAAAAAGAACCTCCTTTGACTCTTGCATATCCCAAGCTAAATCCAACATGAAAGAACTCTTCTCTATCCTTAAAGAAATAGAAGCCCCCATAGTACCTCCTGACACCTGTACCAAAGATAAAAACTGGTGCTCAGAAATTCAAAGTGCCCTAGCGAACAAGATTGCGACCTTACAAAGCAAAATCTCCAGTAAAAAAGCCTCCCTTAATGTCACTCTCCCCCCAAAAATCCCGGACAAACCCACGCCCGCAGATATCACCCGCTTCAAGTTCTCCAAAGTCAATACACTTGAAGTTGAAAAAATCATTTTATCCTTGAATCCATTCAATTGCCAGGTAGATCTGTGCCCAGCACAGCTTATCAAAGACGCTGCCCGTGAACTCTCTCCTTTCATTACGAAACTGATCAACGCATCCTTCACTACCGGTTCCATTCCTGCCAATTTAAAACAATCTTGGGTACGACCACTACTAAAAAAACCTGCACTTGACCCAGCCACACCCACTAATTATCGACCCATAACAACCATCCCCTTCTTACTGAAAATTCTGGACAAGGTTGCCAATGTACAAATACAGAAGCACCTGGAAGATCACCATCTACTAGGATCCAGACAATCAGGGTTCTGCCCTCAACACGGGACAGAAACCGCACTCATCGACTTAAAAGCTCAGATTGACATGCTCAGAGACAATGGACAAGCTTCCCTACTCCTCCTCCTCAACCTATATGGAGCTTTCGATCTGGTCGATCATTCTGTCCTATGCTCACACCTCCACTCCTCAGCGCACTTCTCTACTGAGGCTATAACCTGAATCACATCATTCCTTAACAGCAGAACCATGAGGGTCTTCTCTCCCACTGCTGCAGCAGACCCCATACCCATCACCTGCGGTGTACCACAGGGCTCTTGTGTCTCCCCTACTCTGTAAAATATATTTACCAAGCCCCTGTTCGATGATTTGGATCATCTCGGTATCACCTACACTAACTATGTAGATGATACCCTGATCCTCCTTCCGCTTTCTGAAGATTATGGAAAGGATTTGGCCTTGCTAAATAGGGTATACATCATCATCCAGGCATGGATGGCCACTCACGGCCTATGCCTGAATGATGATAAAACAGAGCTCATCATCCTAGGTACCACCTCCAGCCTAAATAAACTGGGCACGGACTACAATTCCTTCATGATTGACGGGAACAACATCACAGTCGGACAGGAGGTCAAAACACTGGGATTCTACTTGGATTCCAATTTCTCCTTCAAAAGACAAGTGCGCTCCTTAGCATCTTCCACGGCATACACATGCAAATTAATCCGCGCAGGCAAACCTTTTCTTTCGGACAATAGCTGCCTTACACTTGCCAGAGCCCTCATACTGTCCCGCCTTGACTACTGCAACGCCCTCTACTTGGGATCGTCCAAGGCCACCACCAGCAAGATACAAACCCTCCAGAACAATGCCCTCAGAGTGGCCCTGGGTATCACTAGAAGAGAACACATAACAGGATTCAGCCAACAGAACAATTGGCTCGCCACTAATGATAAAACTCTCTTAAAAATGGCATCACTCACCCACAAAGCTCTCAACAACGCTGCCCCAACATACCTGGTCAATAGATTCCACAGACAATCCTCTTTAAGACCCGTAAGAACTGCATATAAAGACTGCCTATCCATTCCCAACTACAAACGTGCCACCATAGGGGGAAACAGCTTCCTGGTAAAAGCAGCCAAGCTGTGGAACTCCTTGCCTCCAAATCTCAGAATGGACCTGCCTACCAGAACTTCCGCTCCAAGTTAGTTTCATGGCTGCAAACAGAAGCCCACTAGGACATCTAAATGCCGCTTTACCCGCACACACTGTAACCACGTATGCTCACCTGTTTACGTGTAAATATGCCTGTCTATCTCACTGCTGCTTTGTATATAACACTTGTTTACCTATTGTCCTATGTATATGTTATGATGACTGCAACTAAGCTTCGAAAATTCTTGTAAATGCTGCGCCCTGATACCTCTGGGTATGCTCGCGCATTATAAATAATAAAAACAAACAAACAATACCGCCACTCGATGGAGTCCCATGGACTCCATATGGGGATTACTCCATCACTCCATATATGGGGATTACTCATAATACCGCCACTCGATGGAGTCCCGTGGACTCCATATATGGGGATTACTCATCGTACCGCCACTCAATAGAGTCCCGTGGACTCCATATATGGGGATTACTCATCGATTACTCATCGTACCGCCACTCGATGGAGTCCCGTGGACTGCATGTTTGGGGATTACTTCATCATACCGCCACTCGTAATCCGGTAGTTCTGCCAGACTGAGTGGCGATAACGGTCACTGATGTTGGTGATATTGCCACAGAAACACCAACAAACTCGTATTGATCCTCATAAACTGAACGCTGATATTAAATCGCCTCATTGCTCTATGAGGAATTCTCCATGTGGCAGCTAACACAATCCTTCCAATTTCCTTCATTTCCCAACACGTCGTTCTGTGCCGCATTTCTAAGATGTGAGCAAAGTGACTTCGGGTTTGAATAGCAACACACCTATCTGGTGCACGCCAACCCAGAGTGGAATGCACAGCTCTGGGGACTCTGATCCAGGAAATGAAGACAGCTCCGGAAACAAGGCAATCTTTTGCCTCCGGTTTGAGTCAGCAAAGAACATGCGTAGTAGGGGCATGCAATGCCTCTGTCATGCCATGCGGGGTAGGAGAACCTCCACGGGCACAGAGTAGTGACTGGGAGCTGAAGGTGGGTAGGGAATGTGGACCTGCCACTGGATCGGGGAGACACCTTAGTGAGCAAACAGAGAATGAGCATGTGCTTTGCAGGACCCTCCCCCCCAACCCCTTCTGTGTTCACCACAGAGGACGGTATGTACCTACCGTGCTGCTTTTAAGAGTTCTATTCATGTGGCTGTGGTGAGGTGGCACGAGCGGTGAGCACATAGCACGCTGGATGTCTGCAACCAAAGCCTGGCTAACAGACACCTGCAAGTAATTTGTGAAAGGCATGATTCATCCTGCTTTTAGAACTGCCCGTCATGAACTGATTGCCAGCCAGGTGTTGGCTTTCTGAGTTAAGGGAGAGAGAGATGGATGAGCTGCATGAGATGTTGCAGGGATTACGCTCTGGCTGCACTGAAAACTTTGCAGAGTTGAAAACGCCTATTTGTCAATCTGAATGATCACTGTGCTGACAAAACTCTTTTCATATGTTACATTTTCAGGTAGAGCGCAAACTGAAAGGAAACAAATGCACAACTAAACATCACCCTGACTCTTTATAGAGAAAGAAAAGTCTTCTTTAGGCAGGAACGTCTGTGGAAGAGAGAGAAACTCATGTGTGCTTCAATGCCAGCAGACAAAAGCATGGCATTAGCCTAAGTAAGAGATCAGGCCTCACTAAGGGTTTGGCGGCATTCCAGCAGTAAATCTGCCAAAATACCGCCAAAAGAAATTACTGTTACTGCCACTTGGTCCCTCACATTTACAGTGTGGTGATAGGGCGGTGTAATTCCCCCTTTTTAGAGTCCATAGGACTCCAGGGAGATTTCGGTGGAATGACCATTAGCAGTAATTCCGCTGGTGGTAATTCAGCTGATATTGCCTATTTTTGGGGGTAAGGTGAAGGATTTACCTCAAGCTTTTTTGTTGGAGATTTATCCTCCACCTTTCCACCAAATAGATAGTATGGCAGTGCGGTAATGTGGTGCTACTGTGGCAGCAACAGACTTACCGTCGTATTATCACTGTTTTTACCATACCACCGTCCTGGTAATGAGGCCCATCATCTTTACATGTTACACGACCTAGTGTTGTATTTCTTTTGACAGTCTGCCTTGCTGGGCTAGCAGAGTTTTCCCATATCTCTGTGGAGGCGAGGCATCAGTAGTGAGCAGTTCCTGGAAAGTGAAACACATGGGTTCTAGAAGTTTCAGTGGTATCAGGTAATATTATCCCCATAAATAATGAACGCCATATATATGGTCACCGGGGGAACGGCATAGGTGACATTATTTATGGGGATAATGAATGGGGTAAATGGGAGCGGGAGTTGCGTGGGGCGTCCCCCACGCCCTTAAAAAAAATATGAGGGTTGCGGGGGTGTCCCCATAGGTTCCATATGTTAATATCGCCGCAAAAAAACGGCGCCATTCTTGTATGGCGACATTTTTGCGGGGATATTAACATATGGAACTGTTTCAGTGCAGTGTTTGCTAGGGGTCGCAGAGTGAGTGATCCTCGAGACGGTCAACATTGTGGTGAAATATACATCTTTTTAGGATTTTGGAGCAGTGGGGAAAGAGGGAGACGGGACAGTAGAAAGAGGAATTGTCAGGCGTGCTCGGCAGTTGGATTGGTGATTATGAGGATGCTAGTAGCTAGTGTGTAGCAGGTAGGGAAGATTACTTTTGCGAGAGAGTAATTAAAAAGTATGAAGATGTGAAAGGAGGCGTCAGGTGTGAGCTCTTTAATTATTTGTGGTGTAAAGGGGTCCATGGAAGATGGAAGCACAGGATGGCTTAGATAAATGGCGAATGAGGTAGGATCCCAGAAGAGGGGAGGTTGGAGAGAAGTGTGATAGTGATTTCGAAGATATGCCTCGCAGTCAGTGAGAGCCTAAAGGCAATCACCTTGCATTTCAAACCACCCTCTGGGGCTCGTTAGGTTGGAGTTACACTATTGTTGAGGTTAGTTCTAAGCAGTTGTAGGATTGTGCCTTCCAGACGCTCACGCCCCACTCTGTCTCCTTCCTTTTGCACTCTGATGTTGCTCTCCTTATCTCTCAGTGTTATCCTGCCCTTCTCCTGCTACTCTCCTCCTGACTCCACCCCGCCTTCTCTCCTGGTGCATCTACCCACTGTCCCTCCAACATCTCTCAATGAATTTCTATACCCTACTTCAACCCTCCTATTTTAAACTTTCATGCTCTCCATCTCCTACCACTCTTTGCTCTCCACTGCACTACTACTCCCCTTTCTCTACTCCATTACTACTCTCCCTTAGCCACTCCACTACTACTCTCACCTCTACACTTCACTGTTATACTCCCGTCTCCACTCCACGTCACTACTAGTCTCCACTCTCCACTCCATTACTACTTTCCCCTCACTGCTCCACTACTACTCACACCTCTCCACTTCACTGTTACAAGACCGTCTCCACTCCACTACTCTCCACTCCACTGCACTACTGCTCCACCCCACCATTTACACATTCACCCTTCTTACATTCTCTCAGACACCTTTCACTCACCCTCTACACACCCTCCAATACTCTCACTTGCCCAATGTACATTCACACTCACAACACCGTACCACTTGCTCACACCAAACAATACTTTGCCGTCTCTCCAAAACACCACCACAATCCAGTCGACCGTCATTGGTCTTTCTGGTCTCTTGGTCTGCCATCTCCACCTCCTTTGAACTCAACTAAACCTTCCTTCCTTCTACAATTGGACTTCTTCCCCTAGCCAATCTCGTCCCTGACGTCCTCACCCAGGAATGGCCAAAATACATATAAAAAGGCAGCTAAGCCCGCCCTTAATGGTTGCCGTGGTCAGCCGTGCGGGTTAGTCCATTGTAAGTATTAGCGGGCCCTTGAGGGTTTCAGAAAGCTGATCCGCGTCATGATTTTATTTGTATTTGTATTTATTTTATTTGTAGCGCGCACCAGGCCCAGAGGCATCCTGCGCGAAAAACTTGGTAGGCATATTTACATAGATTACACAACATATACAAAATAAACCACAGTGCGTAAAGGTGATTACAATGAGAAGTTATCATAGGAACATAATTTAGGCTAAACAAAGTTTAGAGGAGGCAGAGACTCAAGGTGATTGCTACAGGCAGAAGGCTACATTAGATTTCAGCGAGGAGCCACGATTTGGTTTTCATTTTGAATGAATTGAATGAGGGCTCAGACCTGATAGTGGACGGAAGAGTGTTCCAAAGCTTAGTGGCAAGAACAGGGAAACTCACGCCCCCGGCTTTTTGGAGTTTAAATATTGGCAGAGATAAGCTATTTGTCTGGGCAGTTCTTTGGGGTTGAGAGGAAGTGTGTAGGGAGAGGCGGTTGGAAAGGTAGAGAGGGGTCTTATTTGTCAAGCATTTGTGGTTAAGGGCAAGTGTTTTCAACGCAATTCTTTGTTTGACAGGGAGCCAATGCAGGTTGGTCCTGATATCAGATATGTGTTGGTTTCTTTGAATATTTAGCGCCGCTCTAATGGCGTTGTTCTGGCTAATTTGCAGTTTGTTGAGGTTGGCCTGGCTGGTCCCCAGATAGAGGGCACTGCAATAGTCAATCTTAGACATGATTAGTGTTCTAGCTAGAGTTATGCTATTGGGGGTGGTCAGAAAAGGTCTGCAGGCTGCAATGAGTTTGCAGGTATATGCCGACGCTGATCTGACGGCATTAGTTTGTCCTGTTAGGGACAGGTTGGAATCAAGATAGATGCCCAAGGTTTTAGTATCCTTGGACACTTTAATGACATTGCCATCAATGATGAAGTACTGATACAAGAGGTCTAATTTATTCAGCCATTGAGAGGAAACTAAAATGAGGAACTCCGTCTTATCATCATTGAGACAAATTTCGTGTTCGGCCATCCAAGCCGGGATTACCAAATATACTTCATTCAATGCCTTGGTGTCCGCAATGTGATCACCTGTGATGGGGATGAGTATCTGGGTGGCATCCGCATAATTAGTGTAAGAGACACCCAGATTATCAAGAACATCAAAGAGTGGTTTGGTGAACACATTGTAAAGTGTAGGTGACTCACACGAGCCTTGATGGACCCCACATTGGATTGGGGCTGGGTCAGCGGCTGCTGAGGGGGAAAGACCCTCATGTGTCTGTTGCTGAGAAAGGAGCTGATCCACGCAGTGGCTGAATCGGAGAAGTAGGCGGCAGAGCGGAGGTGCTGGCACAGGATTTTGTGATTGACCAAATCGAAGGCCGCAGACAAGTCTAGGAGTAATAGCAAGGCTAATTTCCCATTATCTTTCTGGACTTCGATTTGAGTTTTCAAATCTATCAGAGCCGTTTTGGTCCCATGCCTGGGACGGAAGCTGGATTGTCTTAGTCCAAGGAGGTTATTAAGTTCCAAATAGTCTTGAATCTGCAGGTAGGCCGCACGATCAAGTAGTTTGAGCAGGAACAGGACAGTTGTAATAGGCCTGTAATTAGTTGGTATACTCGGGTCTAAGGAAGATTTTTTTAACAGAGGGATCACCCAAGCATCCTTGAGATGATCAGGAACAATACCTGTTTTAAAGGAGGAGTTGATGAAGGCCGTTATGAAAGGGGCAAGGTCGTAAGCCGATTCCTTGATGATGGAGGCAGAGCGTTAATGTTGATGTTAAGGGAGGGGAGTAAAAGAGGGAGTAATTTCTCTCTAGTTATGTCGCTTTTGTTTCTGGTAGGGAGGGCAGGTGCCGTTGTAGGTAGAGGGCGTGAGGCTGCTTCAATCATAAAGGTAATGATATGGTGGTCCGACCATAGGCAAGGCGTATTAGATAGTACCTTGATGTTACAATTGGTATCAGCAAGCCAGTCAAGTGTCCTTCCTTTAATGTGTAGGTTCTAGGATGTGCTGAGTGAATACAAGGTTGTTTAGAGTATTAGCAAGGTCAATTGCGGTAGATAAGTTCCGCAGACTCCAAGTTGACATTGTGTACAGCTCTTAGGCCAAGTGAATTTTTGTGGATGTTTGTCAGGGTGCGGGCAATAGAGTTAGAGAGCCTATTCACATGACAGAACCTGGATCCTAGTATCTTATTTCTGATGTGGATGGCACAAGGTTGATTCGGTGTGGGTTTCTTTGCAAAGTGTTCTAGCCAGAGAGCAGGGGCATTGAGGTACTGATTAGTGGAGGCATCGTTGTGATTGTACTCAATAGCTGCTGGCAGGAGGCGGCCCATGGTGTAACAGAATGGGCGCAGTAGCTGATAGAGAGCGCGGTATGCAGGTGCTGCAGTGGGTAAGGCATGGCAGGAGAGGTGGATTGGTGGTGGCAGGGTGAGCAGTCTAACCAAGATGGGCGTGGGTGAGGGCAGTAGATACACAAATTAATAGGATGCGAGAGCGCATGATAAGACGTATTGTTGTAAGTGCAACTGGAGAACCAGAGGGCAGAACATACATCTTGGTGGTATGCGTGATAAAACAAGGTGCTGACAGCTGTAAAGCTTATTGGGAGTCAATAGACACAATCAGGCTAAATGCAGTGTCTAATACTAGCAGCAGAGACAGGCACAGACAATGGACACAATCTAAATGCAGTGTCTAATACTAGCAGCAGAGACAGGCACAATGGACACAATCAGACTAAATGCAGTGTCTAATGCTAGCAGCAAAGACAGGCACAGACAATGGACACAATCAGACTAAATGCAGTGTCTAATACTAGCAGCAGAGACAGGCACAATGGACACAATCAGACTAGATGCAGTGTCTAATACTAGCAGCAGAAAAAGGCACAATGGACACAATCAGGCTAAATACAGTGTCTAATACTAGCAGCAGAGAAAGGCACAATGGACACAATCAGGCTAAATACAGAGCCTATACTGAATGCAATAACAAGCACAAAAGACTAATACATATAATCAGGTGCTGGTTGCAGTATCAGGGGAGCTATGGCTACATACTATGTCAGATGTTAAAGGCATGGCCTAGTAAAAGAATGTTATTTAAAAAATAGATAGGCAACATAAAAAAAAATACTAGCATTCTCTTTTTTAAAACTTCCTATGTAAAATTTTGAGCTATTCAAGCTCAAAATTTGCAAAAGCTAGCACATGGGCGCATCCATTTTGTGAAATGAATGCCCTCCTGTGCTGGCTTTTGCTTTTGCGGCACTAATGAAGGAAAAGCCAGCCAGCTGTAGTAAACAAAAGCTACCGCTGGGTGGCTTTCCCTTCTTTAGTGCTGTACGCGGAGGACGGGGACCGGAGACCAGAGCAGGAATGCTGCAGCTGAATCTCGGTAAGTGCTATTTATTTTTTTAAAAAAATAAGCACTAGCTGCGTTTTTTTTTCTAAGTTTTCCAGGCTGGAGGAGCCGGAAAACTTAGAAATAAAACCGCAGCTTTAAAAACATTGTATTTATGTTTGCGGTCGCTTTTGAAGCGACCGCAAACATAAATACAACGTTATTGTGTTGGAAAACGCTGCGGTTGTTCTTTCCAAGTTTCTCAGGCTCCTCCGGCTCGGAACCAGATGATTGCGAGCAGTTGTTCAATTTTAGTGATGAGTGAAGGCACCCGTGGGTGCAGCGCATTAGGGGTTCATAGGGAGGGAAGGTTAGGGTCTAGTGGTGGTGTGGGAAAGCTGCAGGGTCAGGGCAAGCTTACCAGCTTGTGGGCAGGGTCCTTGGCCCAGGCCTCGGACGCCTCCAAACAGGCTCCAGACAGGATGTGATCCTTGTGGAAAGGATCCTTTGGGAGAGGGCCGGCACACACCTGCCGGCGTGTAATTGGCTAGAAATTACTGATATTAGCCAATAGGATCACTCGAACCGGTCATGTGGTGGGAAGGAAGGCAAAACTGGGTCCGGCGGCCATCTTTGGTAGGGAAGACCTTGTGTGTTCCTATGGTGGTGCCAGGAGGGGCTCAAATCGAGCTAAAATGCTCAAAATTGCGGCAGAGAGGCATTTTCTTTGTAACGCCTGCAATTATAGGGATGATTGCAGCGGATTTCGTTGATAATGATGGTGAATCCGCTGGATGCTGAGAAATAGGCAGCGTGCCTACCTTGGTCCAGAAGGACTGTGCAGAGAGGCTAGCCCACTGCTCCTGCAGCGCAGGTGCTCCTGCACCTCTGGGGTCCTGGTTGCAGTAGTCACCAGGCTCCAGACAGGATGTAGTAGTCTTTTAGTAGTCTCTTTTGTAGATCCCTGTCATGGCCGCTGGAGAGGGGCATGCACTGATGTCATCTGGTGGTGCAGAATGCTCTTTGCGACTCTGCAAGTTCTCTGCTGCTTTGCTTGGCAGCCCTCTCTCTTCTTGCTGACTGGAGTAGTCTGCCTGGAGGCTCTGCTGGGCTGTAATCTTGCGGGCAGTCCGTCCAGGCGTTTGCTGTCTGTTGCTGCCTAAAATGACAAGAAACAAACTACTGGCAAGCATTTGGGTGAATATGTATGGGGTGATTCACAGTGGCACTGTTCATATACATGCAGGCAGGTGGGGAGGGTACAGGAATTGGGGTACCTTCAACTACCACCTTCCCATTCTGAAGTTGAACTAGCTCTGCCTTCCACCCTGGTAGGCCTCCCACCCCAGGCTGATAGGGATTTCCAACCCCTCTTGACAAGGTCAGATTACTGATAATATCACAACACTGACTCAGCAATCGAGTCTGCACACTGAATCAAGATAAAGCAATTCTTTTTTAACCTACGTCGTGGCCAAATTTGTAAAAACCTGTTGAACAGATTATCACCGAATTTGCAAAAGCACGCTTTAGAGACCAGACCGCCTCTCCATGTGAAAATATGGTGAAAGTCCATCCAGTGGTTTGGGCTGTCACTGTGACAGAAATGTTTATCCCATTCAAGTCATTCAGGTTTTCAAAAATGTTGGGATCCCCCTATAACTTAGCTCTCCTTTGGCAAAACCACACCAAATGTTCCAAAATTTTGCACAGTTGGGTCTAGGGAAGGTTTTGTGGAGATTTGTCAAACAGCCCCAAAGTTATAAGCCACTCAAAAAGTGTTCTTCCTATGGGGAGACCAACTTAACCATAACTAGAGGGTCAGTTTCAATGACCAGGTTATATGTATATAAACATTCACTATTATATCAATATATATTCACTGGAAAAAACCTTTGTTAAGAGAGAGTTAAGATGAGGTGGTTTATCACAACGAAACCTTTGAAATTCAGCGTGTGTGGGAATTGATGAGTATATTAACTCGACGTCCCTCCGTTGATGTCCCCTATGATGTCTTTTTGCATGTGACCGTGAATATCTTCTGCGATATCATGTATGTGCTTATGAGCTTTGCAACAGGGGAAGGCTGAGTTAAGTTACATGTTTTTTCTGTGAATTTCAAGGGTTTTGTTATGCTATATTTTCTTTGGGGACACCCTATCCATGGCCTTCAGCCACTGCCCATGTTGCAGCAATGATTTAAAAAAGGTAAGGCCCCTGACCTATCCGCTCCCCTTAACTCTCTCTCTTAACTAATATTTTTTCACTGAATTTCCAGGCTTTTGTTATGCTATAGTTTTTTCTGATCCCCCTAGCCATGTCCTTTGGCCAGTGGCCGCAGTTGATGTTGGACCAATGATTTTAAAGGAGGGAGGGCCACTGGCCATTGCATTCAGTCATGGCCAGTGGCCCGGCCCTTCCGGCTGAGGCCTATTTTCTCCTAGGAACCTCAGGATTTTGCACAGCTTTGTCTATTGTGTTACACTTGCCACTGCTGTGTCCATTGTACACGTTTCAAACATTCTTGCAAAAGACCCATTACCCCCTGCTTACTAAATCTGATCTGTGCAGGTTCAAATGACTGTGCAACTGATTTCTGTCCCCTCTTCCTATTCCCTCCATCATTTCCTGTGTTATCATCACTGAGTATGCCAATTTCCACACTAACGTAACATTTGCCGATTCTCACTGTAATGAGAAAATGCTTGACTATTAACAAGTCTTCCCCGCCCTCACAGGCACCCTCTATGTGTCGCCCTAATTTTTTCTTGGTCCCTCCTCTCTCCTCCATTGTGTTCGCTCCCTGGCCCTCTCCCATCACCCCCTTTCACTCTTTAGTTTGTGTGACTCAGCCTCTTTTGTGAACACATCTTGCGACGCTACCACAGTAATCTTGCAAGATTCCCTGGGGTTCCCCCTGTAAACTGACAATCTTCCACCCCAAATGGCCTCCCCAGCCAACCCCAAACTCTAGCACTTCACATGTTGCCCTCTTTAACTGTCCCCACCTCTAGCCTGATGTGAGTACACCCAGTTTCCTCCTCCAAATAGCATTTTGATCACTTCTCATTTTTGGCTTCTCTCTGTATTACCGGGGGGAGTCATTTGCAAAATAATGGCGCCGTTTCATTTCTGAAAAGTCTCTCAGCCTCTCTGCCACAATGCACCATTGGAGATCTATAAACGTTTTTACAGGATCAAGGGACACCCCCTTCTCGTCAGATAGTTTAAAAACTACTGGGAGGTTTTTACACAAACCAGTAAAAGGTGTATCTGCAGCAGATGCCAGGGGAAAACAAGTATAGGCAGCAGAGAGAACACACAGAGTGAGGGCAGACAGCAAGGAGCACGTGGCTATGAAATGGCACCAGAACAGAGCAGGAGGCAGGAGGCGGAATATATGATGACGCCATTAAGGTAGTAGGGGAACAGACACACTGGAAGTTTTTCACAAACCAGTAAAAGGGATGTTCAATCAATGCAGTTGATATTTATTGGAAAATGAATGGGAGTCGGCTGAAACACTGTTTATTGTTTTCTTAATACCTTTTTCACCTTTTCACAAATCTTTCCCAAAATTCCAGTTTGGTGAGGCCCGGGACTGAATGTTGTTTTAGAAAATGTCATCCAAATATGTCCAACAAGTCAAAAGTTATTAGCAATAGAATTTTGAGAAAAATCAATGTACACATCTTTCACCTTATATATAGGGCGGGGGTTAAGATATGCCTTTTATAAGAAATTCATGTTGCACTCCTGTGTGACCCCGGAACTCCCCCAGACCATGCCTTGGATCAGGGGGCTACGGGGGGGGGTTTAAAAGATGACCCTTATAAGTTATAAGATGTTTTGCAGTGTGGGGTCCATGGGCTCCCACAAAAGGTCACTGATCAACAAAGGCAGCCCCCAGAGAATTCCCCCATATCAAGACAACAAATAAAATATGATGGGTGGACGTTTATGAATCAATTTTAACCACTGCCATTGCTCTGCGGAACCCTACACGCCATTGTTTTTCTGCCCATCTGCAGCATTGGAGAAGGTGACCAGCCATATGCAAATCCATCTTGGCCCAACCACTAAAAGGAGCAGTCCAGTTCCAACTGCAAGGCCACATCCCCTCTGAACTGAAACATAAGCAACCCCAGAGATGTTTTGACCTTGTTGGGCCTCATCAGTGAGGTGCAGTTTGGTTTCCTAGGGCACAGCGAGCAAAGGACCCACCTCTGGGCATGCTCCCTCTCACTTAGGGAGACAAACTAAAATTTAAAACATGTGATGGGTGGAAGGCTATGAATCAATATTAACCAATGACATTACCACGGGCCCCCAACCATACCACTGTTGTTTTTCCCCATCCCTGCCATTGCAGAAAGGGACCAGCAATATGCAAATCAGTCTTGGTCCTCCCAAAAGGCACTGTTCAACGCAAACTGCTAGGCCACATCCCCCCTGTAAAGAAACCCCAGACTTGTTTGGGACTTGTTGGACCTCAACAGTAAGGTGCAGCTTTGGTCCCTATGGTGCAGCAAGTAAGGGATCCACGTTTGCACATACCCGCTCTCACTTATGGAAACAAAATGAAACCAATATGTATGACAGATGCAAGGTTATGAGTCAATCGTAACCACTGGCATTGCTCTGGGAAACCTTCCCCGCCGTTGTTTTTTGTCCATCTGCACCATTGCAAAGGAAACCAGCCATGTGCAAATCAGTCTTGGCCCTAGCACCAATAGGAGAAGTTCAGCCAAACTGCTATGTTACATCCCCTCCACATGACATGTTTAGGGTTTTTGTGCATCATCAGAGAGGTGCAGCATGTCTCCCTATGGTGCAGCGTACAAGGGATCCACCAAAAATGTGTCTATTGTAATTGGTTATTTATAATGCACTTAATACCCAGCGGTTTCTAAGAGCAGACCCAGAGATCGAACCTTTGTTACACTGCGTCATTTTGCTTTCAAGGCGAGCACGTTGCCCCTGAGCTATTCTGCTGAGCGCATGGAAAATGAATGGGAAATATTTTGCCCCTCCCCCCTTTGTCGAAGCCACAAAAACAAAACAAGATAATTTTAAGCAGCCTCTGGCTTTTTTTTTACCTGAAGGAAGAATGTCATGGCAGAAATTCTACTTGTCAATTTCAAAATGGCTTTTATTGAATTCAGTTCCTGACATTTGGCTTTCTGGAACCACTATGAAGTGAGTACCTTAGTGTTCTCCCTCCCTCCCCTCCCCTCCCCTCCTCTCTCCTCCTCTTTCCCCTCCTCTGTGCCCTGCACCACCCTCCTCTGCTTGCCTCGACCTCTCTGTACATCTACAGACAGGTCTCTGGAGGCTCAACCATCTTTAGCCTTATTTGCCTTGTTACTCACTGCCTCCTCCTTCCCACCAACCTCATTTGGAAGGGTGGGAGAATGCTCTGATTACTTACCGGTAATCTTCATTACTCCTAGTCCTACTCTTCCTCGTCACAGTACTTACTTCATGCGGCACCTGCCTCCGACACAGGACCTTCTTCTATTTCTTTAAATCTCTATAACTCCTCCCCCACATCCATGTCACTCAGTTTCATATTACCAAGCCGGAGCATGGGACCTTCCCCGGAGGGAGGGTAAGGAGGGTCGTCAGTACTGTGACGAGGAAGAGTAGGACTAGGAGTAATGAAGATTACCGGTAAGTAATCAGAGCATTACCTCCACGTCCACTCTTCCTCGTCCCAGTACTTACTTCATGAGGTATACCAAAGCAGCAACGGGGAAAAGGTCCCAATGAGACACAGAGCCAAAAACAGTGCAGCAAAACACACCCACAATAACTCTTAAATCACATCCCCACAGACAAAACTCCAACCACGAAGGAACCAACTCCCGAGTGGGAGAAACTCAACCCATAGCGGTTGATGAAAATGCCTAGACCAGCCAAGGCGGCAGCCATATAAATCTCTTGCAGAGAAAAACCCTCCTTGCATCGGCCCAGGAAGCCGCCAAACCCCTGGCAGACCGCCCCTGATTGTGCGCAGGCACAGACAGGCCAGAAGCCACATAGGCCCTAGAGATCACAACCCGGAACCACCGGAAAATGGAAACCACAGATGCGTTATGCCCACCCCCAGCCGGACCACAAGCAATCAGAAGACTATCAGATTGGTGGAAAAAGCAAACCAAGCCAAATACTCCAACGCGTCCCGTCGAACATCAATGTTAAGCCGAGCCACCTCCTCAGGCGTTCTCGGATCATGAAAGAAGTCAGGGAGAACCAGACCCTGAGAGGTGTGAAAACCGAGAGACAACTGAAGGGAGAAACATCGGACCACACCCCGGCACCACCGAGTCTGGCAGCACCCTCAGGAAAGGAGCGGGACATAAGAGAGCCCCAATCTCCCCAAGCCTACGGGCAGAAGTGAGGGCAATAAGAAAAGTAGATTTCAGTGTAAGATGTTTGATATCAATCTCGGAAATGGGCTCAAAAGGAGGCCCGTGAAGGAACCGTAATACAAGAGGGAGATCCCAAGAGGAAAACCCTTTATCAGCACAAGGACGGGAAGAAGAAAAACCCTGGATCAATTTCCCCACCAACACCTCCCCATCCAAGTGACCGTCAGAGTCCCCCAAAAGTAATTTCATGGAGGCCCACTGAGAGCGAAGCCTGGAAAAACTGCCAGGCCCCTGTCAAAACCCCTCCTGGAGGAACTGAAGGATAGCAGAGGCCAGAACGCAGGGGAGGGATCCCAGACCGCCCATACCAGTCTCGGAAATGGCCCCAGAGTCTGCCTAACACCTTAAGAGTGGAGGGTCTAAGAGCATCCATTTAGACCCAACTACAGGATCTGAGAACCCCTGAGATATCAACCTAGACTGAGCAATAGCCACACCGCCCATTGCATCTGGTGGAATTCCAACCGCAGATCCCCTTGAAGGGGACACGGCCACCTCGGAACCAGCCAAGGTTCCTAGGACCGAAGCTCCAACAGAGAGGGGAGCCAACTCCGGCGGGACCAGAACGGAGCTAACAACAACACAGTCACCCTGGACACTCTGATGCGCCAAACCACCCGGGGCAGAAGGGGAATAGGCGGAAAGGCATAAAGGAAAACCCCAAGGCCACTGTACAGAGAGGGCGTCCATCCCCCAATCCCCTCAGCCTGAAACCTAGAGCAGAAGAGGGGAACTTCTGCTGAGGCCGGGGATGCAAACAGGTCTAGAACCAGGGACCCTAATCTGACACAGGTCACCGCAAAGACCTGGGCCAACAGGACCAGTTCCGCAGAGGAGTGAAAACCGGCGTCTGAAAAGATCCGCTTGAACATTGTCCACCCTTCTGATACGTGAGGCCACCAGAGACTCCAGATGAGAGTCCTCCCAGGTGCCTATCAGCGCTGCCAGAGCATTCAAGGAGTAGCCGGAACCCCTTTTGCAGTTGACATATGCCAAGGCCGTCGTATTGTCCGATCGGACCAAAAACCGCCGACCGTCCAGCAACTCCTCGAAGTACACCAGAGCTTGGACAATGGCACAACTCTTGCCAATTGGATGATCGCCGGCTCTCCCCAGATCTCACAACCCTTGAGCTGAGAGGACCCCCAATGTAGACCCTTTCTGCTGGTGTTGGTAGTAGGAGAGGCCACAGGAGGAAGGACCAAGCACACCTCAGCCTGTAGACCTGAAACCCCCCGCCACCATAGCAGGGACACTCGCAGCGCTGGGGACACTGAAAACAAAACTACGAAAGCTGAGATGTCGGGAGCCAGTGGGAGAGAGTATAAGACACCAGGAGATGTAACCGAAGACGGGCTCAAGGAACTGGAAAACATGCAAGACGCCACGTGCCCCGTAACTTCAGCAACAGGCGAGCCGAGACATACTGCCTTCTGAGAACCCAGCCCAGAACAGCCAGCAAGCGCCCCCCCTGCACAACATCCAGAGTACGCTCTCCCCAGACATCCAGACAAGCAGTGCAGGGTCTTGAGACCCATAAGCAGGTGACACATCCTAGAAGGCATAGGGACCAGGAACACCCGCAAGTAGAAAACTTGACCCTGAACAGGGAGAGGAACGGGCAAGACGGTAACCCACAACAACCATTCGGAGAGAACGGATCCCATGGCCAACTACTTGGACCGTGAGCTGGGTACCAAAGTCCTAACCATGCAAACCTGGAAAGGAGGAGACAGGAACGGCAACTGATACCCCCTCCAGAAGGAGCCCATTACCCAGGAAGCCGAACCCCACCGGTCCCATACACCTCCGAGAAGATAGAGACGAGGAGCCAGGGAAAACCGCCAGTCACTGCACTTGCACCAGAGGGAAATCACAGGACGTTGAAACAGGCCTGCGCCACAATATAACAGCATGCTTGTCAGCCCACAAAAAGATCTGACCTATCAAAAGGAAGATACTGGACAGCCCAGAAGTCCAGCAGACTATGGCCCCCTCAGCTGACAGAGGAGCCACCAGGCTGGCGTCAAAAGGGCAGAGTACTGTCACAAAGCGGGGCAAAGCAATCCATCCCGGATAGCCGACATCAAAGGCAACCCCCTACCTGAGGTATGCCTATACTGGAAAACCCACTGAAGTGACATCCCCCTCCACCGGCACCAGGGGTTCTGAGAACCCCTCTAAGCACAGACATGTGCCACCATGTGCCCTATCACTTCCCACAAGTCTGAGAGGAGGCGTGAAAGCAACACGTCAGCACCGGAGGACCTAGGCCCTAAAAGAAGAGACACTGGGAACCCCCTGCATGGCCGTTACTTCCATGATGCATTTTCCATAATCCCATGCCGGACAAGGGAAAAGCAAATCAACTCCTTCGACTTTCCCTCGCGCAGTTTAGAGGAAGAGGACAGGACAAGGAGTCTGCATCCATAGCTAGCACAGACCCAAACACACCACTAACACGCCACATGACTGAGAGGTGGCTTGAGCCCTGTATCCAGTAGCTGGTAGCCCCATGCTCTAGATCGTTCCAATGCGTCGGTCTAGGAAGGTTGAAGGACCGAGTCAGCACCGCTGATACTCGAACCCGAAGTGTAGACTATGCCAGGCCGGTACCCTTCCGGCCGCTTGCAGACGTGTCCAAAACTGCGCCGTATTCACAGGCAGCACGCAAGGAATGCAGCCAACATCCGGTGCATCCTGGGCTGTGTGTGTCTGAGGAGCGGGTGGTATGTGACATGCCTGTGACAGTATAGAGCCCCCACACTTTCAAATACTCTGTCACAGACACCCCACGACAAGAAGCAGAGAGGCCTCACAACAAAAAGGGAAGGCTAGCCCATACTGCCAAGTGCTTGCCATCATTTCCAATAAAGATGTGTACACAGAGCACGAGGTAACGGCCTTTCGAAGGAGTCAAGATGGCTATGCCAGCAAGAGAGGGGAAAACATCAAGCACAGTCCTCCCCTCTCCTTACCTTCCCCCAGATAATGCAGCTAACATCCGGTGCATCCTGGGCCGTGTGTCTCTGAGGAGCGGGTGGTATGTGACATGCCTGCGACAGAACAGAGCCCCCGCAGTTTCAAATACTCTGTCATAGTCACCCCACGACAAGAAGCAGAGAGGCCTCACAACAAAAGGGAAGGCTTAGCCCATACTGCCAAGTGCTTGCCATCATTTCCAATAAAGATGTGCACACAAGGCACGAGGAAAACGGCATGTTGAAGGAGTCAAGATGGCCATACCAGCAGGAGAGGGGAAAAATATCAAGCACAGTCCTCCCCTCTCCTTACCTTCCCCCAGATAATGCAGCTAACATCCGGTGCATCCTGGGCCGTGTGTCTGAGGAGCAGGTGGTATGTGATATGCCTGCGACAGAACAGAGCCCCCGCACTCCCAAAGACTCTCTGCCACTGTCACCCCACGACAAGAAGCAGAGAGGCCTCACAACAAAAGGGAAGGCCAGCCCATACTGCCAAGTCGAATCAAGACGGCCAAAACAGGAGGAGAGGGGAAAAACATCAAGCCCAGTCCTCCCCTCTCCTTACCTTCCCGGGGCCGTGCAGGACCCGGGACACAATGCTCACGCTGCGGTCCGGAGCCCAGCAAAGAACCGAGCGAGGCAATCCAGCTCAACTGTGACCCCAAGCCCCGCAGGGGGCCCAGGAGCAGCGCCGTACCTGAGGAAGCCGAGGGCCCCGCCACACAGCCCCCCCCCCCAGGGGGCCAGCAATCGGTGCTCCCTGGTGCCCCGCACCGGGAAGAAAAAGTCCAACCTGCCGGAGGCAGGAAAAATTCAAACTGAGTGACATGGATGTGGGGGAGGAGTTATAGAGATTAAAAGAAGTAGAAGAAGGTCCTGTGTCGGAGGCAGGTGCCTCATGAAGTAAGTACTGGGACGAGGAAGAGTGGACGTGGAGGTAATGATTTTGCTTTCCACCAGTGCTCTTGGAGATACATATTAGAAAGGGACCTTGGTACCAGTCAGCTGCTTGGTAATGCGTAACGAGTTCATCTGCGGGTCTCACGGTGGACATGTTTGTAGGAGCGAAGGGAGCTGTCTAATTTGGGGATAGATTTGTGAATGATGCGTGTAAAAGCACGTCTCTGGAGGATAGCTCAGGGGCAATGTGCTTGCCTTGGTAGCAAAACCACATGGGGCACCACAGGTTCGATCATTGGGTCCCCGCTTATAAACCTCTGGGTAATAAGCACGTTATAAATAGTCTATCGTATCATTTCCATGTTTCTTGGTACATTGTTATATTTTTTTTAGAATTGTATTGCATCACATTGTTATTTTTTATGTTTTTGTTGTGAAACCGGCCCATCCCCAAAGGACAAAGAAAATCTTTCTTTACTAAGCCGGACTTTCCCAAACCCTAATTTAGATAACAGCAACCTTTGGCTGCCTTGGGGATGCTACTAAGTGCACTGTGACATGTTAAACGTACATACATTTAAAATGCTAATAGAGAGATCTTGAAATACACATGCGCTTTTATTTAACTGGCCTATTGGAGTAAGATATATTGGTTCATGGAAAAAAACGTAGATCACTTCTAAAAGTGAGTTTCTTCATAGGCTCTGTTCAAGATGCTGCCAGGCAACAATGGAACCGTAGACTTCCTGCTAGAAGAGAACTCATGTTACTCACCACGCACCCAAGGGTTCTATGTCTGGCCATGCACAGATGTACTTATCTATTTAGAACTTTAGCATTGCACTTTATTTGTGCATTCGATGGCAGAAACTGCACGTGTTGTTACACCTTATGATATGAAGTCAGCTTACAGACATGTTGCACCGGTCCAAATGTCATGTTGCACAGTATTAAGGTAAGAAATGCCCTCGTGCACAAACTCTCTCTCTCTAGACATGTGCACACCGTTGCGATTTTTGCCCTAGCTTTAGCACTAGGACTAACTTTGCCCTGCTGCACAAATGATTGAAAGTACACAATTTTTGCACAATGGTATTTTTTTTCCTAGTGCCAAAACTATGCAAAATTGTACTTGCAAGAGCGCTAGTCTGCAAAATGGCCCATTGTGATGTGACTACGCCAGCAATATGATAGCATTATGTTTTCATTTGAGGTAGCACTTGACATTGCCTTCGCCAGGACGTGTTCAAATTATTGTGTCTGTTCAGTTTTTTTTTAAGCTGCATCCATGTTACAGTTCTGCAAAAGGGACATCTACAACAATTACATACTTACAGGGCTCATGCGCGTCTCCTCCTGTTTGGGTGGTCTTTAGAATTGAAGGTTAGAACTTCAGAAAATAGAATTCGTGGTCCCCCTCTTTCTGGCTAGGCTCCCTCGGGCAATGTCCAGAATCGAAGTCAGAAGTAAAAAACCTGGGTATCCTACTAGACAGTAACTTAACCCCAAATAGTAGAGTCGCACCTGTAATAAATGTATGCTTTTTCGTGATCAGGAAATTAAAGCAGATCATTCCCCTTCCCTCGCCAGGTCACTATAAAGAACTCCCAGGTCTCATCCAGATTGGAGTATATGCTTGGGAACCCCGACTCCCTTATTGTGCGTCTTCAGGGAGTACAAAATATTGCAGCCAGAAGGGTAACTAATACCAGAAAATACGACCATCCTACTCCAGCTTTACGCTCCTTGCACTGGCTCCCCGTCCAAGACCGGATCATATTCAAAAGCATGTGCCTAGTGTTCAACACCCTTCAACATCCTGGCTTTAATCCTGATACCTGTGGGCTCCGGCGCATATAAACGAATAAACATAAACAATCCTCTTGCACCTAAATTCAGTTTACACAGCCCCCTCCCCACCCTTGCTGTCTACGGACCAACCTGGACAGGAAGCTGACCATTCTCAAGTACCAGAAGGAAAGACAGGGCGGCCTCGGCGTGGCGGTCCAAGCCTCTAGGCTTTGACACAGCCTCCCAATCGCCCTTTCAAGAGAGAAAGTTAATGTGTTTTTGGAAACACCTTAAAGTATTTCTTTTGGACAGAGCTTAATATCTAACCCCATCATTCCCTCCCACTACCTCCGGCTATTTTTCTCTTCAATGTTGCCTCCAGAAATCGTGATGCTTATTCAGATTCTACAACGCTTTGACACCACTGTGTATTTGCATCTAGTAAAACCAAACGTCCAGAGCGGGTCCCGCAAGGGAACCTCGTAATAGGGCGCAGTGGATTTAACGGCACCGGCACCATTACCAGCGCCGTTAAACCCATACCGCCAGCCTCGTAATGAGGCCCACACAGTTGTTATACTCCATTACTGTTTGGTGTCACACAGAACGAAAATAGCATTGCGGGTGTCATGCTGCTGTTTCTTCGTATTATTTTCTATGTCTCTCCTCCCTACCAGAAGAAAGATTTGTAAAGGCTGCATTTTCTCAAATACATTCTGCAGACTTGCTTTCATTGAAATCCTGCATACGGTCATAACCGTTACTGCCCACATACATTCAATGAACTCTGCATCTGTTATTTCATGTTACATCATGTTATTTGGCTTTTATACTGTATCAGTCACGACCATAGTGGCCTCAAAGCCTTGATTTCCTTTCCGTGGGTGAGCGTACTGTGACCCCACCCAGGGTGTTAAACCAGACCGTAGTCTGTGGGAAATAGAGGAATGGTAGAGAATGGGTGAACGAAATAGAACCAACCTGAGCAAACAAACATTAGGGTCAAATAACAGGTAGAATGCAAGTGTAATCAGGGATCTAAGTAAGAGATAAGTTTGTAACGAAAGACAAGGTAATAACAGAGTAAAGGAAGAGAAAAACCTTCAGGGCAATCTTCCTAGCATGATATCCTAAGTGTGTTGCAGAGATTTATTAAGACTAGCTATGGATGCATGATGGCCTTGAGATGTGCTGCTCAAAAGCTCCAGATAGATTTGTGGCTATTTATAATGAATTGTCATGTCAAAACACTCCCCTGATAAGAGTTCCTGCAAGCTGCCTGCAAAAGGCAAGTCCGATGGACAGAAGTGTCTGAGAGTACAATAGCGGCTATGTATTGAGGGTATGCAGGTAATACAATGGGACAGGGAGACAAAAAGGCATTCCCACCCTGAGCCAAAACCAAAGAACTCGGGTCTGAGAAAGAAAATGTATATTCCTAATTAGAACCCGGCAAGGGGTGAGGGGAGCTGTGGGAGCCTCCCAGCCTAAGAGGAGACGCAGAACAGGGGCGTTACCAGACAGCAATCCCACCGCCCTGACCCTGCTCAGGGCTTGCGGCCGCCCTCACCCAAGCCGGCATATAAGGTAGGTGCTCTCCCCACTCCCCAACCCCACTCACCTTCTCCTTTTGGATCAGCCGTTTTCTTTGTTTCATTTTTTCTATCGTGTAATGGCCGCCATGGAAAGGGAGAAGTGACTACATGTAGTTTCTTCTCTCGTTCCATGCTGGCCATCTTATTTGTTTACTTTTATTTTGTACTTTTTCCAGTGGCCGCCATGAAAGGGGAAAACGGACTTCATTTTTTATTTTTCAGTTCCGAAACGCCAGAGCGTCTCGCAAATGAAAAAACAATCTATTTGTGCCCTGGTCTAATGGGCTATGGTACTAAAAGCAATAATCCCCTCACGGGGGGAGGGGCATTACTGAGTCAGCTAATGCCCCAGGGACTTGGTGTAACTGTAGGCCCTGGGGCATTACCTGTTACTCGTAATGAACAGACCCCCCCCCCAAGCCTCTGGCTCAGAGATTATTGCTTAAATAGAATCCTACATAAAGGGAACAGGTTCTTGGTTTTATTGAATTATCCTTCATACATAGCACTGGAAGATGTCTGTTGTCATAAAAGTGTTAATTTTGGTGGCAAAGTCAGTTGTATTAAGCAGAAACTACACAGTGTGAACCTTAGGGACAAGCAGTAAAATGTATTAGCGAGAGGAGGAAAAACTGCTTATACTTAAGGGATAAGAAGGAGAGTCATATAATTGGGTATGATATGAGTTGGAAGTACAGAAGAAATATGATAGGCAAATATAACAGCGGCAGAAATTAAATACAAACCTACAATTGTAGAGTACAAGTGTGTCAGTGTGAAGTTATAAATATAGTTCAACAAATATCCCCAAAAAACACCCAATGTTTGAGAAAATATCAAGAGGAGTTTCCTAAATACAGACATTTCTCGCTGAGCTAGTGAGGACTCAAGGTTAGAACAGAGGTGTTTTAGAGTCACAGCAAAATAGTATTTGCGCTTTCTTAAACTTCTGTGGGCCATTCAACAGCTATCTGGTGGATGGAGTGTCTATGAAATCAGTTGAAAGCTATACGTAGGGGAAACACCATGATGGTATGTCTCTTTTAAAATGGTGGTAGTGGTCTATGGCTCCAATCTCTTTGGAAAGAATTTTCCAAAGTTGTGGTGGTAGAGGTAAATAGGAGGATCCTCACAATTTCTTCTAAGAGTAGATGGTGTGACGAATCCCAGGGTATTGTCACATCTTCTATGGGAGTGGCCCCTTTCCATGAGGCCAGAGAGGTGAGGCTGCTACCCGATACTTCCCTTGGGGGTGGTGCTCAGCAGGAGGATTACATTAGAGGGAGATCCTTCATGGGATTGGTGACAATGGCCCTGGGAGAATGTGGTATCCATTGGGCCCTTTAGTATCCACACCCTCGTAGAACTCCACTCAGGTCCCTCTGTTTACCTACACCACCATGAATTGCCGTAAGGTAGAGGGCGCCCATGAAAGGACAGAGACAAGGAAGAGGGAGACTCACCTAAGCTGGATGCAAAATATCACTGTGATGAGGAAGATGGTGCAAGGAGGAGAAGAGCCACCGCCGAACTAACACACGCGGTACATTTCTCCAACAATAACCCTGATCATAAAAAGGAAAGAGGGGCTTACCATCTCATCAAGCCAGCACTGGAGGATCAGGAAACGAGACGGTTGCACCGAAGTGAAAGACCCGAAGACTGGAAGCCAAGACGCTGAGAGTTGCAAGTATCCAGGAGGTCCTGCCAAGATGGACCTGTCTGGGGCAGAGAAGCAGGAAGCCTGACCAGTGAAAGCAGAAAGAGATCGAGAACGCGGGCAGCCGAGGCATACAGGACAGTCTGGAACTGTGGAGCCACAGGAAGGAGAACGCTGGCAGAAAGGACAAAGCTCTATTCCAGCCACAGAAAGGACCAGAGAACGTGCCAAGACTTACCAAAGGTAGGGAAAGGGCCGGTTTGCAGAGCATTAAGGGAGTTAAAGGAATGAAGCTGGAGCTAAAGGAATAAAGCAGCACTGTGAAAGCATCCCCAAAAGGGATCCTATGCAAACTAATACAAACTTTGTAAATCACATGAAAGTTTCTTGAGAAGCACAAGAGGGTGATAGGGATCCCATACAGATTAATGTAAACTTTGTTAGTCACATGAAAACATCCCTAAGAGCACAAGGGGGTCAAAAGGAATATGATACCAGTTGATACGAACTTTGTAAACCATATAAAAAACACCCCAAAGATTACAAGGGGATGAAAGAGACACATACAGATATGTGAGAACTCGGTGAAACAGATAAACCCATATCAACGGGTACAAAGAGATAACAGCGAAGGCACATACTCTGATATGAGGGATAGTACCTGGTAGGAGAGTATAGCAGGCCTGTCCAAATGGACAATAAGTAAAGAGGAACAGGATCTAGGACCCAGATGGAAATGGGTAAGGCACACCAGTAGAATGGATAAGAGTCAAAGACCCATTTCAGTGTAAGCAAACTAAAAGCTGTGAATATCAAGTCTGGCAGGCTAATGAACCAGACTTTATACACCATTTGGAAAGTCTACGGTAAGGCTTGGAAGGTTAGTGAATCAGGCCTGACAAACAACGGAAAAAGGATTGTTTTGTGCCATGGCCAGTGGTGTAACACAAAATGTGGCGTTCCCCTGCAAGCCCTGCTGAGGGCCCCCCCACCACCACTGGGCATCCACACTGGGCATGGGCAGCATGGGCCCCCCTACACTGCAGGGGTTATGGGATCCCTCGTTATGCCAGTGGCCATGGCTGGAGAGGAGGATCCTACCAGAAGAGTGTGCAGAACTTTTGTTTATGGGAGAAAAGGAACAGGAGCCCAGGAAGAGCTTCCCTGCAGAAGATTGGGGAGCTGGGTTTTCTTGGTATTGATTTGAACATTGAAGTATAGACGTTCTTAGCAGAGGAACTGCACTTTTGGTAGTCAGCATCCAGAGTGGGACCTCTTTCTGGAAACAAGGAGACATCCGGTTTTCTTTAGTTAGTTGAAGAGTGGAAGGGACAGAAATAGGTTTAGACACAGGATCGTGGATAATATATTTACAGACACCCTGGCTGGTTTCTTGGTATTTCTGTTGAGGTAGGGCAACCCCTCATAGTAAGTAGGTAAAGATAGGCTTTTATTTTTCCGTTTTTTGGGATTAGTGAAAGTCTTTAATTATCAAATTGCCACCACTGTGCCAGCGTCCTACCTCTACACCCTTACAATGGGTATCTCCAAAATCTTGAGTGAAGCTGATCAGAGGTTTAAATTAGAGATGTATCTGTTGGGTTTTGCTTGGATAAATGGGGTCCCTTTTCATTGAATTGCTTTCAAGGTTATGCACAAGGTTTTGAAAGCAATTCTCCTGTCTACCGGTAGCCGATGTAAGGACTGAAGTGCCAGTGCTATATGTTCTCTTTCTCCCAAGCACAGTAAGGTACGCTCAACTGCGTTCTGTACTCTCTGGTGTCTGGCAATAAGGATTGCTGGGGCACCTAAGTAAATGCTATCCGCATAATTTAATCTAGCAATTACTATTGATATAATAACCGTGCATTTTTGGGCAAAAGCTAAAATTGAGAGGAATTTTTTGAGAGCTTTCAGGTGAGTGAAAGCGTGTCTGGCAACAGTAGTGATTTGAGTTTCAAGTGAGAGGTTGGCGTCCAGAGTCACTCCTACACGTTTGATCCCATAGGGATACCACATTGATGGTATTGATGTTTGGAAATACGGCATGGGTACATTTTTGAAAATCAACATGCATTCGTTGTATAGTTTTATAATCATTTCCACCCTCATTTTGGGGATAGAAATGGATTGTATACATAAGTGTATCATAGTGCTACTGCACAATTGTTTGTAAGGAAGAAAAGAGCCCTTTTGACCCTTCTCTCCATTATTAAAAATGGATGAGAGTATTGATTCCTACAAGCCTGTGACAGAGTTAGTATTCTAGTAATGACACAAAGGTGAATATTATGCCTAAAACTGTATTTATTCTTACCTCTTATCATATCAATAAGAAAACATACTTTTAAAGGAAAAACTACCAAACCCATCATCCCTTTACCATCACATGACATACTGCCACCAGTCCCTCCCCATGTAGGTTCTATGCATGGGCTGTTCATCTTCTTTCTTTGGGACACTACCCAGAATCTTCCAAAGAACCATGCAGCAGAAAGCCCAACACCGCCAACACAGTCAATATCCAACGTGACCACAGGAAGATTCATCATTTCCTCAGTAATAAGGCTGCCCTGAGTAGGATACATCTGCTGGGAGACACAAAGAAACCTAATTAGAGAGGGGAGCAAGAGTGGGATAATACTAACCTTTGTTTCATTAATGGAATCCTGACTCTCCTTGACAGACCAGGAGCGATCGACATTCCATGGTATGGCATCAAGGCTTCCTATTATGCACGTTCAAAGCCCCTCTAACACAGCTCCTGATGCAAGCACAATAGGTTTGCAATAAAAATGAGGACATGTCCCTTCATCAGACCAGTTTGTTGCCTGCAAAATAACCCTCAGTCTATCTCCTGCACAAAATGCCTCAGAAACCATGTCCTCCTGGCTGAATTTACCCCAAAAGTAGTGATGCTCATGCCAGCCTCGTCCATAACCCAGTGCAACCACCTGGGAAACAGTGGGGGATTATCTTAGCTGAACGGGCTTTCAGAAAGAGACAGAAAGCTGATCCACAAACCCCCTAAGAGCCCCAGTTTTGGCTTCATGAGTAGAGTGACATGGAAGTGTAGCAGTCCTGAAAATTAGGGTGCCAGTAGCACCGTATCAGAACCCTGTCTGGACCACCACACTACAACTCTGCCTTCCTGGGCTGTTGCAACCAGCAGGTCCGATCTGCCGGTTGCAGTGGCCCAGGTAGACAGAGCTGTCACAGAGGCACTGCCACCGTTAGTGCCAGTGCTTCCGTGTCCCCATTCCCATGGAGTCCTGTAGGACTCCATGGGAATGGGGAGTAACATTTTCCGGCATCTGACGTCCCGATCTGCCGGGACTTGTCATGCCCCAGTGGCACCGGGAAGTAAGGCCCTGTAAAAGTGTTACGAGTCCAGCGACAACCTGCCAGTAGCACCAGCGGGTTACCGCCAGACTCGTAGTGAGGCCCATTGAACTAGACACAGCGGAGGAAAATCTGGAAATGAAGGGGCGGGTATAACCCTAGAACTTGATTTAGTTCAGCAGCACGGAAGAAATATGACCCCCTTCAAAATAGAACAATCTCCCTGAGAGATGTAAAGGTCTCACATACCCCACTCTCCTGAAGGACACCAGACACATCAGCATCACCAACTTGGCCAACAAGTCCTGTAGAGTCCAATCAGAATGGAAAGGCGAACTCCTGAGCATAGACAGTACCACATTAACATCCCATAGGCAAGAATATTTAGATGAAGGAGAAGGATGAGTGATCTGCTTCAATAGCCTGCAGCCCATGGGATGCTCCCCCACCGGAAATCCTTCCACTAAAGCACGCTGCACAGATAAAGCTGATACACAAGTATTGGAAGTGCAATAGTAGAGCAAAGGGACTAACTCAGCCAAAATATTTATCACCTGGACTAAACCAGCAAGAACGCAACCCAGGTCCCTTGGAATACACCAGCGCACCCATGCCTTTCTAGCTGAGTCACGGGCCTTGACCATCCTGAGAGCCCAGAAACACTGAAGAAGCATTCAAGCCGCGTCCACAATACATGCAGGGCTCCATGGCACTAGGACACCAGTCATGCTATCAGCTGCAGGCACCCTTCTAGAACCAGGGGGTGCTGGTGCCAAAAGGGGTCTAACAGGAGGTCTGGGAAAACAGGAAGAAATGCAGGGCCAACGGATATCAGGCATGCCCTCTCCAGAGAGTGTCATCAATACCCGAGTCATAACCTGCAGCCGGACATGAAGGAGGGTGTGTGTGTTCATGGAAAGTGGAGGGAAAGCATAGTGCCTCCCACTTCCACAAGGCTGAAAAATGTGTCTGCTGCCTTGGCAAATGGGTCCATTCTCCAGGTGAAGAAATTGAGTAGCTGGGCATTCAGGTGGGTTTGTGAAAAGGTCTAACCCAAACAGTCACCAAAACGCCAGAATCTTGCGAAAGAGTAGGTGGTGAAGCATCCAATCACTTGAATCCGACTAGTCACCAGATTGGCTTGTACTTCGATACGGTACCAAATTTAAAAATTCCAGAATGCCAAGTCCAACAGGGACTGCAAGCAGGTGCTTCAGAAGCTTGTTGATTTATCGTAGTGTTGCCGCTTTCTCCATAAGGAGAAGCACCATGCAGTGTAAAAGCCAGACTTCGAAGTACATGATCGCAAATGAACCAGCAAGGTCCTCCAAACAGTTTATGTGTCAAGATGACTGCTGATTAGACCATAGCCTTCCAGTCAAGGACGTGCCACACCTTGCGCCACACCTGTTTTGATTTACATTGAATTCTAATTGAAGACTGGTGTATGTAGCAAAGATAGCTCTTCCATTCTAGGCGTCTAAAAGTCTTACCAATCAAAGCAATTCTTCTCTTGCATCAGTGCAAAGGGGAAACCAACTGCCCTAGCCTAGGCCTCCGTGTGGCGCCTGGATCTTAATCCTCTGTAAGAGCCTGCAATGCAGGAGGCCTAGGAAGATGTCCTGAATAGAGGAAGACAGTAGCTCAATCAACCTGGCCAGATATCCGACCAAAATCTTCAACAACCTAAGGTTCCTCCCAAGCATCCTCCAGATGGCTCACAACATCCAGGGGGGAGTGAAATGAGGGTTAGCAACATGAAGTCTATCAGAAACTGCATCTTCCATGAGGGGACAAGATCTTATTTCTGGAACTTTATGACAAACCCCAAAGACTGAGAAAATCCACTGTCATTCTGACAATAGACCACAAACTGGTTCAATTAACTTAAATTAATTGCTCGTCTGAAACCTTTTTCCATCCATTATCTTTACCAATAATATATTGCTGAGAAATCCCTGATGATACATTCTTACTCTCTCTATAGCCCTCTTCTCCAAGAGAAATCTGACCTACAGAGAGATCAAGAGATGATCTCTCTAAGAGAAAATGGCTATGCTCCTTGAATACCTCTGGCAGGGACAATCTGACCGCAATCAGAAGCCCTGAGTAGTCTGGAGAACCCAAAGGTCTTGAGAAGCAAGCAACCAATTCTGTGTAAATAATCTCAATTGCTCCCCTAAAGGACTGTGTTCCTTCAGTAACTGGGGTATACCTCGTCCAGTTGAATGCTCCTCTTCTGCAGTTGCCTCTGAAACCATGGCCCCTGCTTGCCTGGAATCTCGTGGGGGTGAAGGCTTCTATAGGGTTTTGCAGTAGGAACTCAGTCTGTCTTGAAGAGGTGGTACCTGCTGAGCGGGAATTCTGGGCGGCAGAATGGCCCCTGCTACGGTCGCCTCTTGAAGAGATAGGCGGGGAAAATGTATTTTTTAAAGGAGGATTGGGTTTTATCCATAGAAGTCCTAACATACTTAACAAACTCCTTGCTAAAATAGTCACCAAACAGGAGAGTGTCCCTCCCATGTTTCGAAAAGCAAGTAATCTTGGTCTATACTAAAGAGACACACCTCCCAAAAGGAGAAGGCCTAGGGCATTTGGCCTTCATCTTGTTCGTGGTTGAGGGATCCGTTTTGCATCCAAGGACTGACCCTGCATAATCATCTACAATCTGGGACTGAACCCATTCCTTGAATTGGGATGTGAGATCAAATCTGTTCGGAATATGGGTTTTACCACATTCTGTGACCCAGAAGGACCCTCACCTGGGTCCATTGGCTCTAAACCACCACCAAGGGGGCCTGAATCCACTAGTAAGTCTGCTAAGTCCGCTAATAAGAGGTATGAGGAACTCATACCAGGATACCCTGGTGATGGGTCCACAATCACAAGCATGGGTCTCTTCGGCCTGTTTCTGGCCCCCCTCCAAGCCAGAGGGTCATGTGATTGCTTGAAGCAAGTCAAACATTGACAGTCCAAGTACTGTCCCAGCCCTGGGGTTACCGGGCCAAGGAAAGCTACCACCTACCACATATCACCTGTTTTGTTTATTTAGCTTTGGGGCTTTAGAATTAGATCCAAACCCCACATTGCGCCCCCCTGCCTCAAAGGTTTGACTACATTGGGCCATGCTGGGATTTCTGGTGGCCAAAGCCTGTGAAACAGCTGATTGAATAGATTTGGACAGGGCAACCAACTTCTTGTCTAAGGTTTTATCCACCATTTGTGATAGGGAAGTGTTTACAAATGAGACAAAAAGTCCCAGCTATATTCAAGTCTCCAAAGGGTGCACCTCCTCCCCGTCCTCCTCTGATAAAAGGCCCCCCATGGCATCCTACACCTCTCTATCTTCCTCAAGGGGAAGTAACCATCCCTCTCCCTTCTAGCCCCAGCCTGAGAACGCTGTTAGTTCAAGAGCTCCTTTTGTTTTTTTGGCGCATATCATAGCACTGGCGACACTTATGTGACAAAACGTTGCTAACAAAAGAGAGAAGCATCCTCCCGATTTAGGCAGGAGACTCCCAATCTTTCAATGAAAAATATTGCTATTTTTCACGTTATCCAGCCTGAAATAATTATTTCCCCAATGCATTCCTATGGCAACATTTTTGGCTCCCGATTTCTCGGACAAAACCTCCCTCCCAGGTACGTCGGAATGTTGGCATGTCTGAAGTATGGCTGTTCAGAACCAGGACCTGGTTAACATGGTACCTGGCAATGCTAAGGCATGAAAATGCTGAATAAGAAAATGTCATTCTTTGTAGCCCATGGCCATTTAAAACAATGTTTTAAAATGGGTCGGCCAATCAGGAGTCTTGTTTGAAATCACATGTTTTCATCCTGTACTGGTGTAGTGATCCTGCATTTGCCTGCTCATACACTTGTGCAACAGGGGCTCCTAAAGGCCCTGAATTATGGGGAAACCCAAGGGGAAGTGGGGATCCACTGATTCTGAGGGGTTAAGGGATGATTGGGCGGGCACTGTGCAAACTTCCATGCAATATAAGTTAAATTTGTCTGGCAATTAATACAAAGCTTACATGCGGAAATCAGTTAATCGATGTACACACCATCGAAAAACAACCCTAAGCAAAGAAATGCCTGGTATAAAACTATACCAAACCCGGTGACCCCAATTGGGGGTAGACAATAGCAGGGCCAGGTGGAGCCCCTGCTTCTGATAGCAGCACCACTATGTCCACATTCCAGGAATCAACATCTTTTTAATGCATGTTTTGGGGTATAAAGGGAATTTGGGCTTGCTTTCATAAAAAGTAAGTAAGTCCAAATTCCCTTAGAAAAAGGCCCACCTGACATGCAAGGACCAGTCAGCTAACCTCTATAGCGGCCGTCTATAAGCACTACCACCACATCCACCCAATGGTGTCAGCTCTTAGGTCTTTGGGGAAGAGCCCCAACTTGTGACGACATGCGCTAACAAAAAACCTCCTGACACAGGCTCAGGAGCTGTAATTGCAGGAGAATTATTTTCCTGTATGATTCCTGTCTGTTATGGAAAATAAAGGACATTTCTAACTTGCCCTTGGCTGAGGCCTCTGTCATTTCCCTGGGGAGGGTTCATTGGGCCCTGGTACTCTGCTGAACAATGATTGTGTAGCATGAACCTCGGTCCTCTGGTATACCATAGTTTACAGTGCTGTCTCTCTCTCTCTTTGCACTGTCACTCTCCCTTTATACTGTCACTCTCGTTGCACTGTCACCTCTCTCTCCTTGCACTCTTTCTCTCTTTCCATGGACGTTGACTCTCCTTGCACTCATCCGCTTGCTCCTTGCAGTCTCAATCTCTCACTTCTTGTACTGTCTTTCTCTCTGTTTCCACTTTCCCTCTCACTGCTTGCACTTTATATCTCTCTCCTTGCACTGTCTCGCTACCTCTCTCTCTTTGCACTCTCTCCTTGCACTGTCACTCTCTACTACTCTCTGTCCAAACACTGTCACACTATACTACACCCTCGCCTTGCACTGCCACACTCTCTCTCGAAGGTATGTACCAATATTACTGCCACATTGATAATGATGTAATTAAGGTACGTAATGTAAGCCGGTCAAGTGGCACAGCGAGTAGAGCGCTCGCTTTGACATCTGTGCAGAGCTTACAAACAGGTTCGAATCCCTCCTTCCGAGGTCGATAAATGAGCACCACACACCGTGGGTAATAATAAGCAGCCCTCAGATACCTGAGGGCTTGTAGCGCTATATAAATGCCAAATTATTATTAATATTCATGTATGCAATTTCCCATCCATTTCCTGTAAATCCTGGATCTTTACTTCAGTTTCATCTGCTGCCATACACCACAGAGCCATTCATGCCTGCTGGGAGCACGGCACCCTGGGAACCTTTTATTAGTCTCAAAATATCTGCTCTTCTTGTGCCAAATTATGAAATAACATGCACTTCAAGTTGTGAATTACTACGCACTTCACAAGTACTCTGAAGGGACGCAGGTGGTGCTGTTGCTAAGGTACCGGCTCATGTGCCCTGCAAAACATCTGGATTCCAGCAGAAAAACAAAATGCCACGACATTTAAATTGCCTCCTACTGTACACTTCATCTTGTCTGGAGCATTCCGATGTGGTCCGGATTTTATATTCAGATAAAGTTCATTTGGACCGCAAGACTTCTCTCTCTTCTTTTATGGGAACTGCAGTCCTGTTATTGAGTAGCAACATTCACTGCACGCCTCATGCTTACTGGCAATGATTTAAGCAGTATGTTTGCAAAATCTATCCTTCGAAGTAGCTCAAAAGCTCTCTTTCACTCTCTCTCTCTCTCTCTCTCTCTCTCTCTCTCTTTTTAAAGACTACTCAGATTACGTACTGGTAATCTTTATTACTCCTAGTCCTACTCTTCCTTGTCACAATACTCACCAATGAGGCCCTGCCACCCCTACAGGACCTTTTTCCCCCCCAAAGGGGGAAAATAACCTCCTACTTATCCAAAATACACCATTACATAGCAAGCCTGTACAGACACCGGGCCTTCCACACCACGGGAGGGTGTGGAGGGTCGGTAATACCATGATGAGGAAAAGTAGGACTAAGAGTAATGAAGATTACCATGAGGTAATCTGAGAATTACCTCCACGTCCCTCTTCCTCGTCCCAGTACTCACCAATGAGGCATACCCAAGCCAAACCCAGTGGAAGTGCCAAAGGAAAGCAGGAAGCAAGAGGACACCCAGGATCAATGCAGAAACACCAAGTCTAATGAGCAATTGAACAACAGAACATCACAGCTGGGTCCTACACAGCACCCCCCACAACAAAGGAACCATCCCTAGAATTGCCCACATTATGATATGATATGGCATTTATAACGCGCCTATAGACAAGTGTTTCAAGGCGTGACAAGGCACGGGAGGGGGAACAAAGGGAAGACAGACAACAGTCTTACTAGGCCAGGTGACATTGAGATCGCGCAAGTGCAGGCGAGGGGGAGGGGAAAAGTGCGAGGGGAAAGGGGAAGGAGCAGTGCAGTACATGGGATCACACAGTAAAACAAATAAACAAATAAATACAAATAAATAAAAAAGTGAGGCCAGCTGGTGGCAAGTGCAATGGCAAGTGCACACATCAAGTGTCAAGTGCTGGTAGAGAAATGTAGGGATACAGAAACAGACCCAGAGTGCAAGGGTTGCCAGAGGGGCAGTCAGTGCAGGAGTGCAACTGGCAATGGGGAGACCTGGGCCCGAGATCAGAGGGTAGCCAGGTGACCAGTGCAGTTTCAATTTCAACCAGGAGTTCAGCAGGGGAGAGGAAGACAAAGCAGAAGCAAAGAGAAAGGTATTGAGGTGCTTCAGGAACCGGAGATGGTTCTCCTCAAGTTTCAGAGAGGCAGGGAGACTGTCCCAGAGGGAGCCCCCAGCCGAAGAAAGAGATCTACCACCAACTTGTTGTTTGGAGAAACCACTGACCCTGAGGGAGTTGGAGGCGGATAAGCGAAGGGCTCAAGAAGGAAGATATTTACGAAGAGAGAGTTGAAGGTATTGAGGCCCTAGGCCCCAGAAGGCCTTGTGGGCAATGCAGAGGGTTTTGAACTTAATCCTCGCAGCCACTGGGAGCCAGTGCAAAGATTTCAGTCCAGGAGAGATACGATCCATGGGCCTAAGGCCAAGGACAAGTCTTGCAGTCCTGTTTTGGATGAGTTGCAGAGGGCGGAGAGTAGAAGCAGGCAGATTTAGAAAGAGGCTGTTGCAGTAGTTCAGCCTAGAGAAAACCGGAGCTCTGGAGACAGTGAGCTTCTGGGGGAAGGAGAGGAATGGAACAATACCTCTGAGGAGGAGCAGTTAGTAGTGTGACTTCTTAGAGACGTCAGAGATGTGAGGAGAGAAGGAGAGTGTGGAGTTGAAGATGACCCTGAGGTTTTTAGCCTCAAAGGTGCCTGTAATGTGTAATAAAGGTATTAGGGTCCGTCCAGGTGGTGGCACTGCAATTCTCATGTAAAAGAACACCCTGAACATCCGCCCAGGAAGCAGCCATACCACTGGAAGAATGACCCTGTACACCCAAAGGGACAGAAAGACCAGTGGCCAAATACACCATAGAAATCACTAACTGATCCAGTGACTAATGGAAACACTGAAGCCTTCCTCCCTGCCCCAGCTGCACCAAAAGTCACCAAAAGACTGTTGGAACGCCAAACAGTTCCCATCTTGGCCAGGTACTCCAGGACCACACAACGTATATCAAGGGAAAACCAAGACACCTCCTGCATGAGCAGAGGGCCAGGAAAAAAGGGCGGGAGGACCACATCCTGTGTCAGATGAAACTTAGAGGCAACGTTAGGCAAGAGGCGGGGATCACACCCCAACACTAAGAAGTCAAGCAATACCTGAAGAAAACGAGGATGGTACAGGAGAGCCCAAATATCCCCCAGCTGACTTACAGAGGTGATGGCAACCAGAAAGGCCATCTTGAGGGTAAGGTGTTCAAGATACACAAGGCCAATTGGTTCAAAGGGAGCCGACTGAAGAAAATACAAAACCAGGGGCAGATCCAAAGAAGGCAAACCCAAACACAGCAGAGGCCTAGAAGATGCCAGGCTCCTAAGGAACCGGCCCACCAGAGCCAAATCTAACAGAGGAGCACCGAAACCCCAACAGGGTCTTCAATGCAGACCACTGAGCCTGCAAAGTGGCCACCACCAACCCATTATCGAAGCTATCCTGCAAGAACTGCAACTCCCCCGGCACACCATAACCTTGGGGGGGAAACACCAGCCACACCACACCAGCTGAGAAAATGGGCCCAATGCCTATCATAGGCTTTCAACGTACTAGGCCGCCTGGAATGGAGGAGAAACCCAAAGTCAACAACCTTGCCCGATCAGGAGCCAAACTGACCAGCGGATCACAGGCAACCCCGCTCCCAGAATCCCCTGTAGAGGGCACGGCCAACTGGGAATTCTCCAGAACTCCCGCACCTGGAGATCCACAAGCAATGAAAACCACCCCCTGCAAGGCCAAAAGAGAACCACCAAAATCACCACAGAAGAACACTGGCGGATTTTCAGAACCACCCAGGAAATGAGAGCAAGAGGAGGGAAAACATACAGGAGTCCCCGGGGCCGCTCTAGATGTATGGTGTCGACCCCCCACACCCCCAATCATGGGAAACGAGAGCGAAACCTGGGAAACATGGCCGAGGAGGGGCACGCAAACAGATCCAACACTGGGGTTCCGAACCAGCGACAAACCCCTGCAAACACCTGATCGTACAACACCAACACAGGGTAGACCGGGAACACCCAACTGAGATGATCGGAAACCACATTTCTCACCCCCGGAATGTGTACTACCTCCAGGGAAAGCAAATGCTGTTCGGCCCAAACCCTGATGCAACCTGCCAGAGAATTCAAGGCCTTTGACCCCCTTGATTGTTGACAAAGGCCATGGCAGAAGAATTGTCAGTCCGAACCAATATAGCCCAGCCCCGCAAAAGGGGATCAAACCACAGGAGAGCTGCAAACTCCCTCCAATTCAAGGAAAGGAGACCCTCCCCGACCCACCGCTCTTGAGCAGAAAGAGACCCCAGGGAGGGCCCTAACCCCAAGCCGCTGGCGTCAGTGGTCAGAACCACCTGAGAAGGACGATCTAAATCCACCCCCCTCAGAAGGGAGGAACTTCTCAACCACCAATCCAGAGAAACCTGCAGGTCGCACAAAATCAGGATCCACAGCTCGAAAGACTGCGAGAAGGGGGACCAGTGAAGCAGAAGATGAACCACCAGCGGACGAAGATAGAGGCGAGCCCAAGGAACCAGGAAGACACAAGAGGCCATGTGCCCCTGAACAACCAGGAGCTCCTGAGCAGAAGCCCAGGGACGGTGAAGGACCTTGCAAAGGGGCGACTGGAGCCGGAGAGCCCTAGCTTTTCCCACTCCTTTTGCAGAATCGCACCTCTATGAATACCAGGTACTGGGAAGGGGCCAACTGAGACTTCCTCCAGTTGAGCAGGGAAACCCCACTGGAGGAGGCACTGACAGACAAGAAGAAGGTGAGATTGAACAGTGCAGCAGAGATCCGCCTTGATCTGCCAGTAGTCCAAGTATGGGAACAGCTGGATCCCCATCAGATGTAAATGAGCCGCCAATGTTGCCACCAGTAACTTTCGTAAACACTTGTAGTGCAGATTTCAACCCAAAAGGAAGGACCCGGAACTGTTAATGCCCACCCTACCCCCGGCAAAGGACCTGAGGAACTTCTAATACAACAGGTGAATGGGCGGTACCAAGGAGATCATCCAGTCCAACCGCTTGACCAGAGGAATAATCTTCTGCAAAGACTCCAACCAAAACCGAACATCCCTGATGAAGGCATTCAGCAGCTTCAAGTTCAGAATTAGGTGAAACTTTCCCCCAGTGCCCCTGATGCCATCATAAGCAAGATCAGAAAGGAGTTGGACTTGGCACTGCATGTCATCAAGCACAGGAGGGAAGTCTGATCCCTCTTCCATAGCCTTACGAAGAGGCCGGATTCCCCCAGAACCGTCTCAGCTGTATAGGAACCATAGACATTGCCCCACAGTGCAAGATGAGAACCCACATGAGCCTTCATCAGAGCGGCATTAGATTTACAGTCCACCGGGTCCCGAAGGGCAGCTTCCTCAGCAGCCATGGAGGAACTGCCCACCAAACTGGATAGGATATCATCCACCACCACTGTGTCCTGGAGAAAATTCCTCAGCACATTTCAGAGGATAGAGACATGCCATGATGCGAGGCACTGAGACGTGATCCTGGTCCTTCCAATCACGGTGCACCTTTGTCTTAATATCAGAGATCAATGGGAGCCCCAGCTTCGGGGTGTGCTTACATTGTCTTATCTTAGGGTTAGAGGAGCACTCACCTGCCACCGGGACAGAGAACCCCATGGAGTCCCAAACCTGGGAAATCACAGTCCTAAACTCGTCCAGGGATAGATATTTGCCCTTGGCCTCATCATCAGAGTCAGACACCATCAGAGAACGGGCAGAGGTAGTGGAGGCTGAGGAGGAAGAAGAGAAAGAAGAAGCCGAAGAGGAGGGGCTTGCCCTATGCCTGCACCTGCCGCTAGAACCCTCATGCTCCACAATGCCTGCTTCATAAGGACTTTGACCTCCTTCTGCAACAAGGACAATTTCAAAGCTACATGTTTCTTGTGCTTCTTCCTGGCATGTCTTCGGCCAGGACTCCCACAACCAGCAGGAGAGTCCACATGTCTCCTCTTTTCAGAATGATTGCCCACACTTACCCACACAGAACAGAAAACGCTGAAAGTCAAAGCAGAATGCAGCCAAAGGCAGCAGAAGCCGTTACCCAGCAACCAAGCCTCACAGGAAGTAAAAACTCAGAGACGCAGCAATCCGCACAGAAGAGTAGAGCAGGCCCACTCAGAGACAGACCAGCGACTCCTGCAGCCTAAATCAAGGAGAGGAAACCCCTGCCCGCACGCAGGCAGCCACCGGAAGAGGGGAGGAGGCTTTGTGGAAATAAAACAAAGCAATCGGCAAAGCTGTAGAAAAAGCCAAGCCGGCACATCAAAGAAACCAAGAAGCAGGAGGACCCCAAGCTCTGCAGGAGGTTTGTGCCATGTAGAACTGCTCAACCGTTCCCCAGGCTATGCAGGGAGCCCGCCTCTTACGGGGTAAATGCTGCCGCCCTGCGAGAGAACACCACCACAGAAGACTCTGCAATGACGTGCCCCAGATCCCCGCTCTGGGAATAACCAGTCTCTGTCAGAGACAGGAGAGAATTAACTGGTTTATTGTGGGTAAGTGGGAGGTTATACCTCCGGAAAAAAGTAAAAAATAGTTCCTTTAGGTGAGGTAGGGCCTCATTTGTACTGTGACGAGGAAGAGGGGCGTGGAGGTAATGGCTGAGTCCAGCACTACAATGGGCCTGATTCAAGGAACGTTTTCCTATGGGATTGCACCATTATAAAACACTTCCATGAATCAGGCCCAATAAGTACATTTAGCAAGCTAGTTAACTATGTTTTTGCGCACACTGTATGGGCACCATCAACGTGGGCAACCCTGCATTGGCTGCAGCAAATAATTGTTTTTACGTTGTTTATGTTTCCGAGGTAGTATCAATCATGACGGCAGAGAGCCATTTTAGACACTTTGTAAAACACACACATGAGCATTTTGATAAATGATCGCTTTTCTGAAAGGTAGAACGCCTGCCTATGAATGGGGTGGGGGTCGTGTGGGTCAAGGGGCTGGATGGCGGCTGGGTCAAGTGTAATACTTTCTGCAAAATGCAAAGTCTGGTGGACGTCCATGGGTAAGTAAATAGATGCGTGCACAATGGCCTTCATAAGAGGCTTGGTTCCGGGTCGTTTCCTTTAGCAGACTTTTGTGATTTTGAAGTTGAGGAATATCCGTCAGCCCTCTGCGTTTGCTGAGATTAAGGATTAGTCAATTCACAGCATATGTTAAAAATATGATTCAATTTGTTAGTTGCTTAAGTGACACAATTGAGCCAGTGCACTCTGGTTGCAATCTTGACTGCTTTAAAGTAGCCACTCCTTTGTTCACAAGATACTATCTTTACAATAGTTGGAACAACAGAATTGGCATTCCAGGTTCTGTCCAATGTTTTTCAGGTTTTTCAGGTTGTAGCTTTTTCTGGGAGCTGGATGTGTGCATGTGTACAAACTTTCTTTAACTGATTAACATCTAAATTATCCAGACTAACTCTTAAACATCGTGTTGCTACTCACCTGTTCTCAAGAAAGTAAATTCATGAATCAAATTCTATTGACAATACGCATTTCTTGACAACGGATTAGGGACTCACTTCTCATTCACTAATTTAATTAAATAATCATTGGCAGCAAGCCTTGCACATTTATAAAAACATCGTTTGTGTTGTCCCATAAAGAATAGGACCAGGCCAGCACAAAGAGCATACAAGCTGAAGTGGCAGTTTTCACGAGACTACTGTTGGGTGAGCTGTTAGACTCTACTGGTCTATTAAAGGAATAGTGCGCTCAAAAATGTTATTGTCCCGAGCGTTCGGGCATGTGGTTTTATGCAAACTGTGATCCATCGTAAAAACATTTCCTATGCACCTTACCTTAGTTTTCCTCACTTTTACACATGCGAAATCAAGGAGCGGGGAGCGGCCGTCTTGTGCTAATCTTATCCGTTGCTGCATCGCCCCAAGTTCGACTGCCCTCGCGGCACTAAATCATATCGCCCGCCCCTGAAGCTGACATCACTATTCCTAGCAATATTCTCCACCTACTTTCATGACGCTAGCGGGCAGTGTAGCCAAACGCGCCCAGTCATCACCTACTTGTTAACGTCACTTGACGCAGAACCCGAAAATTCAACAATCACATCCTCTCACAGCACTGCGTGTCCCAAATCGGAATAGAAAACACTATTTTTAAAGGAAACATCAATACTCTGCAATTTATAATGTTCTTTTATTTCACAAACAACGCTCCGAGTACATCTGCAGATTTCCATTAAACACCAATTTTTGAATGTCCTTGGGTTACAGCATCAAAACTTTATCATGAGGCACACAGTGTTCCTTTCGGGAGAAGATGCACATTCAACGTACCTTGATTCGCAAGTCTTCAGCATCAGCTTCTTGCAAACGATGACAGGTTGCTCCTTGTAGCTGGTACCGCCAAAGGGCATATCTGTCCTGGGCAATCGTCCCACAACAGCGTAATAGACATCCATCCATTTAGGCGTATTTGCCACTGCTGGTTGACAAAACCATCACTCGGCATCTGGAAACAATGACATTCGCACAAGCTTTGACACTCTCCTCCCTGATGGCTACAAGATCCTCTCAGCATCCAGATCCTCCCGGTCCGGTGGGGGGGGAGTAGCCCTGATCTTTCCTGAGTGTATTCCTGCCTCTATCATTCCCACTCAGGCCTACTCTTCTTTTGAATGCCTTGTCTGTAGGCTTTCTCTCTCGCCTACCCATTCTCTTACTGTGGTTGCCATCTACCAGCCTCCAGGTCAAATCACCTAATTTCTCTCTCAGTGGGCAGACCTCTCCTCCTCCCTCCTGGGCTCTACCACTCAACTCCTCCTCCTCAGTGACCTAAATATACATTTAGACTCTCCTTGCTCCTCCTCTGTACTCTTCCGTGACCTCTGCGACTCCCTCTCCATGTCCATCCTCCCCTCTGGCCTGACTCACTCTGCAGGGCACATACTCAATGTCTTGATCTCCTCTGACCTCCCCCTCTCCATCCCTCTGACCACTCCTCTCTCCTGGAGCGATCACTCACTCCTCTCATCTCATCTCTCCCTCTCTTCCCCCCAAGCCAAGCCTACCCCAACACTGGCACCTACCTTCTCGGACATCCGGTCCATGAAGCGTGTGTCACTTGAGGCTTTTGCCGCCACTTTCTCTCCCCCCCTCCACCTTTGGCTGTCTCACATCCTGACACAGCCCCTACTCTGCTCTACTCTTCAATTTCTGATATGCTTGATGCTCTTGCCCCTGTCATGAGGATCCGTTTGAAGTCCAAAGCCAAGTGCAATTCCTGGTATGACTCTGACCTAGCTACACTTAAACGTAAGTGTAGGGCAGCTGAGAGGAAATGGAGGACTTCCTGTTCATCCTCTGACAAACTGGCCTGTCGCCTGCTACAAAGGCAATACCGACTCTCTGTCCTCACCAAGAAGAGAGTCCACATTCAAGCTCGTGTCTCTGCGGCATCTAACAACTCGGCCGAACTCTTTTAAATCTGCAAGGAGCTGGCCAACCCTGCTGCAGTCTCTACCCCTCCTGTTGCCTCCCAGGCTCTTTGCAATGCCCTTGCCTCTCACTTCATTTCAAAAACCCAGTACATCCTGTCCACCCTCTCCACCCACACCCCTCCTCTTCCCTCTCCATCTGTGCTTGCTGACCCTCCTTTAGCCACCCTCCCACCATCCTTCTCTTCCTTTCCTCTTTTCAACCCTGACAAGGTCGCTAGACAAGTCCGATCTATGAAAGCCTCTTCAATACAGGTTCATCTCTGTTCCTCTAAAACCATCAAGGACCACATTGACACCCTCGCTCCGGCCCTTGCTGATTTTTGCAACCACTCCTTTGCCTCTGGATCCTCCCCCTCCTCCCTGAAGCACTCCTTTGTGCATCCTCTTCTCAAGAAACCCACAGCTGATCCTTCTTGTCCAGCTAATTATCGCCCAATTTCCATTAATCCCTTTCTTGGCAAACTCCTGGAAAAGTTGGCCATCTCTCAGCTTAACCTTCATTCCAATTCTGTTGGCTGTCTCCATGACCACCAGTCTGGCTTCATTGCTGCCAGAAGCACGGAAACTGCTCTCCTGAACATCTGTGAAGATCTGCTCTCCAACCTTGACTCTAACATTCCCTCTGTACTCATCCTCCTCTATCTCTCTTCTGCCTTCGACACGGTCAACCATACCATCCTGCTCAACCGTCTCCATGAAAACCTGGGTATCACTGATCAGGCTCGGACCTGGCTGACCTCTTTCCTCTCAGATCGACCCTGCCAGGTCCAACTTGGGTCCTTCCTTTCATCTATCTTCCTCTCTACCTGTGGTGTTCCCCAGGGGTCTAACCTCTTGCCCTGGCTTTTCAACCAATACCTGACAACCCTCGCCCACTGCATTGCCACTTTCTGCTCAAATTTCCAGTGCTACGCTGACGGCACTCAACTCATTTTCAGGCTGCCCTCTGCCACCTCCTCTCCCTCTCTCATCTCTGATTGCCTAACTGCCATTCAAGATTGGTGTGCCGTTGCCGTCCAATGATCTTTGTCTGAATGCCAGCAAGACGGAGATCCTCCTCATCGGCACACCTTCACCATCCTTTCCCCTCACTCTCTGGCCGGCCTCCCTTGGCCCTCCTCCTACCCCCACCTGCGAGGCTAAGAACCTCTGGGTCATCTTTGACTCCACCCTTTCCTTCTCCACACACATCTCTGAGGTTTCTAAAAAGTCAAATTTCCAACTCCACCTCCTCAGAGGTACTCTGCCTTTCCTCTCCTTCCCCCAGAAGCTCATGGTATCCCAAGCTCTGGTTCTCTCTAGCTTGGACTATTGTAACAGCCTCTTTCTAAATCTACCTGCCTCTACTCTCCGCCCTCTTCAACTAATCTAGAACAGGACTACGAGACTTGTCCTTGGTCTCAAACCCTGGGATCGTATCTCTCCAGCTCTGAAATCTCTCCACTGGCTCCCAGTGGATGCAAGGATTACATTCAAAACCCTCTGCATTGTCCACAAGGCTTTCTGGGGCCTGGGTCCAAAATACCTTCAGCTATCCCTCCGCAAATACCTCCCCTCTCGAGCTCTTCGCTCCTCTATCTCCAACTCCCTCAGGGTCAGTCGTTTTTCACAGAAACGAGCTTGGGGTAGATCTCTGTCTTCGGCTGGGGCCTCCCTCTGGAACAGCCTCCCTGCCACTTGAGGAGAACCATCTCTGGTCCGGAAGCACCTCAAGACCTTCCTCTTTTCTTCTGCCTTCGCTCCCCCTCTCCCCTGCTGATCTGTTCTCTCTTGGCACCGTGCACCTGGCCACCCTCTGTCCTTCGGGCCCAGGTGCCTGCTCACCCTGCCACCCTCCCGCACTGCCTCCGGGCCACCCCTTGCACTGGGGTCTGTATCTGTACCCATACAGCCCCCCCCCCTTTTTCTTCCTGCACTTATCAGACCTACCCTGTCTGCTGCCTTAAACCCAGCACTTCAAATTGCTGGCTGCATTACCACTGTTTGTTGCCTTTATTATTTATTTATTGTTATTTATCTGTTTCTCCTCTGCTTCGCACTTTCCACTTCTCCCCCTTCCATGCACTTTTCCCCTCCCCCCTCTACCATGCACTTGCGCGTTCTCAATGTCACTGGGCCTAGTAAGATCGCTGTTTGGTTCTCCCCTGTTCCCCTGCCTTGCCTTGTCACGCTCTGAAACACTTGTGTACGAGCGCGATAGAAATAAAATATCAATCAATCAATCACAAAGGAAGAATGTATTTGTATAGAAAACAGAATAAAAATATATTTCAGTAGCTGTTCTTTAGTCAAATGTATCCATTTACCCTTTAATTCTGCACCGGGTGAAACATAAAAACCAACACAAACCACAAAAAATGTAAATACACAGAAAACATTGGGGAAAGTTTGAGTCTACGATGTGATTGAGAGGTTAGTGCTGTGGAGTATGTTTAGCTCCCAATGGGATGTGGAAGCTGACGGAAAAATTTTAACAACATATACACAGCATTATAATGGAATATTAGCAACGAACTTGGGGTTGGTGGAACCTGGGGAACCCAGACGTGGACTCCATGCTCACTGTGCTCAGAGAGGCAGAGCTCCACCTAACTGATGAAGCACAAGAAGACTGAAACACGTTTATGGGGTTGCTGTAGGTACTCTAGTTGAGAAGGGAATTGCCATAGCATTTTGGTGCAGGACTGCCCATATGCCCAGGATAAAGACAAATATGCAAATGGTTTTTTCCATCTGTGAAAGGTACATTGAGCTAAAGGCGATGTCTGTGGACGCGCAAAGTGTCAAAAAAACACATAACAGTTTATCATGCCATGTTCTTTCTAGAGAGGGGCGCCTGCTACCCAATAATACAACGTTGATAGCACACACTAATATGCATTGGACGAAGTGGTTTAGATATCACTAGCCTGCATACAGGTTGTGTTTGCATGTCGTCACAATGGGCCTCATTACACGGACGGCGGTAAGGGTTAACGGTCACCGTTAATGGCAACGGTGACCGTTAACCCTTACCGCCGTACTACGAGGTCCCTTTGCGGGTTGGAGGAATTAACGCCTGCTTCTTGCAGGCGTTAAAAACCAACCCGCTAAGGGACCTCGGAGCTAATTACGGCACCGCAAAATTGCGGTGCCGTAATTAGCGCCTTCCCCATTCCCATAGAGCCCTATGGGGCAGAAATGGGAATGGGGAAGGGCAATGGCGGAAGGGGGATTTACCGCCCCTCCAACCTTGGAATGGGGCGGTAAATCCCCTTTCCGCCAAGGCGGTGCCGGTAATTTACCGGCATGGTCCAGGGTGCTAATAGCACCCTGGATTACCGCCTTCCGTGTAATGAGGCCAAATATGTCCCAACCATCAACCAATTGCAATGTAAGCAAACAATACCGGTCAGAAAATGAAACCTTTACTTTTTCGTCTACAAACTCGGCTTTAGTCAAACATACATGATATTGGTATTTCCATTTTCTCGGCGTAACGCAGAGTGTCCACTCAGAACAATGGTTTTCATAGAATGAAAATAAATGTTCCAATGTCAAGTTTAAAAACAGTGAACCTTATCATTTTTTTGGGTATTCCACAACTTCCGTCATTCAATCCAAAGCGAATCCTCCCTTTCTTCCAAGGTCGAACAACAATTTGAACCTTCTAAGGAGTGTGTATGGTAAGTTTCATTTTTGTGAAGGAAAGCCACAAATCAAAAACATACTGTACAATATGCGTCATGTGAACTACAGACAAGCTACATCAAACAAGGTGATCTTCACTCGATGGGAGTGATTTGCCTGCCGGCCGACCAACGTGGCATTTGAAATATGTTTGAAAAATAAACAAATTGTTTGCTGGCATCCACCAATGCCGTGCCATCATGAATACTTTTTTAGCCACCAATAGTTTTGGAAAATAGTTTTGGAAAACAGTTACAGTTAGGGTAAGTAAAACAGATAACAATGAAACGATTTTCAAATAGGCCCAATGACATCTTTCTACTAGGCCCGAAAATCCATCTCTCTTTGTACAAATGCAATTGTACCATCCCCAGCACCTTGCTCAGCCAGCCCACCCCATGTCCTTGCCACATCTGCGTGCGCCCTGTTCTCACAGAGGAATGTGCTCTGCGGATAATGTGAGACACTTACAAGTCATAATTCCAAGTGCCAATTCTTCTCCACTGAACTTCCTGTGCACTAACAACCCACACCCCACCAGGCCTGAGCCCACCAGTTCAAATCCTGCTGATATCCATATGACCCTCCCATGCCCTGATCAGACAAGGAACCACAAGAGCGGGGCAAAAGTGGGAGGAGGCAAAAAACAGAGTTACACTATGGCCACCTATGTCGAGCTTTACAGACACCAAGCAACCACAGACATGCATGTTATCGTTTGAGATATAAATTAATGAATCATAAACCGGATTAAATGTGCATAATGAAATACTTCTTAATACTTTTACTAGCTTTGAAATTCGAGTTATATAGCATTCCATTGTTCTTGTACGAACACTTCTGCAAATCATTTATACCAGGAAGTCAACTGCTCAACGAGATCTGCTTTAGGTGGACAGGGCACGTTTGCAATGTTTTGTGGCATTGTATGTGTCCTAGGAACAAAATCAGGATCGATTCCATGAGTATGTATGTCCAACACAGTCCAAGTGAGATCTTTCACAAAATCCAATTCCATTTCCTGGTATATTAGCTTGGCCACCCATTTTTTGCTTTGTTTTGCAAAGGCCATTGTGTAATGAAGCATCCCAAAATTTCCTGTAGCTCTTGATTATTGTCTCCATATGTTCTTATTATTCACTAATACTGCTAGTAATGCCCAAGCTTGCATACCGTCTATGCTGAAATGCAACCTTTTGGGTCTGTACTTTAGGCACATATTGTGGAACACCTCCAAATCTCCAGTGTGACAGAATTCTGTGAGTCCCTTTATGTCTCTTGAAACAGTTTTATCAAACACGATCTTCTCAAGAGCTTTGTTGCGAGGTGAAGATGGAACCAACCACTTCTTCTTGCGTTGCTGCTCCTCCGATAAAGGTCCATGTGCACATTGGTGAAAATGTTGGTTTTCTGTCCATGAGTGAACGTTGGAACAGTAGTGCATTAATGAGCACCATTTTTGAAGTAGAATTTCCACAGACCCATCACAAGTTTTGGAGCTCCACCAAAGATGGTTGCTGAAAGACTGAGACCACTATAAAATATTTTCAGAACCCTTTTTTGTACCAGCAGCTGTGAATTTTTTACTCACTGATTTGGCAACGTGCCATACATCAAATTGATGACAAATGTTTGGAAACTGCTCTTGCATGGCCTTGGCTATTGAAACATGTCTGTCAGTGGCTATGAGGTCTATTTATTTAAATTCTCCTCAATTGAAGATGTTCCAGGGATTTTCTCCATGGCCACAGAGGATTTACATTGGGACACCTGCAGGATCTCCGAACTCACCATTTTTTTTGTTTCCGTGTCTTGAAACTGGTATGTGCAGTACTTTGCAGAAAATCCGGGGCTGTCACACTGTCTGTTGCCAGCTAGCCGGAACCGGTTGCCTAAGAATGTGCTTTCAATTGACATTTGTTCAATTTTCCAGGCTTGAATAATAGCGGGAAATAAGAATTCTCTTTGATATTTGTAGTACTGTGTTTTATCAAGGAGCTGAACTCCCACAAATTGACAGAAACTTGACAACTTACTAAAAGTAGAGCCACTGAAAAGTAAAGATGCTGAACATAGTAGATTTCCAGCTGGCACTTTTCCCAGCATCGGTTGAGCGGACCATGAAAATGTATCATGGAGGTGGACACAGGTGGCTTGGATTTTCAGGTTAGTGCCTTGTAATACACAAGTCACATTCACCAAGGGCTGCCCTCATATTTTCCCCCTCACTGGATGGACACATTTCAGCATCAGTATAATCTCTACTAGGCAGCTGTCGAATACAATATATTTCTGCTCCTTTATTAGCCAATCGTCCTGCATGATTGTGGTTTGTGACTCAACTGTGGTGGACAAATCGGCCAAACTAGACAAACTATAGTCGAAATCTTTGGCAAGTTCCTCGGTCAATTGCGTAGAAGCTTCAGTCTCTGTTATTTCAGCTTGTGCTATTTGCACATGAATTGGAGAAACCATCAACGTCAATTGTTTATTGGGTGGACCTTTTTTTGCTGGTGTAGATTGTGTCAAGTGGTCTGCAAGTAATTCCAATGGATCTTCATTATATTCAGTTTCATCTTGTATAGTTCTCACATTGTAGCAATGGTCCAAGAACACTTTGCTGGCTTCGCCGGTCACATTGCATTCAGTTTCAGGCCATTTGGCATAAGCATCACAAGTCTGATTATTGAATGGACCATGCTGCGCCTCAAATAGTAATTGCTCCATGGTGAAATCTGTTTGGCAAACAACATCTTTGATTTCATTTGTTGTCTGTGTCTTTATACTTCTTTTCCTTCTGGGCCTCTAGGAGATGGGTTGTAAACATGTTCAATGTATAGCACACATACAGTAGATAGCACTTTAAATACAAAAACATGCTATGAAGAAAACACCAGCCCAAAACACTTCTAGAAAACGAAATTGTTTGGTAGTTACCCTTGTTTCTTGATTTTCTGTGAAACCTTGGTCTTTTCTGTAACGACTGCACCAGCAAGCTGATCCACCACCTCTGATCCATGTGCCTCCTCTTCTAATTCCACACCATGCATACATTCCTTGAATAAAATATTCATTAAAAAAATAAAAGTCAATCGTATTGGAAATTAAAATCTTTCAATGCACACATCGCTTACAGACATAACCTCGCAAACAGTGCACATCATTTAGTCAAAATATACATTTCAAATTTCACCTGATTGATGGCAAGTGTACTTGGTCAGAGATCACTGTGCAAAGCATACTGATTGTAATATTGCCCTCAAACATTTTGCAATGTATTCTGCATTAGGGATGAAGTGTAACGTTAGACCTGAAATGAGGAAAGTTTGAAACACTGGACGTTTATATGCATGTCACTGTCTAATAGTATCCTATGTAGGATTTCATTTCTTTCATTCAATGTAACTGTTACTACGCATACCTCATACTCTGTCCAAACTTCAAAGGACAATGTAATTGTAGACGAAGTACCAGCATACCCGTGTACACAGTACTTGTTTTAGAACGGATGAAAACAGCAAAATGGAACAGAGACAATGGGATGCAGACAATGGTACATATAAAGAGAAACCCATAAATGACACCTAGTGTAAACAACCGACAGGATACATAAATGTTTTCATATTATTGGAAATTCCAAGCATAAAACATTCTCGTAAAGGAAAAGTGAAATAAAATTACCTGATAAGCGCTTAAAGTTGTAGTTGACTCGTGAAAATAAATGGATGCAGAATCTTGCTCCTTAACTTTCAGTGCATTGTCATGAAGTGGTATGCTTTCCTAAAAAAATGGACTTCTCCAAGCTCCTCACCCCCTTTCTGGTAACCCTTTTCAATGATGTTTTTAAGATGGGCTGAGCAACCCGTCCTTTGCACAGGCCCTTCTAAAGGTCATTCCAAAGGAAGGTAGGGACCCGAAACACTGCGGATCATACCACCCCATCTCGCTCCTCAATATAGATGCCAAAATATATGCGAGAATCATCGCGGCTAGATTGGAAACACACTTACCGAGGTTAATACACTCAGAGCAGGTCAGCTTTGTGATGGGGAGACAAGGAGCAGACACAATAAGGAAAACATTACACCTGATATACGAAGCACAGGGGAGGAAGGACAATACGACTCTCCTGTCATTAGATGCTGAGAAGGCATTCGACAGGGTGGCCTGGCATTTCCTGGAAAAGGTTTTAGTCTGGATAGGCTTGGACCGAGGCTACGATGTGCCATTAAGGCATTATACTCATCTCCAAAGACCTCTGTGGCAGTGAATGGTGGCTAATTGAGATGGTTTGCATTGGAGAGAGGGACTAGGCAGTGCTGCCCTCTGTCTGCAATACTAGTTGTCCTGTCCCTTGAACCACTGGCACAGAAATTGAGGCTCAATAAAAGGGTGGAGGGAATTAGAGTAGGGGAGCTAGAATACAAACTGGGCTTACACACTGATGATATTCTCCTGCACATAGCTAACCCTTTGACTTCCATCCCAGCCACCATTTTAATAATTGAGGAATATGGTCAACTGGCGGGTCTCAAAATCAATACAGGGAAATCGGTGCTCCCCCCAATCGATAAGAGCAGGGATTCTGAGGTGGAGCTTTTTTCACCCCTGGGGATGAAGGTCAGCCTTACCACACGGCGATACATTGGCATCAAGTGATCTATATGAAGCTAACTTTCCTCCGTTGTCTCTCAATATACAAAGGGACACGATTTCTTGGATGGGCTGCCTGAACACCATCAAGATGGTAATCCTGCCAAAGTTGCTCTATTTATTCCAGATGCTCCCAATTCGATTGCCCAAAGAATACTTCATTGCCTCCAAGAAAACCCTCCTTACTTTCCTATGGCAAAACAAGAAGCCCAGGGTTCCCAGAACTTTGCTCCACCTTCGAAAAGACAATGGAGGGGTGGGCCTCCCAGAATTACAGCTGTATTATAGGGCGGACCAGCTGTGAGTGCTAGTGCCACACCTCAGACAGCAGAAAGACCTGCAATGGGTAGGCTTAGATAATTACCACCTCTGCCCATTCACCGTAGGAGAATGGATCTGGGCGCCTGGTCCCCAATTACTAAACAGAATTAAGAATCACCCTATTCTCGGAACCATATGGGCTGTGTGGAAACCAAGGAGGGGAATTAAGGGGATCACTACCTGGCCCTCCCCTCTAGGACATATATGGGTACAAGGGATTCGGGACGCCATCTAGGACCCGGGGAGTTTCCAATCATGGTACGAGGCAGGGCTTGAAAGGGCAGGGCAACTATGGAGAAATAAGACCTTCATCACCATCCAAGAGCTCAAGGAAGCTCTATGTATAGGCCCGCTCTCGGTGTTCCAATATCTGAAGCTAAAAGGTGTCATAACTCGAGAGGCCTGGAAAGAAGTATTACAGAGGGACCTCACCACGTTTGAAAAGATCTTCGACACCTGTCCGGGCTCCAGGGGTCTTATAAGTGCGATGTACACGGCACTAGTGGAGGTCGACATGACCCCCTCAGTCGTACTGAAGAACAAATGCGAAGTAGATCTCGGAAGACATCTCTACTAGAAGATGTGGCTCCAGATATGTAGGAGGTCTTCGAAAACTTCTATCTCTTGTCAGTATAAATTGCATTGTATTAAACTACTGTATAGATGGCAGTATGACCCGCTGAGATTGGCCAGGATGTATCAAGATGTAAGCCCACACTGCTGGCGGGGTTGTGGACAGACGGCAGACTACTGGCATATGTGGTGGGATTGTAGGGCGTTCCAAGCATACTGGGATGAAGTGCTCAGTTATATTAAAGAGCTAGATGGGGAGGAGAGGGAAAAACAGTCGCGTATGATCCTATTTAGCTTGGTTGAGATGGAACAAACAGTAGTTAAGGTACCTAAAATGATACACAGACTTCTGCTGGTCGCAACGACATATCTCCCAACAGTTTGGAAAAGGGCAAGCCTACCTACAAAAACTGAATGGATCAGTGTCTCCCGAAACATATTCAAAATGGACAAATTGACAGCTGCCCTCCATGGCGACCATACCTCCATCGACAAAGAATGGTCTGAATTCAGGGTCAGATATATCATATGAATAAATGTGTGTGCTATATGTGTAATAAACAATCTGATGATCTGGTGACTATGCTCGCAAAGAGTTATGATGTACCATGATGTGCCACTGTTTAATCCAATGGTTAAGCCTGAGAACTTTATCGCCAGATATTGAGACACTTTGTTGACGCCTACAGTACTATGGGAAGGGGTGGTGGGGAAACCTTGGGATATTAGTTATTAGAAATGATAATGTAACATGTCTTTTAATATGACTGACATCAGGTGTTATGATCTCAACCTTTTTCATATTTCATGTCAAGTTTCACTATTATGTGTGTATTGAATACTGAAACATCCCTTTGAAAAATCAATAAAATAAATTTGAAAAAAAAGAAAAATGGACATGTCAAGCAACCGATTACGAAAACATTATTCTTCTTGTGAAGGGCACTATGGCATTGTTTTCCATGGTCATAATTACTTCATTTGAGGCTCCATAAACCAGGGACAGATGTGTAGTAAAATGTGGTATAGTTAAAATGTAATACAATCTGGTAAATAGGCAAACTTTAGTAAGACACATTTACACCGAAAGCGCCAATCCGTTCATGGAGTTACCCGTTCAGTACCCCACCGCCTACAGCTTATTGATCTTCTGGGACTCACCTGAGGCAGCGTGTGCATCAATAGAGTTGGAATTGCATTTGGAAGCAAATCCATGCAGCGTATCCTTTAAGAACCGAGGATTGGACCCTCTGCAGCGAAGCCCACGCAGGACAAGGCTGCAGTGTTGTGCGCCGCAGGTCTACAGGAGATGCTGGCTGGCTGATACCTCACACGTTGCGCTATATCCATGCAGTGTATCCTTTAATAATCGAGGATTGGACCCTCTGCGGTAAAGCCTGTGAAGAACAAGGCCGCGGTGTGCGAGTGCGCTGCGCAGTTGTCACCCAGCAGTGACCGTAAGGTAAGAAAGGTGCGAGCAGTGGGAGCAGCCTATTATGCTCTCTACTATGCTCCCTACTATGCTCGCTACTAAACATCTCGGCTTTGCGCATACTTCTATTAACCACCTGGCTTAACATGCTCTGTCTCTGCACAACCTTAGGCTTTCCCTTCTTGCAGTTAGCCCTACTTTGTGTTTGTGAGTCCCTGCTGTGTCCTGAGGCTGCTGTGTCTCCTCAGGGCTAACTTCTGTGTTCTAGGTCCTGTTACACCCTCTAGGTTCCCATCCCACTGTTCACTGTTGGTTAACTGTTGTGCTCTCTAGGGTATCAGGTAATATTATCCCCACCAAAAATATCGCCGTACATATGGTCGTCGGGAACGGCCATATGCAATATTTTTGGTGGGGATAATTTATGGGGTAAATGGATGGGGGGGTTGCGGGGGTGTCCCTCTCTCCTTTTCAAAATATATCAGGGTTGCGGGGGTGTCCCCCGCAGGTTCCTTGGGGTAATATCGCCACAAAAATATGGCAAAACTTTTGTATGGCGATATTTTTGCTGCAATATTATCACATGGAACCCTCTCTAGGTCTGTTTCCCCTTCTAGGTTCCTATTCCACTGTTGGTATCCGTTTGTAACTATGCTTGCTGTGTCCAATAGGCGCTCTCCAACTCTCTAGGTTCCCACTCCATGGTGGTTACTGTTGGTTACTGTGTCTCTGCTGTTCCACTAGGCTCTCTCCCACTCTCCAAGTTCCCACTTCACTGTGGTTACTGTTGGTACTGTGTTGTTCACCTGCCTTGCTTCTTCTTGTGTTCCCTACTGTGTGATCCCCCCTCCTTTATCTGCACATCTTGTGTTGCGCTATGCTGGGCTGTGCTCCTCTCCCTCTCTCTCTCACACATCCTCCAACTTTCCTCCTCGCACCCTCTATGGTGCTCTCGATTTCCCCCATCTTCTCTAACTGCTACTCTATCTTCTATCCTATCCCTCTCACTAAGTCTGGAACCCTCCAACCCACCGCTGATACCTACATCAGCGCTTCCTCCAGAAAGACTCTCCAACATCCTCTTTGTCTTTCCTTCACCAGACCTATGAACCCCTCATATGGCCTCTGTTCTCTCTCCTTTCTCCTCCTCTCCCATTAATGTAATCAGTAATCAGATCTGCTATTTATGTCGGGTGTGCTACTAGGGATCTGGCATTGATTAGGGCACTTGGACAGGACATTAAAGACTGACAAAGGACGAGGTTTGTAATGAAGGAGATGGACTATAATGATGAAGAAGCACAGTGATGGGGAAGGACACTGACGAAGGTAAAGGACTGTGATGAAGGACAAGGAGTGGGATGAAGGAGAAGGACTATGAGAAAGTAGGACTGTGACACAGGGGAACGAAGTACAGAGGACTGTGGCAAAGGACTGTAATGAAAGAGAAGGACTGGGATTCAGGACTGGAATTAAGGATTGTAAAGGGGAAAGTCTAGATGAAGGACTGTAACAAATAGGATAGACTCTAACATAGAAGGGTTGTGATGAAAGAGAAGGGCTGTGATGAATAACTTGAATGAAGGATAAGGATACAGAGAATGATGAAGATGGACTTTGATAAAGGAGATGAAAGATTTTGATAAATGATAAGGACTGTAACCAAGAGCTATGGTGAAGGAAAAGGACTGCAAAGAAAGAAAATAAAAAAGGAGATGGACTGTAATGAAGGAAAAGGAGGCAAAGGTCTGTGACAAAGAGAAAGACAATGATGAAGGATGTTGACAAAAGAGAAGGAAAACATGAGGCAAATAACTGGGATTATGGAGAAGAACTTTGATGAAGGATTTACAAAGGGGCAGGGCTGTGATGGAGAAATGTAATTAAGGAAGACGGCTACATCTCAATGTAAGAGGCAATTATTTTTTATGGGGAACAAATTGATACTTCAACTTATATTTTGAACGATTAGTGATTTAATGTAGCCTACTTCAATGAAGTAAATTCAATAATATATTCACAGATGTGGAATAACTGAGGAGCAACACAATATTAAAAGTGTTATTAGCAATTGACACCACACGCAAGTTTGGAATAACCCAGCAAATTTAGGGGTGAGGACAATTTAATTCTTTAACACATGGGCATTGGAGAAACCCAATGTTCACTGGAAAAGCGTATTGACACTATACTTATTTTCTTTGTACCGTATTAGGGATAGCATTCATGCTATACAACTATTCTAAGATTATGAGAATTAAGAAGAATTAGGGTGAGTGAAACTGATATATACCACATATACATACTCTATCTCAAGTTACGGGCAATGCTAACTCACAGATTGATATAACTCCTGAATGATGAGTACAATATCACTCATTTGCATCACGAGCATGAGTTTGACTCCTCTCAGAACAATAATTGGTGTGAAATGTAATGGAAAATCCTATTAGAGTTTAAGGTTAAAATAATATGCTGCTGATATATTAAATCAACAGTGGAGTAATGATCCATTTCTTTTTTCTGGTTCTCTTTCCTCCATTTTTTATTTTAAAAATGTCTTTTTCTTATCTTTTCAATTTCTTTTACTTGGATTTATTTTGTGCTGTGATGTATTGCAATAATGTTGGGAATTAATATTGGATATACATACGTTTGTTTTGTGGTCTTTGCTTAACCATTGCAGAATTATCCTCTTGGAAAAACCTTTGTGAAATTATGTATTTATTGTTTCTGTGGAATTATTGGTTTGGTTATCTAACATGGAAAAGAATTGAACAAATCCAAATGTTTATGGATGTTGGCATTTATGTTTTAGAAGTCTAAATTACAGTTACAAGCGCATGTCAAAGCCTTGAAATCGACCAGTGGTCGAAACACGTGTCGGCTAGGCGCATTCAATAAATATTGGTTAACTATAATAGGAGAATGTGTACTTGACTTGTATGAAATATTGAATGAGAATACACAGGATAAGTGTAATACTCTGGGATGCAATTAATTTCACTGCATCTCAAAGCCCTTTCTTTCCTCTCCCTTCTCTGTAGCATTGTTTTGGCTACAAGGTGGTGCTTATTTGCGCCAAAAACAGAAAGCTAGCTTGCATAGAGTATGCTTGGATACTGTGGAGAATCTAGCAATGTCATCACTCCCTTTCCAAGGAAACTGTATTTCCATGTGGCCAGGGAAGGGAGGCCATTGCCTGATCCCGACCCTGGTGGTGGCTGCCTAAGGGAGGACCATATGGGGAGAGACAACCCACGTGAGGGAAGGAGACGCACACTGGCAGGAACATGGTATCCCCCTTCCCACTCAGGGCATGACACCAACCCTTTGAATTCCGTCCATCCACTTTGCACTGTCAGTAAGCCTCTTTCCTAAACTTTTTGCCAAAGGACTGAGATGAGCAAGAGCACAAGAGCAATGCAGAGCACTGAGGCTGCAGAACTAGTGATGTGCTCAAGGGATTGGATGGATCCAATAGGTGTCAGAACATTTAAAACCCAGGACCGCAAGGAAGATGGAGTACCACTACATCCAACACGGGTCAGTAGGCGAGGAAGAAGCCAGGTGTAGCGCGCAGCAGGAGCGCTTCAACCGGCTGCATCACGAGAAGCTCAGAGGTCGAAGGTATGTTGCACAGAGGACTGCAGCAAGAGACGCTGTGCCGAAGAGTCCAAGGCATAGTGGGTACCGGAGAGCAGATGGGATGCCAAAGAATGGAGGAGATGCTGTACTGAACTCATGGTGGTAACAGTAAAGACATACACAAGTGATCACAGTTCAAGGGTGTTTATTAAACTGTAAAAATGGATGGGAAAAATGCCTAATCTAAACCTAAATCTAAGATAGGAGCAAGCTACAACCATCAAATAATAATAAGGCACTCCTTGTGGCATCTTGTCAAATAAAAAGGCCAATACTAAAAAAAAAACTTGCCAATACTTACTGCTAAATTTAAAAAAAATAGTGTGGGATAGTGTTCACAGGAAAAGAAAGAAGTGTTCTCAAAATGATAGTCAGAATGCTATGGCCTGGGTCTCCCTTTTTAGCACGGGACAAGGCCGGACTCTTAAGCACAGCACACTCCTGGGCTTTGTCAGCACGAGGCTACAGTTCCTTTCAGCCGTATCAGGACCTTCGGTGGTCAAGTCTCTTTCCTACAAAAGTCTCTTGCCCCCGAGGGCCTGATGCATCAAAATAATGAAACAAATGTTCCTTTCCATATACTTGCCCGTAGAGTGATGACTGTTCACCCCAGGATTCCCTTCCGCCGGGTTCGGATATCCTTGAATGTTAGTCTCCCTCCGTCAGGCTCACTACGGCTGTTCACTCAGAATAATTTCCCATGTCTTATTCACAAGTCTCAATATCTTTTTACACAACCTTCCACTGTGGACATCCCTCGGCCGGGTTCACTCTTGTCAACACAATGTTCACGGGGTTATTGCGCTTCACCCCACTTTGCAGGCATCCCTCAGCCGGGTTCACATTTGCCAGCTACAGAGTTCACTTGGGTTGTATCATAATGTGGCATTCACTTCCCTTAGCTTTATACTCTTGCCCAAGTCTGGGTCGCAGCCCCCAATCAGGCTCTGCCTTAAGCCCCCAGTCAGGCTTTCTCTTAAGCCCCAAGTCAGGCTTTCTCTTAAGCCTCCAGTCAGGCTTTCTCTTAAGCCTCCAGTCAGGCTTTCTCTTAAGCCCCCAGTCAGGCTTTCTCTTAAACCTCCAGTCAGGCTTTCTCTTAATCCCCCAGTCAGGCTTTCTCTTAAGTCTCCAGTCAGGCTTTCTCTTAAGCCTCCAGTCAGGCTTCACACAATTCTATTATCACATATTTAATTGATTTATTGGTCATTTGTTAGGCGCTTATACAATTAGCAAAACTGTTTCAAAGCACCCACAGGGCAACAGGGTGGGGACAGGGACAGGGTAAGGGAGACAGTGAATTACAACAAAGATAAATAATTGAATTAATAGTACAAACAAATAATGAGAATAGAAGGGAGGGGAGATGAACCCACTATGCCTTGTGAGTGTTCAGAACGTGCAAGTGCAGAGGAGAATGGGGTAAAGGATAGGTGCTATGGTGCTTATTGAGAAGTGCTCGGGGGAAGTGCTAAGAAGAGAAGAACATAAATGCAACCTCTTGTGGGGAGGGTGAGCCTAAGTAAGTGCAGTAAATAGACAGCAGCTGGGATGAGAGATGTGAGTGGTCAGGGCCCCGAGGATACACAAGGGCCCTGCACATCAGTCATGCTACTGTATGGTTAGCGGGAAAGAGAAAGGTCTTGAGGCTTTTTCCGAACTTAAGGAGGTCCTGCTCAAGACGCAGAGGGAGAGGGAGGCTACTCCACAGGAAGGAGCCCGCCAAAGAAAGAGATCGACCACCAGCTCTCTGTTTGGGAAACCGCTTCACACGCAGGGAGTTGGTGCCCGAGGAACGCAGGAGTTTAGAAGGGGAGCATTTGGTCAGGAAGCGTTGAACATAGAGTAGTCCCCGGCCCCAGATAGCCTTGTGGATGATACAGAGGGATTTGAATTTAATCGGTGCTGAGACTGGGAGCCAGTGAAGGTTTTGTAGGGCAGGAGAGATGCGGTCCCTGGGCTTGAGGCCAAGGATAAGTCTTGCTGCTCTATTCTGCGTTAACTGGAGGGGTCACAGGGTGGACAAAGGAAGATTAAGGAGAAGACTATTTCAATAGTCTAGTCTGAAGAGAACCAGAGCACGGGTAACATTGAGTCTCTGTGGGAAGTTGAGGAAGGGTAGAGTTCCTTTGAGAAGGAAGAGCTGAAAGTGGGACTTCTTGACAATGTCCTGAATATGAAGGATGAAGGAAAGGGAGGAGTCGAAGATGACTTTGAGATTCCTGGCTTCAGTGAAGGGGGCAGGGGGAGCCCATGGAGGAAGATCAGAGGGAAGGGAAGAAGTAGGCTGCATGTGTCCCAATAGGGAGAACCTCTGTTTTACTGGCATTGAGGCAGAGGTCATTAGCAGTGCACCAGGCCTGGATATAATTGAATTGAATTGAATTGATATTTTATTTATATCGCGCTCATACACTGGTGTTTCAGAGCGCGACCAGGCAAGGGAGGGGAACAGGGGAGTAGACAAAACAACGATCTCAGTAGGCCCAGTGACATTGAGAACGTGCAAGTGCTTGGGAGAGGGTGCTGGGGAAAAGTGCAAGGGAGAGGGGAGAAGTGGAAAGTGCAGAGCAAGGGGAGAGCAGAAATAAATACTGATAAATACATGATAAAAGCAGCAACCACAGGAAAATAGTAGTGCATCAAGCAAGTGCTAAGTTGAGGGAAGCAGACAGGGTAGGTCTGGTAAGTGCAAGGGACGAAGAAGGGGGGACTGTGTGGGTACAGATACAGACCCCAGTGCAAAGGGTGGCCAGGAGGCAGTGCAGGAGGGTGGAAAAGATAGGCAGGAGCCTGGGCCCTGTGGACAGAGGGTGGCCAGGTGCACAGTAACAAGGGAGACCAGAATCAACAGGGGTGGGGAGGGGCGAAAGCAGAAGCAAAGAGGATGGTCTTAAGATGCTTCCGGAACCAGAGGTGGTTCTCCTTAAGTTTTAGGATTGTAGGGAGGCTGTTCCAGAGGGAGGCCCCAGCCAAAGAAAGAGATCGGCCCCCAGCTCGTTTCTTAGAAAAGCTACTGACCCTGAGGGAATTAGAGGTAGAGGAGCGGAGAGCTCGAGAGGGGAGATATTTGCAGAGGGACAGCTGAAGGTATTTTGGACCAAGGCCCCAGTAAGCATTGTGGATAATGCAGAGGGTTTTGAATTTAATCCTTGAATCCACAGGGAGCCAATGAAGAGATTTCAAGGCTGGAGAGATACGATCCCAGGGCTTAAGGCCAAGGACAAGTCTCGCAGTTCTGTTCTGAATTTGTTGCAGAGGGCGAAGAGAAAGAGGCTGTTACCGTAGTCCAACCTAGAGAGAACCAGAGCTTGGGATACCATGAGCTTCTGGGGGAAGGAGAGGAAAAGTAGAGTACCTCTGAGGAGATGCAGTATGAAGTTAGACTTTTTAGAGACCTCAAAGATGTGGGCGGAGAAGGAAAGGGTGGAGTCAAAGATTACCCCGAGGTTCTTAGCCACGCAGGTGGGTGTTGGTGGAGGGCCGAGGGAAGCAGGCCAGACAGTGAGGGGGAAAGGATGGTGAAGGTGTGCCGATGAGGAGGATCTCCGTCTTGCTGGCATTTAGACAAAGATCATTGGAGGCACACCAATCTTGAATGGCAGTTAGGCACTCAGAGATAAGAGAGGGAGAAGAGGTGGCCGAGGGCAGCCTGAAAATTAGCTGAGTGTCATCAGCGTAACACTGGAAATCTGAGCAGAAGATGGCAATGCAGTGGGCGAGTGTTACCAGGTATTGGGTGAAAAGCCAGGGTGAGAGGTTAGAACCCTGAGAGACACCACAGGTAGAGAGGAAGATAGATGATAGGAAGGACCCAAGTTGGACCTGGGAGGGTCGATCAGAGAGGAAAGAGGTCAGCCAAGCCAGGGCCTGGTCAGTGATACCCAGGTTATCACGGAGACGGTTGAGCAAGATGGTATGGTTGACTGTGTGCTCCATGCTCCTGTCTGCTCTGAAGCCAGACTGGTGGTCGTGGAGACAGCCAACAGAATCGGAGTGAAGGTTAAGCTGGGAGATGGCCAGCTTTTTGAGGAGTTTGCCCAGAAAGGGGGTGATGGAAATTGGGTGATAGTTAGTGGGATCGGAAGGATCTGCTGTGGGTTTCTTGTGAAGAGGATGCACAAGGGAGTGCTTCAGCGAGGAGGGGAAGGATCCAGAGGCAAAGGAGAGGTTGCAGAAGTCGGCAAGGGCCGGGGCGAGGGTGTCAATATGGTCCTTGATGGTTTTGGAGGAACAGGGATGAACCTGTTTTGATGAGACTTTCATAGATCGGACTTGTCTAGCAACCTCATCAGGGGAGAAAGAGTAAAGGACGAGAAGGTGGGTGAGGGGGTGTCTGAAGGAGGGTCAGGAAATACAGATGTAGAGAGGGGCGAAGGGGGTAGGGAGGAGAGAGTGGGTAGGATGTCTTGAGTTTTTTAGATAAAGTGAGAGGCAAGGGCGTTGCAGAGAGCCTGGGAGGCAATAAGGGGGGTGGAGACTGAAGCAGGGTTGGCCAGCTCCTTGCATTTTTTAAAGAGTTCGGCCGAGTTGTTAGATGCCGCAGAGACATGGGCTTGAATGTGTGCTCTCTTCTTTGTGCGAACAGAGAGTCGGTATTGCCTTTGGAGCAGGTGACAGGCCAGTTTGTCAGAGGATGAGCAAGAGGTTCTCCATATTCTCTCAGCCGCCCTATACTTACTTTTAAGTGTGGCTAGGTCGGAGTCAAACCAAGAGTTACACTTGGCTTTGTGCTTCAAACGGATCCTCATGACAGGGGCAAGAGCGTCGAGAGTATCAGAAATAGAGGAGTAGAGGAGGGCCAGGGCTGTGTCAGGGTGTGAATTAGCCAGAGGGGCCGAGGGGGGTGAGAAGGTGGCAGCGAAAGCCTCAACTGACATGCGCTTCATAGGCCGGATGTCCGTGAAGGTAGGTGGCAGTGTAGGGGTAGGCTTGGCTTGGGGGGAAGAGAGTGAGAGATGAGAGAAGAGGAGGCAGTGATCACTCCATGAGAGTGGGGTAGTCAGAGAGGTAGAGAGGGGGAGGCCAGAGGAGATCAGGACGTCAAGGGTGTGTCCTGCGGAGTGCGTAGGGCTAGAGGGGAGGATGGAGAGAAAGAGGGAATCGCAAAGGTCACGAAAGAGCAGAGATGAGGGACAGGGAGAATCAAGGTGGATGTTTAGGTCACAAAGGAAGAGGAGTTGTGTGGTTGCGACCAGGAGGGAGGAGGAGAGGTCAGCCCAATCTGAAAGAAAGGAGGTGATTTGACCAGGGGGCCGATAGAGAGTAGCAATAGTAAGAGAGTGGTTAGGGGAGATAGAGAGCCTGCAGAGGACCAGATGGCAGAGAGGCAGTCAGGGATAAAGGAAGGTGCAAGGGAGTCAGCAGGAAGTTTGAAGAAGAGTTGTGTGTTATCAGCGTAGCACTGGAAGTTGTGGGAGAATGAGGAAATGAGGCATGCCAGGAGAGAAAGGTATATGTTAAAGAGCCAGGGCGAAAGAATGGAGCCCTGCGGGATGCCACAGGTGGAGGAGGAGAAGGAGGAAGGAGGAGGATGAGCGGTACGTGGGGTTCAGGGGGTAGGGATGGATTGGAAGAGTGTGTGACAAGGCTGTTCAGTATGTCCTCGGTTTTGGAAATTAAGTTATAAGCAAGTTCATTGTAAAGAGCCTGGGACAGAAGGGGCAGAAGATACTTTGACGGGCTTGCAAGTTCCCTGCAGATTTTGAAGAGTTCAGCCGTGTTATTGGACGCATTGGACACTCGTGCCGAAATGTGGGTTTTTTTGGCACGGATGGAGGGTCTGTAGTGTCTCTGGATCAGGCAGCAGACCAGGTTGTTAGAGGGTGAGCCTGAAATGTGCCACTTCTGTACAGCAGCCCTGCACTTACGTTTTTGGTCTGCAAGTTCAGAGTCGTACCAGGTGTTACGCTTGGAGGCAGGTTTCAAGCGGATCCTCATGACTGGGGCAAGGATGTCAAGGGTGTTGGTAATGGACAGATAGAGGTTGCTGAGGGCAGGATCAGTGGTAGAGTCTGTGTTGGGTGGGCAAGGGGAAATGAAGGTGGATGAGAAGGCAGCAGCTGACACTCGTTTCATCGGACAGATGTTCGTGAACAAGGTTGACAGATCTTTATGAGGAGTTGTCACAGGGCCATAGGGACACAGATGAGAGGTGAGGAGAGAGTGGTCAGACCAGGAGAGAGGGGTGACCAGAGGAGTGGAGAGAGTGAGGTTGGAGTGGATGATGGCGTCTAGCGTGTGTCCAGCAGAATGGGTAGGGCCAGAGGGAAGAATGGAAAGGGATAGGGAGGAGCAAAGGTCAGTGAAGAGGGTGGTTGCTGTGCAAGGGGAGTCTAGGTGGAAGTTGAAGTCACCTAGTAGTAGCAGGTTGGAGGTGTAGAGAGGCGGGAGGAACAGAAGTTCGCCACTCAGTGAGGAACAGAGAAGAAGTGCCTGGGGGCCGGTAGATGGTAGCACTGGTCAAGGTGGTGGAAGGAGAGATGACCAATTTCCATACTAGGCTTTCAAAGGATGAATAGAGATGAGTAGGTAGGATGGAAGAAGGAATCCACCCGGGGAAGATTAAGGCAACCCGACCACCAGCACGGTGGGGTCGAGGCTTTAAGGTGATCTTAAGGTTCCCCTCTGTTGGGCTCAAACCTTCTTTAGTGGTTCTTTGTCATGCTCTGTCGTGATAGGTGGGTTGTCTGTTATGTCAATGTCCACCTCCCCTTCAGCTCCCTCCCGCAAAAACCAAATAGAGAGGAAAAAAGCCGCTGCTTAAAAAACCTCTCTCAGGATGTTGTAGCTGTAGATGGTCGATTGCAATCCAGCAAAGCAGAAGTAATGTAGTAAGATAATCCAGAACACTTGAGTAGGCGGGGCTCCTCAAAGAGTAGGCAGTGATGAAGAGAGTCTCCAAGGAATAGATGGCCAGTTAACCTGGAGTCGAGGAAATGCAGCTCTCCGGACAGGCTGACAAAGAGAAGGCTGCCAATGGAGTACCCAGATAAGGAAACGAGGAAACAGGAGAATGGGGCAGCCGAAGCCAGGGAAGAGCGAAGGCTGTCCGGAGGGCGACGGCGAAGACCGGGCAAAGAAAAGGTAAGGAGGGGAAGGAACGGGGTAGCAGATGCTATGAAAGGCGCAGGGCGAAGCACAGGGAGAAGGTAGACGGCAGGCCAGCGGAGAGCTAGCACCAGGAGAAAGACAAGGAGAGGACGAGTAGCGTAATACTCGAAACTGAGGAAAGAAACAGAGGGCGAAAGCAGGGAAAACCGAAAGGCGTAACACCGGAGCACAGCAACAGGGCGAAAAGTAGCCAAGTTGCAACGCGCCGAACCCTGAGAGGGGCGTGGCAAAATACGGAAACAGCAACAGAGACAGAAAAGACTAGACCAGTAAACCAGGAAGTGGGAGAGAAAAGCGGGACAACCTAATGGCGCCGCCAATGCCAAGCGTTCCAAAGCCGCCAGCGGGATCCGGGATTCGGCGGAGTGACAGTATGCCCCCTGAAAGTGAAACCCCCCCAGCTTGCCAGGGAACAAACGGTGAAACCTTTGTACCAAAGCAGGGGCATGAACTTGAGTAACAGGCTCCTAGGAATCCTCAGAATCGGGATATCCTTTCCAATGGATCAAATATTCCAAACGACCCCGCCGATATCGGGAATCTCGAACTGAGGCCACCTCAAACTCTTCAGGAGGAATGTCAGTAGGCACTGGAACCCAAGGCAGGGGGCGTTGGTAGGGATCCATCCTGAATTCCTTCAAAAGAGAAGAATGGAATACAGGGTTAAGGCGGTTCATATGCTTGGGCAGCAGAAGGCGAAAGGCCATTGGATTGATCCTGCGAAGGATAGGGAAAGGACCCAAGAACCGGGGTGACAGCTTAGAGGGATGGAGCCAGCGAGGACAGTACTTAGTGGACAACCACACCTTGGTCCGCTTTTGCCAGGTAGATGAAGGTTGACGTTTGGAATTGCATTGGGAACGGTAGCGGAGACTGCTTGCCTGTAGGCTCTTGACAGCCATCTTATGAGCTTCCGAAATACTGGCTAGTAAAGAATCCACAGAAGGAGCAACAGATGGAGGAAAAGATAGAGAAGGAGCAAAGCTAGTGTGGAAACCATAGGTACAAAAGAAAGGACTGAGGCCAGTGGCACTGTGCATGGAGTTGTTGTAAGCGAACTCCGCCGTAGGCAACAAGCTGACCCAATTGTCCTGTTGGCTATTGATGAAGCACCAGAGATATTGCTCAAGAGTGGCATTGGTCCTTTCTGTCTGCCCATTGGCATGTGGGTGGAAACCAGAGGATAGTGCACGGTCGATGCCCAACCTGTCACAGAGTTCCTACCAAAAGCGTGAAGTGGATTGAGAACCTCTGTCAGATATAAATTTCTCAGGAGTGCCATGCAAACGAAATATCTCCCTAGCAAACACCGCTGCCATCTCGCCTGCGGTTGGCAGTCCAGCTAGGGGAGAAAAATGGGCCATTTTGGTGAAACAGTTTACTGTAACCATGATACAGGAACAACCCTCTGAAGGCAGTAGGTCTACAATGAAATCGGTAGATATGCGGCTCCATAGTCTCTTAGGTATCTCTTCCTGTTGTAGAAAACCAATAGACCTCTGAGTGCTGTGTTTGGACTGACAACATACCGGACATGAAAGCACATAGAACATGACCTCCTTAGCCATGCTAGGCCACCAGAATCTGCGACGAAGCAATTCAAGGGTGTCCTTAACTCCCCTATGCCCGGCCACAGGGTCATCGTGGCACCATTTGAGAGCCAACTGACGGGTCCGAAAATTGGGCAGAAAAAGGCGTTGTTGCTTAAAACACAGGCCATCCTGGATAAGAATGTCTTCTGGACAAGGAGCAGCCGGAAGCGTCCCAAAGGATTATGTGGCATGGCGAACCTCGTCTAAGAAAGCTTCTACGGAACAGACGACCTTGACATCCGGGAGTATGAGACTGAGGTGTTCCTTTTGAGTAACACCTGGGTATGGTCTTCTTGAAAGAGCATCCGCCAGAATGTTCTTTGAACCAGGCAGGTAGGTCAAGACGAAATCATACTGGGTAAAGAAGTGGGCCCATCGGGCCTGGCTCGAATTGACGCATTCCATGTTCTGTAAGATTTTGAGATTCTTATGGTCCGTTCTGATCTCGAACGGATGAGTAGCCCCCTGAAGCAGATGACGCCACTCTTCACAGGTGGATTTCATGGTCAATAGCTCCTTCTCAATGACTGAGTAGTGTGTCTGACTGTTGTTCAATGTCTTGGACATGTAAGCCACGGGGTATTCCAAACCCTCATGTTCCTGCAGAAGGGCCGCACCAGTGGCGGCTGCTGAGGCATCCGTCTCGACTATGAACCTTAACCTCTGATCAGGTTGGTGAAGGACCGGGGCAGAGCAGAAATCCTCCTTGAGCCATAGGAAAGCTGGGTGAGCCTCGGGAGTCCACGTAAATGGCATAGACGACTTCTTGAGTAACCTGGTGATGGGAAGCACACTATCAGAAAAGCCTAGGATAAACTTGCGATAAAAATTAGCAAGCCCCAGGAATCTTTGAACTTCCTTGATGGAACCAGGTGTGGGCCAATGCAGAAAGGCCTCTATCTTCGTGCGATCCATCCGTATACCTTCCGATGACAATATGAATCCAATATAGGCAACATCCGATGCTCTGAAGACACATTTTTCTGCATTGACCTTTAGATGATTCTCATGAAGTCTCTGAAGGACCTGGTGAAGATGATCAGTGTGAAGTTGGGTGTCTTTCAAAAACACCAAAATGTCATCAAGGTAGATAATGGTACAGTGAAATAGAAGGTCAGAAAAGGTACGGTCCATAAAGCGTTGGAAAATGGATGGAGCTTTAACCAGACCAAAGGGCATAACACAATACTCATAATGCCCAAATGGCGTTCGAAATGCCGTCTTCCACTCATCGCCTGAGCGTATCCGTAGAAGGTGGTATGCTTTACTAAGATCAATTTTGGAAAAAACTTTGGCTCCTTGAACTGCCTCTAGAATGTCCCTTATGAGTGGCATCGGGTAACGATCTCTTATGGTCACTTGATTGAGACCCCTGTAATCGATGCATGGTCGAAGTTCGTCTGATCCCTTTTTTAGGAACAAAGAACAGTGAGGCCCCTGCGGGAGAATGTGAGTGCTGGATGAGACAGTGGAGTAAATTAGAATCCAGATATTCCTTAAGCACCTTCATCTCTTTAAGGGATAGCGAGAACATTCGCCCAAAAGAAAGGAACCACTGCATTGGGAAGTAGGTTAATGTCATAGTCCTCAGGTCGATGTGGAGGCAATTCCTGAGGGCCCTCATTCTGAAATACCTCCTGATACTGAAGGTACTCCTTGGGAACGCTGTTGAGCTTCAAAACATCCGTCCTTGGAGCTAGAACGGGAAGAGTGAGGACTGTAGCCTGTTGGGTGCGAGCAGAACAGGACTGACAACAATACTTGGATGCAAAGGTCAGTTGGTTCTTCGTCCAATCTATCGTAGGGTTGTGTCTTCGTAGCCACAAAACCCCTAGGATGATGGGGAAGTGTGCGGCTCTGATCAAGTCAAATTGAATGGTTTCTGTGTGATGGAGTACCTTCATCACCATGGGCGGATTTGTGTGTGTGATTAAACCAGAACTCAAGGGTTTGCCGTCAACACCCTCCAACTTTTGGTCCTCCTCCTTTTACAAACGTCCGATGCCAGTCTTGTCGGCCCAGACTACATCCATAAAACACCTGGCCGCCCTGCAATCAAGCAAGGCCAGAACATCAAAGTCTGATGCAAGAGAAACAATTGGACCCCGACCACCATGAGACGGTTGTCTTCAGAGGCTTTAATGGGAGTAACAGATAATGACACAAAGGGACCAGAAAATCCCCCTCGGTAACTTGTCCCTACTAGCTCCGAGGAGTTGCGTTTCCCGAGAGCAGGGGTAGAACATCAGGACAGTCCCTCAAAATGTGTAAGTTGGTTCCGCAGTACATGCACAGATTGTTGTCCCTTCGTCGTTTTCGTTCTTCGGGCGTAAGTGGGCCTCGGGTTGTTCCAATCTGCATGGGTTCATCTTTATTCAAACAGGTGGGAGAAGGGAAGGAAGGGTGAGAATCAGCCAAGACCGGAAACCCACGATGCCTCTGACGTTCTGACCCTCTTTCTGATAAGCGGAAATCCAGCTGGATCACCGTAGACCAAAGGTCATTATGTGTGGCAGGCCTGGCAACTCTTGCTAATTCATCCTTAAGGTCTTCTCTCAGGCCTCGACGAAAGATGGTGTATTGAGAGTTCTCTTCCCAGCCGGCATCAGTCGCCACCCGCTTAAAGCGGGATATGTAAGACAACAAATCCGAGTTCCCCTGACGAATATCCAGCAGTTGTTCACTGGCCACCACTGCGGTCTCTTGCCTTTCAAAGGCCAATTCAAACTGGGCGGTGAATTCCGAATAATCTTGCAGTAAGGGGCTGGCACTGGTCACCAGAGAAGTCGCCCATGATAGGGCATTGCCCGTTAAATTAGACACCAGGAACCCTATGCGGGCTTGGTCTGAAGCGTAGGTCTGAGGTCTGAAGGTATAGTGAATGATGCAGGCTTCCATAAACTCCTTGAATTTGTGTGGAGCGCCATTATATTTGCCACAGGATAATAGCATGGGAGGAAGGTCGCTTCGGGAATGTTCAAAGCGGTCGACCCTCTACCTCAGGGACGTATTTTCGGTTTTAATCGCCTGCAATTCCAGGGTCAGATTTTGCACGGCAGTAAGAAGCTTCTGCGCCTGTTCAGGGGTGGCCATTGCTCTATCCGCTTGGCGTTGCAATCTGTCACGCTCTGTCGTGATAGGTGGGTTGTCTGTTATGTCAATGTCAACCTCCCCTTCCTCCTCACCTGTATCTTCTGATGAGGTCTCTCGCCGGGTGAGCTTCTTTTCAGGTTGTTTCTTCTTTGAGAAGAGAAACGTTCTTCCGCGGTAAGAAGCCACCCTGATTCCCTGCCAAGCAGGGAAGCAGGGGACCTCCCTCCCGCAAAAACCAAATAGAGAGGAAAAAAGCCGCCGCTTAAAAAAACCTCTCTTAGGATGTTGTAGCTGTAGATGGTCGATTGGAATCCAGCGAAGCAGAAGTAGTGTAGTAAGATAATCCGGAACACTTGAGTAGGCGGAGCTCCTCAGAGAGTAGGCAGCGATGAAGAGAGTCTCCAAGGAATAGATGGCCAGTTAACCTGGAGTCGAGGAAATGCAGCTCTCCGGACAGGCTGACAAAGAGACGGCTGCCAATGGAGTACCCAGGTAAGGAAACGAGGAAACAGGAGAATGGGGCAGCCGAAGCCAGCGAAGAGTGAAGGCTGTCCGGAGGGCAAGGCGAAGATCGGGCAAAGAAAAGGTAGGGAGGGGAAGGAACGGGGTAGCAGACGCTATGAAAGGCACAGGGCGAAGCACAGGGAGAAGGTAGATGGGAGGCCAGTGAAGGGATAGCACCAAGAGAAAGACAAGGAGAGGACGAGTAGCGTAATACTCGAAACTGAGGAAAGAAACAGAGGACGAAAGCAGGGAAAACCGAAAGGCGTAACACCGGAGCACAGCAACGGGGCGAAAAGTAACTAAGTTGCAACGTGCCGAACCCTGAGAGGGGCGTGGATAAATACGGAAACAGAGCAACAGAGACAGAAAAGACTAGACCAGTAAACCAGGAAGTGGGAGAGCAAAGCGGAACAACCTAATGGCGCCGCCAACGGCAAGCGTTCCAAAGCCGCCAGCGGTATCCGGGAGTCGCCGGAGTAACATTCTTGCACCTTGGCTTCCCTCTGTTGGGCTCAAGCTGCTTGGCCTTCCACTTTTTGCTGGGTCAGAGACCTTTGAGTGGGCGAGGACTTTTATGGGAAACCCAGCCTGAACACTCTGGCCATTGTTCCGCTCTCTTCATTCCTTTTGTGTGCTTCCCTCAGCCGGGCTCAAGCTGTAAGGGTTTTCACCTTCGCCCCAATGCCTCTTGGGATGTGTAGTTGCTTTATATTTGTTATGGGTTTCCCTTTCTCTCTTGTTTCTTTGCAATAGTCTCCCTCGATGGAGGTCAGATCATCAATTCAATGCAGACATCCCTCTGTCAGGTTCATGCTTATCCTCACAAAGTTCACAGGTCTTATTTATTCTCTTGGTTACGGTTCAAAGACTTTTGATTGTACAATGGATTTTACTCGACCCTTGTATAACCACTTTGACCTGGTGTTGGGCTCTTCCAGGGCCTTCTGGTATCTGTAGTTCAACGAAAGCGGACCAACCAGAGTGTTTCAAATAAGCGCCACGTGGCGTCAGACTCCTCTGCAGCTGGACTTCCACTGATTCTCAAATGTTCATTAACACAAACAGTTCCTTCAATTTATATCACGTTGCTCTTTGCAACCTTCACTCAACGTAGCCTAGTCTGCTATCGGCTCTCACTCCGACTCACTGGCTGAGCTGAACTCCCTGGCGTTTCTTGTCTCTGGAGTCAAGGATGGTACAAAAGAAGTAAGCACTTCTCTCTGTCTTGGTTATCAGGGTGGGAGGCCGCCGTGCACCGTTGACATCTGCTGCACCACACGCTAGCTGTCGCTCCCGGTTTCATGAATCCTTTCACTGAGGTTTCGCCGGTCTGGGTAAAAAGAGGCATGGGCACCTTCCTCCTTGTCGTCCTTTCAGGTTTCACCACTGTTGTCCTCCTTTTGAATTGCTGTGCTGTAAGCGTTTTGCCTTGTTCCCAGTGTGCTCTCGTGCTTCACCTTTTATCCCAGTGGGTAAGGGAAAGGTATGTCTGGTGTGTGTAGTTATTGTCAATTGCCTGACTCTGCCTGACCCTTGTGTTGGAACAGGTCTGGTTTTAGTCCATTGTCTTTCCTTGTGTAAGAAAGTGTTTCTGTCGGAAAAGGGGGGAATAGAGTTTCTTAATATCCTACAGGATAGGATGGGGAAAGTGTGTTATAAGGAAGGGGGTACTGCGTCTCACCCGTCAGTGACCCACTTCCACTCCCCGGGGACCCCCATCCAGGGGATCCTCCTGGGGAGTAGTCAGTGAGACACCGTTAGGTTTCTCACAGTGCCCCACTGGAGAAACTGAAGAGCAAGGAGAAAGCCGAAGTCGCCACTAAAGACAGGTGAGCCCAAATAGGGGAAATAGGACATCAGGGTATTTCACAGCATATACCGCATGCCGAAGAGAGACAGTGATATTCACAGGGTGAACCTGAGCAAGGGACCTAGGACGCTGAGTGCATTATGGAGTGCAACAAATGAGAAGGGGGTCAAAGACCCAGAGGCTCAATGAGTCAGGCTGTTACATGTGGAGAAAGCCCTGGCAGGAGATTATACCAGGCAAACTTTTGTGAGTCTGGGCCCTGCACCGAAGTGAACATTGTGAACATCCTGGCAGCATAGTATACCAGGCAATGTGATTGCAGGTCTGGGACCCACACCCAATTGTGTATGAACGGTGAGAGTCAAGAAGAGGAAAGACAATGTATTAGGTGTGTGAAATCCAGGGGGGGGGGAACCATACCCTGTGAACTGGAAAGCTGAATACATTGTGAAAGCCAAGGAAGAGAAGAAAACCCCTTGAATGTGTGAAAACCAGGGGAAGGGAGGCATACCCCCTGGACTAGAAAACTGCATATTTTAGGTAGGAGATCAGTGGTTGTGTGTGAACTGTAAAGAGCCTGAGAAACTCAGGGGAAGGGAACCCCCTCCTGAGGATTGTGGAACTTTGATTATTTGTTTATTTTGTCATCTTTTGGAACTTTGTGTTTGAAATTTTGAAAAAGCTACAGATGGGTAGTTGAAAGACTGTATCCCTTTGCACTTTATTTTGAGTTTAGCATGCAAGGGTCCGTTTGGGATTTTGGACACAGGACTGAGAACCCTTTACTTTTGGACATTCTGACATCGGCATCCTTTAGTTTTGTTGGGGCAGGGAAACCTCTCGAAGTGATAGGGCAAGATATGTCTTTCTCCAACCCTCTTTTCTCTTTAATAAAAGTCTGTAGCAACTACCACAACACCCCTCGGTCTGAGTCTTACTCCTGATTCCTTTCACATGGTGTCAGAGTGGGATCCCACTCAGTTGATACAAACTGGGGAACCCTTAAATTTGAGAAAATTAGTGAGCAAGCATCCAACCCATCTGTGGCCACTACAGAATCCATTGGCTTTGATTTATCCTGTAGCCATTAAGAGGTGTTGCAACCCGAGATTGGTTATTAATATCTACCGATCTAGTCCTCGTGCCCACACCAGGAACCTATGCAAGGTTGGCTTCTAAATCTGGACTGACATGGCAGTTTGGCTTGGATGTCATGGCTGGGATAATAGACTCCAACTTCAGGGCAGACATGAACATTCTAAAATAGAATAATGGTAAAATCCATATCACATTATGATGGGATAGAAAGTGGCACAGGGTATTTGAGAGAAGGCCCTATTACCCGAATTGGTAGAAGTTACCAAGATGGACAAGACAGAAAGTGGAGAGAAAGGCTTTGGGGAGACAGGTGAAGACCCTCCAGTTCAACCAGAGGTCTTACAATTCTAACCTAGGGATGAGGAAACTGAGATCATCCTAGACTTGGCGTTTGCCTGATGTAACAATCCTTTGTTAGCTGAGGCCTTCCTGCAAACCATCTTAGAGGAAGAGTGGAGAAAGAAGGAAGGACCATTTTTTTCTTTATCAGGCATGGTCTGCTGTACAGAGGAGATACCAGTTCAGAGGGCATGCGCAGGTCTCTAATTGCGGTCCACAAAAGTCATCAAAAAATAGTCTTATAAGTTGCCCATCCCATCTAACAGGTGGCCATTTAGGAACGGGCAAAAGTCGGGGTCGGGAGGGAGGAGGGGAGGTGATAAACAGATTTTATTTGCCCGGCTTTTACACTGACGTAAAAAATGGTATCATTACCCGTGCCTTGTGTCTGAAGGCTAGTATGCATATACCCTACCTGGCCCCATTCCAACCTTTATCCATAATTGAGATACCCTTCTCCTGTATCGGTATATATATAGTGGGACCTCTTGAAGCATCTAAGTTAGGGAATCAGTACATCTTGCTAATTTTCGATTACGCCACCCCATATCCTGAGGCCTTCCATCTAAAAAAATAGCACCTCCCAGTAGATAGTAGCATTTTTGATGCCTTGTTTTTCTAGAGTTTGTTTCCCTAAATAGATCCTCATGGATCGAGGGACCATCTTCACGAGTAAATTAATGGCAGAGGTGAAACAGTTTTCACAAATTAAAACCCTTCGAACCTCAGTACACCATGCACAGACAGACGGATTAGTCAAACATTTTAACAAAACATTGAAGAGTGTTCTTAGAAAATTGGTGGAAGCGGATGGGAGGCATTGGGACGTTATGATACCCTGGGCCTTTTTGCCATCCAGAAGACCCCCCAATCCTCCCTAGGATTCTCGCCTTTCAAACCTTTATACGGAAGGGAGCCACGGGATATACAAACATATTGAGGGAGATGTAGGAGGAAAGAGAAGAAGTTTTATTATCCCTGTCTCAGACCTCCCAATATCTGAAAGAGCACATGACGACTGTCAGTTCTATAGTCCACTCCCATTTGGACAAAGTCCAAGAACAAAAAAAATCCCTTTATGATAAAAATTCCACCAGTAGATCTTTTTCTGTGCGACAGAAGGTTCTTGTTTTATTACCAACTTCTGAAAATAAGATGCTGTCCAGATGGCATGGACCCTACGAAGTCCTAGAGCAGACAGGTCCTTAGAACTACTGAGTCTCTCAGCTGGATAGACGGGTTAAGACACAAATATATCACATTAACCTGTTAAAAGAATGGACAGAGGACCTGCTAGCATCTGTAACAGTGGTGATGGTGAGCCCTCTTAAGGAAAAACCGGAAGAGAACAACCTAGTATCTCCAAGTCTTCCACTGAGTCAAAAACAAGACCTAGGGGAACCATTTCCAGACGTTTTCAATCATGAGCCTGGGAGAGTTAAAGGGGTTTTTCATTATATACATACACCCCCAGGGAAAGCTGTCAACCTGAACCCCTTTAGAATTCCATAGACCAGAAGGGAGATAGTTGTACAAGAGGTGGAGTAGATGTTAGCCTCAGATATTATAGAACCATCCCAAAGTCCCTTCTCCTCTCCAATAGTCCTTACTGCAAAGCCTGATCAATTGTGGACATTTTACATTGATTTTCGAAAGGTAAATGCAGTATCTCAATTCAACAATAATCCCATGCCAAGGATTGATGACTTGATTGATTGATTGGGCACCACTGTTTACCTGTCCACGATTGATCTGACAAAGGGCTAATCGCAGGTACCAATGAATACAGAGGACAAAGAGAAAACAGCCTTCTCCACCCCAGTTGAAGTGTTTCAGTTCAAGGTACTACCTTTCTGGCTTCTTGGGGCACCCGTTACATTCCAGATGCTCATGGATCAAATTCTTCATCCATATTCAGCATTTGTGGAGCATATTTGGATGACATAGTCGTCCATAGTAGCACCTGGAATGTACACATGTACCATCTTTATCAAGTAACAAGGGCCCAGAGAAAGGCAGAAATTACTGCAAACCCTAAAATGTGCCATCTTGCCCAATGTGCAGTAAACTACTTGGGGTTCTTTGCTGGAAATGGTCTTGTGCTACTGCAAACAGAAAAGGGAAAGGCTGTCATGGTCTCGGCAGGATAGCACAGGGGCAACGCGCTCGCCTTGGAAGAAAGGCAAAGCAGAGCAACACCAGTTCAATCCCCGGGTCTGCGCTTAGAAATCTCTGGATATTAAGTGCATTACAAAATAACCAATTACAACTACAAATTACAATTACAACCCTGACCTCAAAGACAAAAAGAGATCTGAGAGCTTTCCTTGGGTTAGTGCGGTATTATAGAAGATGTATTCCCAATTACTCTTCTATTACAGTTTGCCTTACTGACAAACTTAAAATGTTGAACCCCAAAATCATCAGTGGAATCAAGAAGACCAAGGTTGTTTAATACCCTCAAAGCAGATTATTTGTAGTGAACCAGTCCTAAAAGTAGCCTAACTTCAATATGGAGTCTCCATATTACAAACAGATGCTTTCCACGTTGGGTTAGGGGAAGTTCTCTCCCAGGAAAAGAACAGCATTGAACATTCTAATCCTTTTATTAGGTGAATGCTCATCCCAGGGGAGAAACTATTCCACAATTGAACTCGAGGCCCTAGCTATAAAATGGGCTGTGTCTTACTTACGATACTACCTTACAGGCATGAAATTCTGGTTGATAACTGATCACTCTGCTTTAACATGGATCAGTCTCCGGAAAGACACAAATGTCAGAGTCATGTGCTGGTTTTTAGACTTACAGCCCTATTGTGTTAGTATAGAACACAGGAAAGGAAAAGTGCAATGCAATGTGGACCTGCAGTATGAGACACTTTGGAGAGGATGTGAAAGTATAGCGGGTACCAGAGAGCGGACGGGATGCCATCAGAAGGAGGTGTCTCACTGGAGAAACCAAAGAGCGCAGAGAATGCCAATGCCACCACAGGAGGCCGGTGAGCCCAAAGAGGGGAAATATGAGACCGGGCACTTTGCAGTCTGAACCAGGGGAAGGGAGCTGGGATACTGAGTGCATTACGGAGTGAAACAAATGAAAGGGGGTTCAAGACCCAGTGGCTGAATGAGTCAGACTGTTACATCTGGAGAAAGCCCTGGCAGGAGTGTTCCATGTGTTAAAATTGCGGCAAAAATTGCGTGGTTACAAAATATTGCAGCAAAAATGCTGTGGTTTTTCCGCCACAATCCATGTAAAGGATGCAGGGGACACCCCTTAAACCCCGGGACCCCTCAACCCCGTTCCCCTTAAATGGTACAATGGGGCACACCTTTACCGGGTCAAGCCACAGTATTTTTGCCACGATTTTCTGTATAGGCAACATTTTTGCCGCAATTATATCACTGCATACCAGCAGGAGAGTATACCAGGCAACCTGTTGTGAGTCTGGGTCCTGCACCTAATCATAAAGTGAACATTGTGAAAGTCCTGGCAGGAGAGTACACCAGGCAATGTGATTGTGAGTCTGTGACCCTCACCCAACTGTGAATAAACTGTGAGAGTCAAGAAGAGGAAAGACAACCTCTTAGGTGTGTGAAATCCAGGGGAAGGGAACCATACCCCTTGGACTGGAAAGTTGAATACATTGTGAACGCCAAGGAGAGAAAGAAACGCCCCTTGACTGTGTGAAATCCAGGGGAAGGGAGCCATACCCTCTAAACTGGAAATCTGCATATTTTAGGAAAGAAATGTGTCGTTATGAACTGTAAATAGCCTGAGAAACTCCTGGGAAGGAAACACCCTCCTGAGGATTGTGGAACTTTGATAATTTGTTTATTTTTTATCCTTTTGAAACTTTGTGTTGGAACTTTGAAAAAAGCTATAGATTGCCAGTTGAAAGACTTTATCCCTTTGCACTTCATTTTGAGTTTAGCATGTAATGATCAGGTTAGGAATTTGGACACAGGATGGAGAACCCTTTCGTTTTGGACATTCTGACACTGACATCCTTTAGTTTTGTTGAGGCAGAGAAACCCATCGTAGTGACAGGGCGAGATAGGTCTTCTCCAACCCTTTTTTTCTTTAATAATGGTCTGTAGCAACCATCACAATACCCCTATGTCCGAGTCTTACTCCTGATTCCTTTTATATACACACCAGGAAAAACTAAAAAGTGCTGCAGTGCAGAGAGATGCTGTTGATCAGTGTTGCAATAAAGGTGGTGCTTGGATTGATTATGCAGTGGCTAATCATGTCCTGGAGAGAGGTGTGAGCACACGTTGAATTTTAGTCCAAGGCTAACTGTATTTTACTGTCTAGGTTGCACAGTGGAATCATGGTGGAATCATCTAATACAGAAGAGGGATGGACTGATCTGTAAACAAGATTTCAGTTACTTCTGTGAGACGACCTAAAATGTGCAACTTGTTTTCTGAGCTTTGGAGATGTCTGTCAGTATGAAGGGTATGTTTGGCTAGTAATCTGATGCTGACCAAGCCAACTTTTCTAAATGGCTAAGTGTACGATGGGTTGTGTAGAAGACCCTATTTGGAAGAAACATCAACACATTTAGTCTTTCCTTTTGGTGGTTTATTGCATTAGTACATACAGTGGGTGCCATGCATGAAATGACAGTGTTTGTATTTACACGTTTAACTAAATACATCATCACTTCCTGAGGGGTACATTTCAGATGTGAGTTACTAAATAAAAAATGAAGGAACTGTAAGGGTAAACAGATCTTGCAATGCTCGTAGATATGGATGCACCATACTCAGAAACGTGCCTCCTCAACATGCAATGATCTATTGGTAATGATATATATAAAGCCATTCATATAGTTGTGAAAAGTAAATGACGGTGGACATTCCCTGTGATGAGACTTAAGAATAAAAATAAAGTAGAATTTAATTTTCAAAATTCAATTTTTTAATAATATTATTACAATGACTCACCATAGAGTATAATGTATGTCAGGGTATCTGGCGCTATGGGTTTACAAGCTTTATCAGTAATATGTTTGCTCTCATTAAAATAAAGTTGGAAACATATTGAAAAATATAGCACATGAGAAGTACCACAGTCACAGCAAACAAATGTTAATAATGATGACATTCTCTATTGAAAATATTTCTTCTATGTCTACTGTAATGCTTGGATGAGCAGTATGCTTATATGCATGCCAAAGCACTTTTGCAACACGGCGGCCGCCTTACGAGTCACCTAGCCTATGAGGATAAGCTGTTCTGAGGGACTATTGTAGGTAGAGACACTGTGAACTCCTAACATGTTCCAAGAACGGCTCCTTATTATTTTTACAGACTCCAGTGAAATAAATATTTCCATTTTTTTATTACCCACTATGTTACAAAATGATCACTTGTACATGTGAGTGTCTTTGTTTTTGTTTTTAATTGGGTACCACCAAATGTAACATACTTCGATGTAAGCGTGAAACACAAGTTGGCTAAAACATGTAAATGGATCACCTGACATTTGGTTTAAAGCTAATGTGTACTAATGAAGTAATCCATAAAATGAAGGACTGCATTTTTCTCAAATAAAATGCTGACCTTCAGTAGCAGGGTTTAATATGGCGGGCCCCACCAGAATTACAACCATGTTCTTGGATATAGTGTGAGACACACAGAATATTTATGTTAGTGCAATTAAACACCCAATTCTCCCACTGCTAATTACACTCCAGCAGGGTGAATTGGAAATGTAAGTGAAAAAGCTACATATCTAAAGGTCTTCAGAAGTGATAATATATCAACACTATGGGCCTAATTTACAAAAGCGTTTTTCTATGGGAAAGGCCCATTGAAAAACGTGTTTGTAAATCAGGCACTATTAGTCTAAATAATAATAATCAACATATTTACGATTGAGGAAATAAATGAGGCTTTGGATAGCCAACACATGGGCAAGGCCTCAGGCCCTGATACAATTCTGGAGGACCTTCTCAAATCAGAACCAGCTATTTTGGGTGCTGTACCCGCCCTGCTTATGTGCACTGCTGGAAGTGTAGGCAAAACCCCAAAAACTTGGAAAAGGGCAGAGATAGTCCATATCTATAAAAAAGGTGGACGAGACAACCCAAGTAATTATCACCCGATTTCCCAACTAGATTCTATGGGTGAAACCTTTGTAGAATTGTTACTAATTAGGGTAGAGGATTGAATTTCCCTGTCAGGGTGCCTGAGCCATCTCCAAGCTGGTTTTGTGAAGGCAGTTTCCACTGTTGACCAAATATTTAGGTTATGGTTAATAATGGATATTTCCCACTGGGGCACTGGGAAGTGCGGGGGTGTGGGGGCTTACACATGTTGCTTAGATATTTTAATGTTTGCGGATGATGTGGTCTTAATTGATGGGACGTGACCAACTGAAAAAAGCTTTTATAAAGTTCTGTAATAAAAAGAGATTGGTAGAAAACAAAAACAAAACAAAAGTCCTGCTGTGTGGGCAAAAGATGACCCATATGATGGTGATCACAACCTTAATAGGGGACTTTGAAAAGAAGTAGTTAATAACTTTGATTACCTAGGGATTATAATCAGTCAAAGGAATAAATGGGATCAGCATATAGATAAAGCTAAGTTAACCCTAGAGAAAAGGAGCTCAGTGATAATTTGATTATCAGCTAAGCATGGGAATAGAAATGTAAACGCTGCCGTTGAAATCTACAGAGCCCAGGCAACTGCTGGATTTGCATATGGGGCAGAGATTTGGGGATATTGTGAAAAAAACAAACTTGTGATTGTGGAAAATCAAGTTCTATAAAAATGACACCTATTACCTACTAGCACTCCCAAAGCTATGTTACATTTAGAGTTGGGTTGGTACTCAATCAATGATCGAATTGCCCTCAATCCATTACATCATTGGATACGTCTTTGGTCAAACCCCATTTTCCAATGTACAAAGATGCTACATTGGATGTTTTATTCAGTGAGGGTGGTAGGAACCTTCGCTGGTTTCATCATGTTATTGGATTGCTGTTGTGTTTGGACCTTGAAATTCTATGGTCCAACCAGACTTCTATTTTGAAGGATAGTAAAGATCTCGGAATCCGTCCAGAGTCGATGCTGGGGAAAAGAGAAAGCGCCTGCCAGCAAACTGTAACTGCCTCTGGTGACCCCATGAAAGGGTCACCAGAGGAAGTGACGGTCCTCAGCCGACCCGGTCCTCAGCCACGACCCGGTTTATTCATTTATTTATGCAATGCTTGCCGGATACATGGCCCCAGATTATTTATTTATGCAATGTTTGTCGGACACCTGTATCCAACAAACATTGCATATATAAATAGACAGGTATCCGTCAAACATTACATGAATAAATAAATTGAAACTATCACACACGATGCAGCCACCCAACTGCTTTCATAGGGGAGCTGCAGGAGACGTGCTGGGTGTTGTTCAAGTAAAAGAAAACGTTGCTTATGGCTAACAGAAATCTCCCTGTTTGAATAGTACCCAAGGGTTTTTAAAACAAAAAAAATGTGATGCAAATTGTGCATTGTAAAGAATATTTACTCAGCAACACTGCTCAAAACTATTATCCGCACAGTGATGTAACTCATCTCCAGTGCCATGGAAGTGGGTTAAAGCGAAATTGATACATAGTTTGGAAAAGAAGCAGCATGAAAGAAATAGCGCTGTTTTAAACTATTGTTTTAGACATTTCCTTTGATTGGAGGTCAACTGCCTGTTCTGCCCCACTAAACCCCACCTCCTCGGGCACCGCCCCCAAACTCTGCCCCCACCCCAGCCCTTGTGGGATCCCCCACCAATATTTTTCCATTTCCAACACTGCTTACACAGCCTGTCCCGTGGTAAATTCCAATTGATTGATTATTATTTTGTGTCGTTCCTCTTCCAGCTAGAACTAATACTCAAAGACTCCCATCTAAAGTTGTTTTTACAGATGAATTGGACCAGTTTACCATTTGTGGCTTATATTGCCAGGAACTCAAAGATTACTACCCTCATTTAGGTATGCTCAACTTTAGTTTTCGCACTCAATGTTCTTTGACCCTCTCATATTCCTTAGATATTGTAGACCACTTAGCCATCAGCATTAGTCTCTGGTTATATTTTCTGTTAAAATCAGTCACCATCAATGTTCCCTCTAAGCTGTGCGCATGTGCGCTTGCCCAGCTTCCTTCTGGGTGTTGCTCAGAAGAGTTTGAGCAGCGCACACAAACAATTCCCACCTTCTCAAAAATGACCTAACATTTGCTACCTCTCGTAATAAAGCTAAATTATACTTACTCGTCTTGAAATTCTGGTCTAGCCTATTTACACTACCCTTCTATGCAAGTGTGATCTTAAAACCCTCAAAACCTCGCAAATGGAATACACTTTCAAAAGGTTAAAAACAATTATGAAAAAGTGGCTCCATGAACAGAAGATCTAAAATATGCCTGCACACATTAACCAAATAATCTTCCCCTCCCACCTATGACTCCTGTACTTGAACCTACCACACTTATACCTTATAACTCTAACTTCTGCCCCAAGCCGCATTTAGATACTACTGGACAACCTTGACTCTGCCTACTTTGGCTCTGTGAAAGGTTACCAGACTTGCACCTACATCGACTTGTCTTAAGTTTGTTGGAATATGAAAAACTTTCAAGCACCAAAATTTCTTTTTCCTATGGCGCCATAGCAAAAGCATCAACCACACGATGTAACTCAACTACTACTGGAGGCTAGTTGGACGTGTAACCTTATCCCATGCTTCCTATTCTTTTACATATGTCACACAAGCGCTTTTAGGGGTGGTACCCTTGCAAATGTAATAAAAAGCATGGTATCAATAGTAAGACAGGCACAAGTGACCACAGTTCAAGGGTGTTTATTGGACTTTAACAAGGGTGTGATAAACGCCTATCTAATCCTAAATCTACAGATGGGCGCAAGCTACGACCATCAAATAATAATAAAGCAGTCCTAGTGGAGTCTCGTCGAAATAAATGGGCCTATACTAAAGAAGACTATTTCCAATCCTTACCTCTTAATACAAATAGTGTGGGGTAGTGTTCATGAAAAAGAAAGAATTGTGCACAAAAAGGATATGTCAAGATGCTCAGGCCACTGGCCTCCCTTCCTCATGTTTTCAGCAGGAGACAAGGCAGTTTACTCGAGCATAGCACACTCTCAGGCTTCTTTGGCACAAGGACAGAGTTCCATTAACAGCATCAGGGCCTTCTGTGCAAAAGTCTGTTAAGTTATCAAAGTCTCTTGAGTCAGAGGGCCTGATGTACCAAGACAAATGAAAAGTTCCTTTCTTCTTACAAGTACTCAAGTTAGGCGATTCCCTTTTTATACCACAATCGTTACTTTGGATCCCCCTCTTCTGGGCTCAGATCCTTCCTCTTACACAACCAGCTCCCCCCATACCTGGGCTCGGACCAATTGCAGTTTGTTTTAGCTATCAAAGACTTTAGAATGTGCACAGGATTTAAATCGACCTGTTGCAGGACCACTTCTATTTCACAATTTACATTTGCCACCTCTCAGTGGGATACCTAACAGAGACCTTCGAATGAGCACCCACGTGGTGCCGGACCACACTGTATATGTTATCTATCTTGGCTTCAAAAGTTCAGTCACTCCTTGGATATTCAGCTAAATTTGCCTTGCTCATCACATACACTTCACACACTGTTCTCTTCAGATTGCTTCATACAAAGTTGATGTTTGAAACCTGGTTCTAACACAGACCGATCTGTTATCAGTCTCCCTGACTCAACGGCTGTGCTGACTTTACTGGCACTGATTTCTTGTAGGAGCTAAGGACAGTTCCACAGTGGCAATCGCTCCTCCCCGCCTTGGTTATTGATGCAGGAGAGCCCGAGTACCTCCGACACACAAGGCACGTTTGTTCAGCTTTAATTCCAGGTCTTTTGTTTCTTATTCTTGAAGGCTCGTGAAAGTAACGTTTTTTCTCCAAAAAGGTCAAGGGCCCTTCCCTCCTTGCAACCCTCTCCTGTCTTGTCGTCTTTCTCCTTGTATTAAACTGCCATCTTGGAACTGCTGCTTCCTCGTGTGTTTTGCCTTGCTCAGAGGGTGCTTTCGTGCTCTGCCTTTTATCCGTCTGGAGTCAGGTGTGTGTAATGATCAATAATTGCCTGACTCTGCCTGACCCTTGTGTTGGGACATGTCAGGTATACGGCTTGGGTGTTAGTCCGTTTTCTCTCACAGTGAGCTGTCCGAGAGAAAGTGTTTGTGTCGGGAAAGGGGTGGGGTGGGAGGGTTTTAGTTCTTAAGTATCCTAACAGGTAGGATGGGGAAATTGGAAGGGGATACTGCATCTCACCATCCAGCATCCCACTCTCACTCCCCGAAGAACCCTCATCCAGGTGATCCTCCTGCACTGGTCCACCCCCAGGAACTGGATCCAAAAGCGATGGCCATGTCCTGGCCACCTGGATGACAGATCCCCAGGGAATAGCGGGTAAGGCACCTTGTGGTTTCTTACACAAGTTAACGCATAATAATACTCAAATAGTAATTTGCCCTAAAATGATTTTTAGTAGGCAAATATCATGCTCAGCATCTCCTACTTTAGCATTGTTACCATTACCATATAAGTGAAGAACAACATTGCAGTATCATTTAATTGGCCTGCAAGGGATAAGGGGTATGCACTATGCCTGACATTACTCGTACATAGTATTTTACAAAGTATTGTCGTAATGCAAATTACTGCTAAAATCCCTCCCTTTTTACAGCGCCCTGTCACCTAGTATTGGAGGCTAGTACAAGAATCTGGGAGATGTACGGGAGATGGGCACAGGGGACCACTCTTCAGGGGTGAAGAACAAATCAGAAACTTTCAAACACCAGGTCAGACCTATCCGCAGTACAGTGGAAAGAAATGTGGTATTTATTTGTTAAGGGATAGGAATCCTTAGTATGAGTCTAGCAAACTGGACCTTCTGTTTCTTCTATGCTCAGCTGCTGAGGGCTTTAAAATCTAATCATGTGTTCTGTGTTTATTGCCTCTAGCATCCCCATGCATCTTGTAACAGTGAATTGCAAAAGTGGGGTCTCAAGTTACAGAAGACGACACACAATCTGTTTACCTGTGAGCATTGATGCTACTAATTTAAAAGGCAAATATATGTGATTTTTGTCTACGGGGCACTTGTTGAATTTTGTCTACGAATTTTGTGAGGAAGAGTGGGCAAAACTATAGGATGTATTTGGTTCCCTGACATTTTGCTTCCTATGTCAGGGTTAAAAGCATGGCTCTGGTAAGATTTTACTCCCTACTTAGAATCAAATGATTTTTCAGGAAGTAAAAAGGTAATTGGCTTTGCCAATAGAGATACTTTATTATTATTTAAAGATGTTCTTAAAATTCCTTTTAAGATTGGCCAGTAATGTTATTAGAGTTCCTTCCTCGGCCACTACTATGCTGGTCATATCTTTGAAAATATCAGTGGAGCTTTGTGGGTAGAAGCGGGGGGCTGGGGGGGGGGGGTAGGGGCTCCTATATGTTTATTGTTTACCATTTTTGCTGGGCACATTTTCCTGTTTTTAGGGATGATTAAATATAGATGGTGTGCATGCCTCTTAGCTGTAAGACTGATTTTGAGTAAGTGTTGTCACAATTCTGTTCACAGTACAATGTAGTGTGCACAGTGGACAGTAAGCAGAGGCATATTCATTCTAATCGTGGTATTCTGTAGTGCAGGTATTCTGATGCAATTATCATTCTTACACAACTATGAGAGGCATGTTCATCTGGCCCTTGAATTACTCCATTAAATGGCTCATGAACTCCTATCCATGTTTTATATCATGTCTGAATTATAGGCCAGCCACATCAGTTATGACCAGCAGTATTGTTTTTGTAATACACATTAGTGGTTTTTCCAGTGGCATAAAACACTTTCTGCATCGTCTCTGAGCACTGTCGACAAATGAATAGCTGCAACCAAACGTATTGTTTGTGTGTGTTTTTGTGCGTAAACATATTTTCCTCTGCACATGAGTACTTTTGCTAGGTATATGGCAGATCTTGAAGAATTGGACTGGTTGATGAGCTCTCTTTGTAATCGCATGTAAAATATTTGTGATTTTGTTAGCCTGTATCTTTGAAAGAAAACACTGTTTACACAGATTTGTAAAGAATTGTAGTGATCGGGCAGGGGACAATTCCTTCCGAACTCTCTTCGAAGATGATAGCTCACTAACTATGCATGCTCATAAAAGTGGCTTACCTCAAAAGTTAGTTGCGCACATGGAAAATAATGTGTACATGAAAGCCAACCATTTCCACACTTAGAGAAAAATAATTAGAGGCAATATTGGTCACCATACTCCCTTCTGGAAGAACCTTGTGCCCCCAAGCCCCTGGACACCCTTTGGGCCCCCCAGGGAGCCAGCCCCACAGTTTGAAGACCACTGCCGTACATTGATATTACATTCTGTTGGAATGCTATCCAACGATTATCACTAATTCGTCCTCCTTATTCTTTTCCATCATGAGCAGAAATCTACAGATCAGACTCATACCCAGCATACCAATTGGGTAAGAAGAATTCTTTCATGGCAGATAATTCCATATGTTTACCCTAGTTGGGTTGGGCCAGGACCATACTCTTGCCAATTAGGAGCATTAACTAACTGTTGCTCTTCTTCTCCCCCCTTCAGTTCTCCCCTTCTCCGGCATACTTCTTCTCGCTTTTGACAACTATTTATGTGATGGACATACACGCAATTTTAAAAAAAAGTCCTGTGAAATGATCATGAATCACTGCTGCACTGGCATATATATGTCTACCTTTTTAATTTTGATGCATTCATCCATTGTCACAAATGGGATTCTGTGAATTTTCTTTGGGATTCACGGTTCCGGTGATATATTTCAATTACAATGAACACATTATCTGACTTCATTAACACAGCCTTGAAAAAGACCCAGGCAGGGTTGAAACACGTGTTCTACTGCTTGAGATATCACCATTGTAGCTTTGGTCATTATGTAGAAACACACTATGCTTTATGATTTGGAATTAAAGAAAAAAAAGGTTGCAAGTTTATTTCAAGAATCCATTTTCCAATAAGACCCAGCGCGCATGTGTGAGGGGTACCCTGGCTCACTTCTGGTTACCGATGAGTACGGTTTGGCACCGTCTCTTTCCCACATCACACACTCAGCAGGGATCTTGTTTTATGTCATTTGCGAACGGATGTATTTTGCAGCGAGCGCAGGTGGATTCCCTGCTCCAGTGCTCACTCCCATGTTCAATACTAGTTGTAAACACTGCACATGACATTTGATACCCATCACTGTTCCTGTGACTGAAACTTGTGTGCCAGAAATAAATTATGATTTGAAATTCTGCATTAATTTATCTATGTGCTGCTTAAATGGTCCATAGCGCTATTATTAATACAATGGGGCTGCTTTAATATTCCTTTTAAATGCCATTGTCACAATGTGGCACAGTATCCTATTATGGTTGTTACCTAAACAGAATACGTTTCTGCTCAAGAAGGGCCAGTGGCACGTCTTTAGTGTGCCAGAAATATGCCCAGTTTGCCAGTGGTGCTGCGCGAATATTGAAGGGATGCTCAGTGTGCTAAGGGTATGCTAGGGGTATGCATTGTGCCAGAGGGGCTTTGCAATGGCTGTGATAAGTCATCGGCATAATGTGCCACTCAATCAGGTGCTGTCAAAGATGCTTCCTGGGTGGTACCAAGGATCAGGCAGGTGGAGGAGGAGCTGCCCCGCTGGTACTTGTACACTAGAATATACCCAGAACATTGCCGGGGGTGGAGATATGCCAGATTGGAACCAGGGATAGGATGCTGTCTGGGTATTGCTAGTGACCAGGGTTCTGGTTTGGGTGGCGCTCGTCGATAGAGGGCTGGCATAACTGCTTGCTAGATGGCTGGGTGCCCCCACCCACCTCACGGGTCTCACTTTCTCAGGGAACCGGGCTGCTGCGTTTCTCTGAGTGCCAGTTCTGGCTGGAGCGAGAAGGTGGGCTAAGATAAGACGGTACATAACCCCCAAACGGATCACTTTCCTATTTCCAGGTCAGGCCACAAGAGATGAGAGGCGGAGCGACAAGGACAGCATCAGGGAAATGCTCTAAAGACTTTGGAGAGGTTAGTGGGGAAGAAAATAGAGAATGCAGGAAGGGGAAGTGGGCAGAGGGCAGCGGAGGACAGAGAACAGACTGGGTGCGGAAGAGGCTTCGCATGGGAATGCTCAGAGTGCGGGCATGACCCAGTGGTTACAGTCTGCAATCTGAGCATTCCCATTGACCTACACACCCAACTTGGGTGCTAATTCTATTTAGCTAGAAGAATCACAAGCACATTTACTACTAGTGGTTTAGAAATTGGATATGCAGATATTTATGCTGACAAGAATATTGCAACACTTGTGTATAGGCGCGTTATAAATGCCATAACATGTTATATCATATTCATTTCTGGTTGCTGATGGAAAAAAGAAACAAGTGCTGTTATTCTATGTTAATATGCCATCACACTGAGTCGGCTCACCACTGTAGTGTGTTTCTGAGGCACCTAGGATTGTCCATGGAGTACCATCCTGTGCCCCTACCAGAGGTATCCAGAACTTAGTCCACAGGAAAGGAAATGAGCCGGGGTAAGATAAGAGGGTGAAAAAGCTGAAATCAACACTACTAACAAAGGGAGGGAGGGATGCATTGTGGGAAGACTGTTTTGTGATAGCCTGGATGCACGTCAGTGCTGATGGCTGGACCATAGCTCTGCAGAAGTGAGAAGGCAGAACAAGGCCTCATCCATTTTATCCTCCTCCCTGCTCTCCGGTCTTGATCAGCAATACCCTCTCACCTCCTTACACCCCTCCCGTAAACCTGGCCAACCCTGGCTCTCCTCTCACCTTTCATCCATGCGCCGCCTACTCCAACGCCTTGAAAGACGCTGGCTTAAACACTGCTCCCCAGCTAACCAAGCCACCTACTTCTCCTACCATATCCTCTATGACAACTGCCTCAACTCGGCTAAACGATCCTGCTTCTCTAACCTCCTCCACTCTCAATCTTCCCACCCTCCCTGTACCTTTCAAACTTTGACTCTCCTTCTTTCTCCCCCTACCCATGATCACTCCATTGCCTCTCCTCTATCACCCGCTGACTTCGCTAACTTCTTCTCCTCTAAGGTTCTGACCTTACGCAAAATATTCTTTGCTCCCCTTCTTATGCTCCCCCTTCTCCTTCTCTCACTTCCCCATCCTCCACTATGTCTAACTTCACTCCAGTCACTCTCTCTGAGGTCTCCCTCCTCCTGTCTAATATGCACCCTATCGCTGCTTTCTCTGACCCTCTTTCCACCTCTCTTATTCCCCAAATATACCCTCTCCCTATACCTTACCTTGCCTCCTTTTTCAACATCTGCCTAACCACTGCAACCTTTCCCTCTGCTTTCAAGCATGCAACTATTATCCCTATCCTGAAAAAGCCCTGTGCTAACCCCCTCTTGGCTTCCAACTTTCGTCCAATCGCTCTCTTACCTTTCCTCTCTAAGCTCCTTGAACGCCTTGTCTACTCACAACTCTCAACATTCGTCTCCAACCTCTCTCTTCTCCCCCCTAGTCAAACTGGGTTTCGCCCCAACAACTCTACTGAAACTGCTCTCACCTCTGTCCTCAATGCCCTCCTCACTACTCGCTACTCTAAACACTCTTCTGTTCTCATTCTTCTTGACCTCTCAGCCGCCTTTGACACTGTGGATCACCCCCTACTTCTTGACACTCTTTCCTCCTTTGGTCTCAAAGGCTCTGTCCTCAACTGGTTCTCCTCCTACCTATCTAATCGCTCCTTTGCATTCTCCTGGGGCGGCCGCATCTCTTCTAGCTACCCCCTTGACTTTGGCGTCCCTCAAGGTTCTGTGCTCAGCCCTTTTCTCTTCTCACTATACACCTCCCTCCTTGCTTCATTCATCTCCTCCTTTGGCATCTCTCACCACTTCTACGCCGATGACACCCAACTTTTCCTCTCCTTCTCCTCCTTCACTCCCGACATCCACCTTAAACTCTCTTCCTGTCTCACTGCTATCAAATCCTAGATGTCCTCCCATTTTCTTACCCTCAACACTGATAAAACTGAAGTTCTATTCCTTCTTGCCAACACCCTCCCTCCCCCATGCACCCCCTTCATTCTCTTTCCCCCCACTCTGCTCCCATCTCCTCCTCCTCCCGCAACCTTTGCCTCCACTTCGACTCTAACCTCTCCTTTACTCACCATATCTCTCTTACCTCCCTTGCCTGCCGCTTCCATCTCTGCCACTAAACTCTTAATATCTTCTTTAATCTTCTACTGGTCTGCTCTCCACTTTGGCATTCCTGTCTCACATCTAGCCCTCCCTTAAATCTTTCTACCATTCTGCCATCCGTTCTCTCTGTCTCCTCTCTTCTTATGATTCTATTTCCTCTTCACTCTCCTCTCTAGGCTGGCTCTCATTTCATTCTCAACTCAAATTCAACTTCCTCTGTCTTGTCTTCAAATCTCTATATGATCTTACCCCATCTTACCATTTCTCCCTCCTCTCATTCTACTCTCCCTCTCGCTCACTCCGCTCTGCTGGCCACTTCCTACTCACTGTCCCGCCTGCACCCTGAGCTCCATCTCGCTCCCATTCCTTCCAGCTCCTTGCCCCACTCCACTGGAGCTCTCGCCCTCTTCCTGTTTGCTCCATTACCTCATATTCATCGTTCCGCACCTCCTTAAAATCCCACCCTACTCCAACCTCCTACCTGACAGTTTCTCCTCTGTTTCTTTCACCCTTCTATTCTGCCTGTATTCATTTTAATGATCTTGGCAAATTGTTCTACTTATTGTTCTCGGTTATTTGATTCATGAATTGCATTAACTTGCTTCTGTTTTTCTCATGTAAAGCGCTTTGGCTTAAAGCGCTATGTGAAATTCAATAAATACAAATCATTGGGTTGTGTTTCCAAAGCACATTTGGAGAGCTGTCATTACACAATGTAGCAAGGTATTCTTTATTATTTTAATTTTCTGTATTGATTGGCTTTCAAAATGAAGAATTTGACATCATTCAATTTAAGATAAATACATAGAATAGATTCAAAAATACATTATAACTATTTCATCATACATATTGAAGAAAGCAGTAAAATACAATCTCATAATTAAAATTATTAAAAACAAAGTTATATTCTAATTCTGTTTTAAATCGAATTCATGTAGGAGACCAATCGTAGCTAGTTTGAGCGACATGCGTCACAAGCTATTCTTTATATGCCCACTCCGTGTGTACAAAGGTTTTCTCAAAATCGTGTGGATTAAGTATAGGTTTGCAACCAATGTTAAATACTCTCTGCCTTACCTTTCCAGGGGTTCAGACACATTGCACGCCCGTTGCGCGTGCAGACCACAGCCATGCTGATAATGACAGAGAATACATGTGTGCAAAGGGCAGCAGCCGGGACCAGAATGAGAGATCATGACAGCCTCATGGTGAACCCGGGGCATGCAGAATGGTTCTTGCCCTGTCTGTTTGCCTGTGGGGTGAACCATCAACAAAAAAAACTTAAAACCTGTGCAACTCAGAACAAACGTGAACTTTGTAAAAAAAAAAGTGACTGCACACTTTAGGGAATGTAGACACTTTAATGATGAGGCCAAGTGTGCAGAACACCAGAACAAAATGGCGCTTTTGTTGGGCCTCTCTTTGACACGCGAGAGCCACGACTTTCACATCATTAATCATGCCACTGAAAGGCCCTGACACATTATCAGACTTATGTTCTTTCAACACAAAGTGTGTCATTGCGAGTTTGGCAGGTTTTATTTATGAAACACTACAGACGGTGGTATTTCACAAAATCCGTCCACTTCAGAGTTTTGCACTGGTGGAGGTATCCTTCTCTGAATACCTCTGGAGGTATTACAGGTATACCACCTCTGCCACAGTAAACTAAACTTAACTGAGAGGGTGGAAACAAGTCATGCACAGTAGTGCTTCATAACACAAGTGTACATTTGTTAATGCAAAAAATGTTCAAAATGGCCCCATGTCTGCATTGCATGGATATACCTGGGTAAGGTGGCGAGAGGAGATCACCCCTTGCCATGACCGATAGTACACCTTTCATTCACTGTATTGAGGGGAAGTGCCACTTTGGAATTTGTATTTCCACCGCCACGGTGGAGGTAGAAACAGGCCGACTTCCAGCTGAAAGTCCACCTGGAGCCCCCCCCCCCCCCAGCGGTGTTTCCATGGAATACGACTGGCAGTACTTCAAACAACCCTGAATCTGGAGGACAATAAAGTGGTCAGTATTTGGCAAATGCCACTGGATTTACGCTGACCACCAAACTCAACGTGCCCTTAAAAGCCAAGAGTGAGAAACCTAAGTGCCTGTGGCTACAGAGGCGTCGCCAGGATTGTCTCGCAAGTGACGCTTGAACGTAATGTAGTTGGACCCACCGCAGTGTCATTGACATCTGTAAATACCCACACAGTGCTGCTGAGTGGGCATTTACAGATTGTGGGTGTCTCTTGCCCACTCGGGCCCTACCCTGTCTACTCCTCTGTATAGCTATACAAGTATATGATCATATACAAATAAGTAAACTGATTGATACTGTCTTGCCACTTCAAACTGTGGGTCCAATTCTCAAAAATGCATGGCTGCAGAAATGCAGGGGAACTTCGCAGCTCCACCGCTCAGATTTACCCTTAAAAGTTCCTGATTCGGAAAGGTAACTTGTGAGATGAAGGCTGAATGGAATGCGTGTGACCCTCTATGAATACTCAAGCGTTGGACTAATTTCTGTCCCTTAAACATGCATCAGTTCACTGGCCACACACGTGCAGGCACTGGCCACACACGTGCAGGGGATTAGGGTGTGCCAACAATCCACATGATATCAGTGAGCACACCTGCAGTGACACGCCTTAAGGGGCCTCTCTCTTCAAATGCATGTTTTACATTGTCCCATGGACATTGGTCGGGAGAGGGACACGCGAACATAATGGAAGATGTCATGCAAAGCATGAGCGTTTCCATGTTAGGCCCCTGGCAGCATTGCACTTACTCCTACCACTGGTCTACAAAAGCAGGCAGCAGGTGATGGACGGGCAAAGAGATGCAGATGTATTGCCGATCAAAGCCCATTGAGTACCAGGATGCGTTTTGGCTTGTGGCAGACTCTCCACAGCAGTGGGAGAAGTGCACCGAAAAAGTAGTGGAACACCGCTCCCGACCGTTCCGGCTCACTTCTATCACTGCTCCACAGCCGGAATTCTGAACCAGGCTCCATGTGGAATGCGGTTTGTCCACTTCGGCGAGCTCGTGGTACACGGAAGTGGACAAAACATCGTTGTGAACCAGCCCGTGTAAGACAGATATCTGGAGAGCACGTGACCCCCGGGCTAAAATAAGCCTTACACAACCTAATGCTGAGATTGGCAAGACAGCACTGCGATTTACATGTTTATGGTCTCTGAGCCTGGGGCAAACATTTACACAAAACGCAGTAAATCCGTACGTCTAAATGACTGTACACGTGGGAACTACAGGTCTCTGGCAGCACCATTGAATGATTGATGGCAAGATACACATTTGGCCGTGAGGGTCTGTTTTTAAAAAAAAAAAATTAGGATTGCATGATCATGAGGAACTAAAGACTTGAAAAAATGTGTCAATAAATCCATGTTAACAACACTCACATACAGAAACTGCAGTCACTCAAAGTAGATAGCGCATGTGTTTATCGTGGGGGCTCTAAAAGGACTGAACACGTTCTTAACCCCTTAAATGCCGGACTATTATGCAAGTCTATGCGAGAAGAACGAGCATACTCGCCCTTGGCACTTGTGTTTATCTTATTGGGGAAATTACAGTACAATCACTAGGCCTAACATAGTAAATAATAGAGTGGTGTTAAACCTTTGAGGCGCAGAATGATTCTCCGCAGGGAGAAGCTTTTCTGGCTTTGCATCTAGCACCTGGCTCGGACTGGCCTATTGGGCAATAAGGCAATGCCCAAAACAAAAAGGGGGGCATTATGAGTTGGAGGTAATGGTAAACTTGGTGCTATTTGTCAAATACCGCCAATTTTACTGCCATACCAATTCCAGGTTTGGAGGGCAATTCCTCCAGAGGTATTTCCAGTAGGATATTCCTTTGAAACTCTGTGTTAGGATGCATGACTGTTGTGCTGTCCTGCCGGCCATCTCAGAATGCTGTTGGAATGCTGTGCTGGTGCGTAGTGTGACTGACGGCTCAGGAGAATGTGGAGGAGAGCTGGAGTGTGAATGTTCTGAATGTGTTAGTTGGAGGCGGGGGGGGGGGGCTGGTCTCAGCTGGAGTGCATGAGGATGGCCAGTGGGTGGTCTCTGTATGTATTACTAAAGAATAACCGGAGCCATATACCTACCGACTGTGCATATGTATATTAAAGCTTGCCTGCACTTCTTAACTAAGAGGTTCGCAGCTGGTCTGTGTCTGGACCAACATCAATGCTTACCAGGTTATAACACTCTACCAATTTCACCGTTTACTGTAAAGGTGGAGGTACACATTATGTCATCCCCGGAAATGTTGACACGTTTCTTTCATGCACTTCGAAGGGCAAGCGCTTCACTTCAAAAACAGAAAAAATAACATCTTTATCTGCGACACAGGAGGTGAGAATTTTGAGATCTGATGCGCACTCTTGCTGAACCTATCCCATCTAAATCAGAAAAGAGTCAGAAATTAACCTTTTGTGCATTTTAAGAATGTACAGCAGTTGTGTGCGCCTGCTATACATTATCAATCTTCCTCTTCAAGTTCAGGGTGTAACTCTCTGAGGAGAAAAACCATATATTCAAATCAGGAAGAAAAGAGTGCAGATGAAAACAGAAGACTCAACAGCTTTGCTGTTGGCACCTAAGCATGATACCAAGATTTCCAGGGAGATCTCTTGTAGTAGTGGTAATTACAACCAGCCTTACCCCTTCTAGGAAATCCGCCAAACCTATAATGAGTCCCGGTCTGATGTTCGGCCCACCGATGGCTGAACTGACCTGAAACATGGTAGTTCTAATATTGCACTGCCTGCACTGCTAACATCAGATGCTGCTCCAGCCTGGTCACTGTTGGCCCATGCTGATTGGACATACAATGTATGTGGCTGTGAGGGAACGGCTTTCCCTTCCTCACAACTTTGCACTACTTCGCCACTTCCTACTGTGTCCTTCGCACTCTTCTCGTACTACCTGATTTCACGCTATTGCTCAAGTCCAAGGATGGCCCGCAGCGGAAGGCTGAAGCACAGGCGTGCCATACTGTAAGGGCATCACAAGATTTGTTTTATGCCCATAGATCTTTTTTTTTTAACCAGAAGTAATACATTGATTTAAACATTTGAAACACACATAGACATGTTTCAACTGAGCATTTTAATTCAAGTTGAATCCCGCACCCTACCTTAACGATCAGTTCCATTTGTTCACAAATAAATATAAGTGTAATCTCGGAGAAGCAATACAACATGTAGCGACGCGCTTAAGGAATACATGTGGCTACAAAGTAAAAGAGACTAAGATGAAGAATAAATAAATAATATCATTGACCAAAGTCATAAGTGGCTTCCTTCGAGAGTGTAATGAACCCCCGTTAGAGGATCCCGCCTCCACACTCAAATACTGAACAGGCCGATAATGGTGAATGCCCGTAAACGATGCAGTCATGTGAACTGCCCATATTCTGTTCTAGAAAAAGTCTTTAATGACCACCACTAGGTAGACAATGCTACTAGGCCTTTTGCCAGGTCCATAGAGGGTGTTTTCTTAGTGCAAAGCTAACGCAATGTATGACATCATAAATTAACATGCAGGCCTTCAGGTTGTCTCCACAATGCTTCTATGAACAATGTAGGAGCCAAGAACGTTGCCGTTATGATGTGCCCTTTAGTAGAGCACTGAGGGTAGACCCATCCCAGTGGGAGGACTAAGAGGACTAACCCTTGGTCCCATAGGAAAGTCTTGACTATGACCTTCAACATGAAATCACTCACTATCTGCCAAAACCTGTTTATCTTAAGACATTCCCACCGGTTCCATGCGATTACAGAGAGCACATAACATTTTGTTTTATTTCCCCAAACCCCTGGTTTCTCTATGTGCTTAAACCAACCCCAACCCCAACCCCATTCCCACCCGTTTCACTCCATTACCCCACCCCATATCTATTCTTAAAAATGTGTGATGTTTTCTCTGTTTTTGTTTCTCTGTTATAGCATTCTCTGTAATTGTATTCTCTATTTTCACTGGATACCATGCCCACCATATGTACATCACAGATGCAGAATCACTACTCAATCGCCAGCAGTGCCCTGAGATCCCAATCACCATAGCCTGCAGTTTCCAAAGTGTCATGACCCATCTGTAGCACAGCCTATAGGCAGTCTCCCTATGAAGGATGCACATTGCAGACTGAGGTCACCTTTGCCCTCAACCAGATGTTGCTCCAATTAGTTCCACCCAGATCTCGGTGCCATCCTTGTATGTATACCCATGATCGCGTTAGATGAGAGGTGAGGCGAATGTGGCAGATATTTGATATTGGGCGTTTTTCTGTCAATATATTTTAGGTGACATTTCTCAAAACTTGTCCGATTTTGCACAGCAGCTTTCTGGACTGGTCCCTGCATTATCCAGTGTCTCACTTGGAATTTGAGACAATCACTCCCAGATAAGTGTTAGCCAAGCCTACATGTCTGACTTTAAAATGATTTCCACATCTTTAAATAGTTCCAAAATTAACAATCCTCTCTACTGCCGCTATAGTGGGAAATCTGAGGGGGGTGGGGGCATTTGGGGGGGGTAAGGCTGGTGTAAAAACTGAGTTTTCCTGTCTAGGGGGATAATGGCGAGGGGAAAGTAGTAAGCTCACAAGAGAGTGAGTGATTATCCCAAATATCTAATACCGACTTGAGACTATTTGGATAGGCATCGATATGGCCATATGGAGAACCCACTGACAGTTGTATCCATGTACCACCATTGTCAGTCGATTCTACCTTCCACCACTTTCCACAATTCATATTTGTGCTGCCTCAAAGCAAGTGAATAGGTCAGAGCTTTGAAAGCAACCTCTATTTAATGGTGCATGAATGATTTGTTTAGAAATTATGCCCTCATTGCCTCCCCACCTAAAGCGCATGGTGCCTTTTTTCAGTTTCTGTAACTGTCATCCAGGAGGGTGTTTTGTGTTTGCTTGAAATAATTAAAGGGGGTGTGGCAATACATTCATCTTGACAACATTAGCCCTGCTGAACCAGGGTATACTCAACTTCCTCTAACTAGCCATGTCCTTCTGAATTTGAGCCAATAGTTCTATTTCTATTTCTATGTATTTATAGAGCTCCAACTCCCTCAGGCATCCGGGCGCTACATAGAAGACAGACCAACAGGACAAAAAACAAAATAGAGCGCGAAAGTTGGCTTTATGTAAATCTGCAATATTAGGAATACGGTTTACTCCCAAGTGTTAGACTCAATCCTTTGACCAGTTAAACAAGAACAAATCTTCAAGAACACTTTTCATGTCGGGTGATAATACCTCCAAGAGTTCTGATTTTACGCAATGAATCTGAAGCCTGAAACCTCTTCATATTGTTGTAATTCATCTACGTGGGCCAGCAAAAACACATTAGCATCTTTAATGTTGATGAAATGTTGTTCACAAACATGGACAATTTAAATTCCAATTCACCACATTGCAAACCTTGAATCCCATGTTTGGCAAAGGGCTCCATGGGGAGTGAAAACAACAGGGATGAGATGAGGTAGCCCTGCCTTGATTCCCTGTAGAGACTAAAACACACATTTTAGAAATGAGATTGGGTATTTGGTGAATGTTAATTTTAAAAAGACTTCACAAAAGCCCATAGCATTCAGGGTTTCGTAAAGGAAAGTCTAATCGAAAATGTCAAATGTTTTTTCAGCGTCTAATGTTAGCAGAATGGATGGGGCATTCTGGAACCTTTTATCCTGCTTGGACTGGGTGAATAAGGTTTGTCAGTAAGGACTCTAATCTGATTGCTAAACCTTCAGGGAAAATCATTGCTTCCAAATGTTTAAAAAAGCTATGGGGCGAAATGAGTCACATTCTTTGGGATGTTTGCCCGTTGTGTAGGCATTTGATTAATGACCGCATCACCCCTGGACTGAGAAGTACAACTTGAATCAATGATGAGTTAAAAAGAAGAAAGAGTCGGTCAATGGGGAAAGGAGATCTTTGACAAAGTATTTGTAAAACTGTCCTGTGAGGCCATTGGGGCAGTGCACTGTTTGGCTTCAACTCACTCCTTCCCACTACTACCTCCTATTTATGAATGCGCTCCTCCAAATGGTCTTGTGTCTGAGTGATCCCTGGCAAAGAAGCACCTGTAATGTAATGAGAGCATGTAGCATGATTTGATTTAACAGCCGAATGAAGACCCTGATAAAAATCATGGGTAGGTTCCATTTTAAATGCTTCATCATGTATGGGGTTCTGTTTTGCATCTTTTAGAATATAAATGTAGGCATGATCAGTTTTTGTTTTAGGGAATGTCACTGTTTAATCATAAGCTGATTGTGTAGAAGTGTACTCCACTCTTGCTGTCCCCTTGGACCAAATGTCAATCCCTAGCAAATCCCATATACCCAGAGTTACCCCCAAAACCTCAAATAGATAGGGTATGCCCTCAACCCTATCATCCCATCTCTGACCAACAAGAGAGGTCAACTTTGCTTCACCATCAGCCTATGTCAAATAATCGGGGGATCTATATGCAATTCATTACCTTATAAACAATTACGTAAGTAGTCACCTCAGAACCATAATGGAACAACTACATTGTATTAGGCAATAGTCATCCCCATTTCTGATTTCTCTATTTTCATTATAGCCACAACATTTCCTTAAAAATACTAACGTCCTCAAGAGTAACTAGTTATGCAGCCGTAAGCTTATTATGAGTGTGGGTACCAAAGACATTTCCGGAAAATCCTACCCAACATTGCCATGATGTACATTGAATTGTGGTCTATGAGTCAAGAAAGAAAACAGAGTTCACAAATTAGCAGTTTAGCTATCTTTAAAAAATGGTATCGTGTTGAGGGTCTGCGCAATGCACATCCACTAAACTTGGAGCGGGTCTCAAGATTTGGGCCTATTTGAGGATTTCTGAGTGTTATTTTACCCCTTTAACATATACCCTCCTTTTATCATTTTCTGCTGATTAAATTCTTCTCTCTGGGAGAGGCATGTCTGTCTCTGAAATATTGGGTTCCATTGGACACTCAATCCCCAACAATTTAAATCCTTGTTCCAATGTTGTGATGGGAGACACACTGCATTGATGTTCAAAATGGAGTACAGTAGGCATGTGCCATCTGTATTTGGTGCCATTTTAAATGAGTTTATCTATCATTGGTTTAAAGGCCAGCCTATTTCGAAGAGCCAGAGAAGAGAGGTCCTGAAAAAGTTGAATTTTAGAGCCTTGAAAATCAAATCATCCTCACACTACAGCTACTTGTAGCAGTTTTTCTTCAAAGGAGAAATTATGATGTTTGAATAAAATATCTCTGAGTTGTTCACTTTCTTGTTTAGAGATAGTTGGGCCAACCCGATAGGCCCTGTCTAATTCCATATTACTTGATGGTTCCTCTGGCAGCAATTCAACTAAGAGCTTATTTAAGAAACCAGGCAAGTCTTTACCATCTGCATTCTCTTTGAGATATTTTAGACAGATATTACTCCAGGATAAGTGGTTTTGAAAGTACTCCCATTTCATAGTACATATTGACATTCACTGTTTGTTCTGCCCTATTGATTATATCTCAGTTTTCAGATTAGCTTTAGTTTTGGAGATTTCTATGGCCAACTGTTGGGATAAAGTGTCCTGGGGTCCCTGCAAGCATTAGCAAAACAAAGGAGGTGATGGCTGGAAGGTTTAGAATAAATCTTAACCTCTGGCATTGCTCTGGGCAACCCTCCAGACCATCGATCTTCGCCTGCCAAGCCATTACAGAAGGGGAAAGATCATATGCAAATCAGGCTTGGCCCCAACCCCAAGGGGTAGTCCAGCCCGAACTGCTAGGTCACATCCCTTCTGCACGAGACTACAAGCATTCCCAGACATGTTTTAGCCTTGTTGGGCGTCATCAGTGAGGAGTAGCTTGGGTCTCTAGGCCCAGCAGGCACGGGACCCATGTCTGGGCATACCCGTCCCACTTGCGGTGACATTAGCAAAACAAAAGAGGTGATGGCTGGAAGGTTTAGAATAAATCTTAACCTCTGGCATTGCTCTGGGCAACCCTCCAGACCATCGATCTTCGCCTGCCAAGCCATTACAGAAGGGGAAAGATCATATGCAAATCAGGCTTGGCCCCACCCCCAAGGGTTAGTCCAGCCCGAACTGCTAGGTCACATCCCTTCTGCACGAGACCACAAGCATCCCCAGACATGTTTCAGCCTTGTTGGGTGTCATCAGTGAGGAGTAGCTTGGGTCTCTAGGCCCAGCAGACACGGAACCCACGTCTGGGCATACCCGTCCCACTTGGGGTGACATTAGCAAAACAAAAGAGGTGATGGCTGGAAGGTTTAGAATAAATCTTAAACTCTGGCATTGCTCTGGGCAACCCTCCAGACCATCGATCTTCGCCTGCCAAGCCATTACAGAAGGGGAAAGATCATATGCAAATCAGGTTTGGCCCCACCCCCAAGGGGTAATCCAGCCCGAACTGCTAGGTCACATCCCTTCTGCATGAGACCACAAGCATCCCCCGACATGTTTCAACCTTGTTGGGCGTTATCAGTGAGGAGTAGCTTGGGTCTCTAGGCCCAGCAGGCACGAGACCCACATCTGGGCATACCCGTCCCACTTGGGGTGACATTAGCAAAACAAAAGAGGTGATGGCTGGAAGGTTTAGAATAAATCTTAACCTCTGACATTGCTCTGGGCAACCCTCCAGACCATCGATCTTCGCCTGCCAAGCCATTACAGAAGAGGAAAGATCATATGCAAATCAGGGTTGGCCCCACCCCCAAGGGGTAGTCCAGCCCGAACTGCTAGGTCACATCCCTTCTGCACCAGACCACAAGCATCCCCAGACATGTTTCAGCCTTGTTGGGCGTCATCAGTGAGGAGTAGCTTGGGTCTCTAGGCCCAGCAGGCACGGGACCCACGTCTGGGCATACCCGTCCCACTTGGGGTGACATTAGCAAAACAAAAGAGGTGATGGCTGGAAGGTTTAGAATAAATCTTAACCTCTGACATTGCTCTGGGCAACCCTCCAGACCATCGATCTTCGCCTGCCAAGCCATTACAGAAGGGGAAAGATCATATGCAAATCAGGTTTGGCCCCACCCCCAAGGGGTAATCCAGCCCGAACTGCTAGGTCACATCCCTTCTGCATGAGACCACAAGCATCCCCAGACATGTTTCAGCCTTGTTGGGCGTTATCAGTGAGGAGTAGCTTGGGTCTCTAGGCCCAGCAGGCACGAGACCCACATCTGGGCATACCCGTCCCACTTGGGGTGACATTAGCAAAACAAAAGAGGCGATGGCTGGAAGGTTTAGAATAAATCTTAACCTCTGACATTGCTCTGGGCAACCCTCCAGACCATCGATCTTCGCCTGCCAAGCCATTACAGAAGGGGAAAGATCATATGCAAATCAGGCTTGGCCCCACCCCCAAGAGGTAGTCCAGCCCGAACTGCTAGGTCACATCCCTTCTGCACGAGACCACAAGCATCCCCAGACACGTTTCAGCCTTGTTGGGCGTCATCAGTGAGGAGTAGCTTGGTCTCTAGGCCCAGCAGGCACGGGACCCACGTTTGGGCATACCCGTCCCACTTGGGGTGACATTAGCAAAACAAAAGAGGTGATGGTTGGAAGGTTTAGAATAAATCTTAACCTCTGGCATTGCTCTGGGCAACCCTCCAGACCATCGATCTTCGCCTGCCAAGCCATTACAGAAGGGGAAAGATCATATGCAAATCAGGCTTGGCCCCACCCCCAAGGGGTAGTCCAGCCTGAACTGGTTGGTCACATCCCTTCTGCACGAGACCACAAGCATCCCCAGACATGTTTCAGCAATGGCGCAGACGGGCTAAAAAACGGTGGTGTGGAAGTTTGCCCAGAGCAATTGCCAGTGGTTTAGATTCATTCGAAACCTTCCACCCATCACTTTTGTGGTCAGTTTGTTTCTCCTTGTGACAGAGGGAATGCCCAGACGTGGGTCCCTTGCTCGCTGCGCCACAGGGAACCAGGCTACACCTCACTGAGGAGGTACAACAAGGCCGAAACATGTCTGGGGTTGCTTGGTTTTCTGTGCAGAGGGGACCTGGCATAGCAGTTCGGGCTGGGCTGCTACCTTCGGTGGCGGCAGCTGCTGACTGATTTGCATATGGCTGGTCTGCTTTTGCAATGGCGCAGACAGGCTAAAAAATGGTGGTGTGGAAGGTTGCCCAGAGCAATTGCCAGTGGTTTAGATTCATTCGAAACCTTCCACCCATCACTTTTGTGGTCAGTCCCTGCAAGCATGCCATGAGATCTTCCTCTGTAGAAGCATTGGGTGTCTGAGATGGGTTCTCAGCACACGCAGCATCAGTCATGGTGAATAGAAAAGTAGCAGGTTGACTCATTGACAAATAAAGGTCTAGGTACACTTTAATAACCTCCTTAAAGGTTTTGCTCCTCTGTAATTAAGAATAGAAGGGTGTAAGACTTCACCCTTTGATCCACAGAGAAAGCCACAATGCTGGTCCAAATGTTCCCAGGGTGGAGATAGGATGTTTTCCAGGTAATATAAGTGAATCTTCCTGCGTAGCAATCACATCTCAAGGGGGAGGGGAGAGTCACTGCACACTAGTATATAATTTCACAGTGAGGCGACGAGTTTTCTCAAGTTATTGCAGAATATCGAGTATGGTGTCCATTGAATGATGGTCTCCACTTCCCTCAATGCTGCAGGGGAAATCAGGACTAATGAAGAGTTAAAAGGGCCTCAGGGTGTCAGCCAGAAATGAGTGCCCTCAAACTCATTGGATCATGTGGTTACACTACTTGGGTGCTCTTGTTACTCACTCAACCAGGATCCCACTTCTGCACGGTTGTATACCTCCATTATACAACTCTAATTACATTGAATGATACCATGAGACGGTTTGTACATCCATCCTTCTTTATTACTCAATATCAGCTACCTGATTTTCTCTCCTTTCCATTTCCTCCACATTCCAGTTCTATTCCCACTGCATTCCACGTTCTACCAGCCACAACTTCCCCCCCTTGCTTATCATATAAGTTCACCCTCCATCTGAACTGGAGGCTTCCAGCCCTTTAAGATAAATAGCGGTACCCTGGAGATAGATGGGGATGCAGATTTTATTCATACATCAATAATCAAGATGACACAAATAGGCAAAGTTCGTCTGTTTTAATGTCAAATATCTTAAAACAGGGAATACAACGAACATCAGCAATCGCTCGATACTCTGACTCTAACTACTTCATAAAAAAGCTGGGCTTTTGTACCCAAAAGTGGTCATCACTGACGTGCTGGCCTGTGTCATTACCAAGGTCATCCTACGAGGTAAACTACTAAAACCTACCGGGAAGCGGTATTGGTCCTAAGTGAATGACTAAGCATAGGTTTTATATCTGTATAGAGTAACAGAAAGAGGTAATTGGAGAGTCAACATCAGGTGGGGACTAAGCCCTCCCTTCAAAAAGGCCACAATGAAAGTCACTAAATGTACAACATCCCATTGGCTACACTTACTATAGGACCCCCAACTACGTGGTCCCCTACAATTGGTTGGCTCTAACCCCCGTCAGTAGTTTTCCTACCTATGTTAGCAGCATGCACACTGAACAACCAGGTGTGGATAAGCTCGTCTTGATACCAGCTTCCCACCAATTAAAATATTATCCATCATCAACGCAGTAGTCCAGTGTCAATTAGTACTTTGAAGTTGGCCTTGAGTTTGTACTGTGTTCTGAGAATTTTTAAGGAGTATGGGCACTATCGGCTTTTGTGCGTAAATGTGATCATCTCACTCATCCAACTTCCCTCTATCACATGACAGGACACCATGAATTTTAGCCTTTTCGTGTATTTGATTTTATTCTCAATAGTCCTCTGACGTCTTTTGTTTTTGCTTGACCATCTTGAACAGGAACATCTGTTCTTTCACGTTAATTGTACCCAATGTCAGCCAACTCCAGTTGGATAAGACCCTGCCTTTCTTATCTCAGTCAACTCCTTAGCTGAGCTTTTATTCTGTTTAATTCAATTGCTTTTCTCAACTGCGACACTGAACGAGGCCTTCTTGTTTGTTCAGTACTGCTTATATATGTAGCGGAAAAAATCATCCTTTATTTGTCCATATGTATCTATTGAGGTATATATGTATTTGTTGGCCCTCGCCGTGGTTTAATCTATTTAAAAGCATGTGGCTAGCTTCATGATTGCTTTGCTTCTTGCGTTTCCATTGCATCTGTACACTTTTAAACTATCTAAGTATCTTACTCAGATTTGTGGCATAAGTCTCGTCATCTTGATCCCACGATATCACTTATCCTTAGTACTTCTTTGTTCTTTATAAATCGTCTGCCTCTCTGGTCTGGTTATCTTTTATATAGGTGTTGATTCAACTTTATATGATGTTACCATTCATCTTTTCTTTGTCATTTAGTTTCTTTGTTTCTTCAGGAATCTCATTCAAATGGCCATCATATTGTCTTGGATGTAGGTATGGTTTCCTCAATGGGTGCTTTACCTCCCATATTCTCTTAGGCATAGGTACTCTTATGGGTACTGCACAGAGTCCACGCTCTTCTCTTTGCTGGTTTAACTGTTCAGTATACGTCACATACTTTGGTTCATATGTTTCAGGTAATGTTGGCGGGGCAGGTGGAGTGAGGGTACTTGGCTCCTCCTCTACACTCCCCCCTCTGGGCGATGTATCAAGCACTCTTACATCATCTTCTATACCTAGACATCCTGTTCTAAAGAAATGCCTCTTAGGGACCCATATTTTTATGACTCCCTTCAGGCATCCAGCTAATTTCACATGCTCATCTTTGTTCCATTTCATGAGCATGCACTGTCCACTTGGACTGCACTAGAACCATCTTCCCACATACTTCTTATGGTCCTTTGGAAACAGGAACTTTGTTCCTTCAGGTGCATGGATACTAGCCTTCACAAAGTCTCTGATTTCTTCATCAGTCAGATCTTTAGGCTTCTATCCTGGTTCAACATCAATCATAATCGTCTTCCCTATGGCTTTCTTTGCCATCTTCTTGCATTGTGAGAGTATTATCTTGATCACACAGAATCCAAGCATCACTAATAATAACAAAGCTCCAAGAAATTTGAACATATCTGCCATCCACTGCGGAACTCACGAGAAGAGTGATCCAAACCAGCTGTCGTCAGCAATGTCTTCTACCTCTTCTATCATCTGGCCATGGAGTTTCGTCAGCATGTCTATAGCCTCTGTCAATGTCCCATTTGCGTCATCATGAAAAGGTATAAATGTACAACATGAATCTCCGATCTTGGCACAAACAACTCCATCCATAGCTGTAATCATTGTCTTAGCATTGTTTCTCGTCTTTATGTCTTGAACATAGTCATCTTCATTTGGATCTGTTCCTTCAGTTGCCCATTTGAGAGAGGCTGTTCGACCCATGTACTGGCCTCTGGTACTACAGAAGGCTATGTGCACTATACAGTGTGCAGTTAGGACATCTATTTCTATAGCTATGAATATCTTTGACTTCCCCATGCTGTATGGTAGGAGTGCACATATGAAGCAGTCTTCTTCTGACGTACTTCTTCCAACTTCTTTCATGTGTTGGTACCATATGTTATTTCCCAAGTGTGCTGTGCTGTCCAGATAATCATTCAGTTCATAATTAGCTTCTTGGGTGCTTCTTTTGGTTTTCAAACTCTTCATGCAGTTGTCTATCACTACATTTCTAAATGCATTAACATAGCTTCTTCTTGCTGGTTTGTTTGCTGGAACATCCACCCGGGTTCCGTGCGTAGATGAAAGGTCAGCAAGTCTTTCTTTAGCCATCTGTATTTTTCTAGTCACAGCTAAAAACGGCCATATAGATTCTGCTATCATCTCTGCATGTGATTGTGATTTTTCTGGGACTTGTGCTTGGGTTTCTTGTCACTGGACCAGGTGTATCTGCATAGATTGTCTGTGTAGGCCAAACCTTTATTAACCCCTTATTTGGCCTGGTCCGCCGACCCTGTCTCTGGCGCTTAAGAGGATTTCTGGAACAAGTGGTGTGTGTGATTTATTACTGACCACATCCATTTCAAGCTCAGGTATCTTCCCATTTTTTATTGGCACAGGAATAACTATGTAGGGTCTAGGCTGCCTTGTAGTTGCCATGCTTATTTTTTCCTTCTGCTCAGAAACATATACAGGAGTCTTTGCATCTTGTGCTCCTATATAAAATGCAGTTCTCACTGTTAGTGAAGGCAATATGAGTATAAATATAATACATGTGTAGATGATGTAGTGATATGTACATTTCCAGTATCGACTTATTAGACAATGTGTACATCTATTTTCATGGGTTAGTACAATGTTACTACTTAGGTTCCCCATCTCGATCATTTGACGCTAAGGAAGGGAAAGCAACTTTAATAGCTCTGCATTTTAGATTGTTTCTGGAAATAGTTGTCTTCATTCAGCATGCGTCCTCGATCAACTGTTTGCTTTCTGGATGCTTTAAGAAACGACTTCCTCTCTTTTTCTGGAACCAGTTTTTTCACCAGCCGAGATGCAAATGTTCCATTATTGTGAAGAAAAATGTCCTCTGTGAGCCTCGATGAAATCTGCTTCTTTATCAGTTCCCAATCGATACCTCAAATCTGCTTCAGTCCAGGTGACATGTTGCTTCCCTGTCAGCATGAACAAAAGATTTGTCTTTTACTTTCTTCCTCGATCTGTCCTTTGAAGAAAAGTTTTAGAGCGCTCTGTGATTTCATTCAGAATAGATTACCATCTGGATTATGATTCCTTCCAGGATTACATTCAAGTTTGCAGTGTTTCTTGGATCTCTCAGAAACGTCACCACATCCGTGTGTCTTCCAACGAGATGCAGGTATTCTTCAATTAGACGAAAGAACACCACACTAACCAGTCTATGTGCTGTGTCGGTTGATAAGGGCATTTTTGATTTCCTCACTGTACTCAGGAAACTTCACAAATTCTTCAGTGATGATTATGAGCAATCTTCTTATGAGCTTGAACCAAACAAGAACTCTGTATAGAAGGAATCGGGGTACTGTACCCTCTTCCAATTGCTGTGTCCATGATCAGAATCTGGCATATTCTTATTTCTTATCAAAGCTTAAACATGCCTCAGTCCAAAGTCAATGAGCTACTGTGGCTTTTAAGCATGCAGATCTTCCTTTACTCTGCAACTAGGATGCACAGAGTGTTTCAATGTGTCCTTTTACCCCTTTTTTCATAGCTCAAAATGGAGTGTCCAAAATCAAGCCGCAGTCCAACTAAAGGGTTCTTTTCTTTCCACTTTTCAGGTTATGCGTCTTCTTCCTTGTCATAGATCTCGTCTGCACGTGCTTTGGTTCTTCTCCGAAGATTGTAGCTTCTTCACGGTGGGGTGCAGGCAGAGGGGTTTCTCCAGAATAGATCTTGATGTCCCCCAGGAAGATCCAAGCGCACCTACCCTGCAATTTGACAGCAGATGGCGTTAGGTCCTCAACGACAAAAGGACTGTTGAAATGGGGCTCGTCCCACTTTTTCCTTGTGTGGTTACGAACTAAAACCGTATCTCCTGGGTAAAGTTTTGGAAGTTGAAATTCAACATGTCGGGTTGTTGAAGCATCTCCTTCTGTGTTCTGTACCGCCTTACACCCTCGTCTCTGCAACTGTCCTGAAATTACAGAAAAACTGGAAGTCATACAGTTCAAATAGTTTTGCAATTCAAGCCCTAACATTTCTGACTTTGGCTGAGCATCACTTCTAACTCAGGATGATGGCATTAAGGGTGTTCTCATTCACCTTCCCATTATTATTTCATGCAGCGTAAGATGGTGGTCAGAACCTGGTTGGTTCCTCAATGCATATAATGCCAGTGGTAGGCAATACAACCACCCTTTTTTCAAAGTAAGCTTCAACTTGGCTATTCTTTCTTTTAACAGGCCATTGAGCTTTTCACAGATCCCATTTCCTTGCGGATGATAAGCCAAAGAAAACTTATGTTTTATACCAAGCAATGAGGTAATCTGCTCAAAAACTGTGTAACAAAATGAGGTCCATTATCGGATCTCATTACCTCGCACACTCCCCATCTAGGAAACACCTCTCGTACTAAGAACTTGGCTGCACAGGTAGAGTCTGGGTGTGTGCATTGACCCGCCTCTATTCATCTTGCAAAAAGACACACTACAACAAGTAGGTATCTGTATCCATTGCATACGTGTATAATGTCGACATAGTCCATATGCAAGTGCTGAAAAAGGCCATTAGGTCTTGGGATGACTCCCCTCATTATGTGCAGTGTATGCCCAGCCGTGAGCTGGCAAATAGTACAATTTACCATAAAGAATGCAACATGGCCCATTAGGTTTGGTAGAAACCAATCCTCAGCAATGGTTACAGCAAGATTCTCCAAAGTAGTATGCGCTGGGGAGTGTAGCTGTTCCAGCACCACCCTTAATAAGGCTATCAGCATCACTGGTTTACCAGTGCTGTCTTGTCACCAGAAAGGTTCAGAGGGGTTAAAGATTTAAAGAACACCCTTTTCGCTTCCACAAATTCTTTTCCTCTTGCGGTGCCTCCCCTTGGAGCTCCACTATCTGTGTTGTAGGCATGTGATTATAACCTACAACCACAGTCATCATTACATTCATTCTTTCATTCACATCAGTGGTCTCAATATTCATCATTCCTGTATCTGTATTTGCTACATGCTTGGCTTCAGCATCTGCTGCTTGATTTTCATGCTAGATAAAATCTGTCCCTTTCGTGTGAGCTGCACATTTAACGACTGCTATGTCCACTGGGAGTTATAGTGCCTTAATGAGCCTGTCCAATGAGGCTGCGTGCTGCAATGGCGTGCCGTCTGCTCGGAGGTAGCCCTTCCTTTTCCAGCATGCTAATCCTGCACGCACCGTCAATGTCACATAGGCAGAGTCGCTGTACACTGTTACTTCCTGGTCTGCGTGATTCTCGACTGCAAGTGTGAAAGCCAATAATTCTGCAGCTTGCACTGAATAATGAGATGGCAATCGAGTACTTACGGGCACTCAAAATTCTACATTTGCCAAATGGTTCACTACCGCGGCACCTGTATATCTTTGCCCATCATTTTGATCAATTCTTTAGGACCCGTCAATGAAAACAATCTCTCCCCCTGCGAGTGCATTCTCCTTTATTCTAGGGAGCTCATCACAGAACTCTTCATAGTTTGCACAATCGTGTATAGGTTCTCCTTCTGTGATTGGCTCAGCTATAAACATAGCTGGGTTCACGACTTTGCATCAAACCACTTTAATTACTGGATTTGATATGACTACCTCATAGGCGGAAGCCCTTTGAGAAGTCAGCGTGCCTTTTGGTTTTTCCAGAATAGCAAATAGTGCGTGTTCAACAAATAATGTCATAGATCATCCCATCACTATGCTTGTTGCCTTCTCTATGGCAAACGCGGCTGCTGCCAAACTTTGTTTGCATGGAAAGTGACCTCTCATTATTGGGTCTAACATTACACTGTAATGTGCAAGGGGCTTATACCCCAATGTGGTTCTCTGTGTGAGTACTGCTGTCATAAATGTACCATCTGTATGCGAGAATAAAAATAATTCCTTTGCATAATTGAGGATCCCTAGAACTGGGGCTGTGCAAATTGCTTTTTTCAATTCATCAAACCCTTCCATTTCCTCAGTCCACACGATTTTTTCTTGTTTTGCCTGTGCTTTTTTTAAGGCCTGTAAGAGAGGCCTTGTATACGAGCTGTAGTCAAAGACCCATGCCCTGACATAATTGCATAATCCTAGAAAACTCTGCATCTATTTTATCGTGTGTGGCTTGGCTGTTTTTAAAATGGCCTCAGCTCTTTCAGGAGTGACCTTCTTTCCCTCATGTGAAATCAATTGGCCTACGAGCAATTATAATCATCATCTGCTCAATCAGACGTAAGGGTTTACAAATAGTTCTTTGAGGCCGAATGTTGGCTGCCCTCGAGCTCCCTCACCAGTCAAACAAGGTGGAGAATGTCCACAATCTTTAAGTGAGATGAGACCAACAGGTTCTTCATGTCCCCACCCCTCATGCAATTCTTCATTTCATCTCTCCTCACATGCTTCACATGCTTCTCCTCCATCTGAATAATATTGGAACATTACATGAAAGAACGAAGCATCCCAAGTCACTTCACTACCAACCCTCATGACAGTGACCATGGGCCTTTTAACATCCGTCAGAGTTAGGGGCTCTAACTCATCATTAGAGCCCATCTTCCTTCGCTGCCTCTGCCACACTAGTATACTCTCATCAACTGGCATCTGATGTTCTTCAGCTCTCCTCTTGTGAGTTGTCCAAACTTTGTCCCTCTTATTTCCCTTTCATTTTCACCAATCCCTTCTCCATGTATGCGGTTATAACCTTCATGCCATGGACTATGGTCCTTCAGCCGATATCTGATACTTTTTCAATGGGAACACATCCCGTCACCTCATGGGGAATCTTTAGATGAATTTTTCGGATTTGTGAATTGTCCTGCAGCTCTTCTAGTGGCAGCCAGCTTCTTCTTCTAGTCATTAGTCCATGATCAGGTGCGGCCACATCACTTTGCTCTCTCATTAGTCCCTTCACATCTCTCCGGCTCACCTCCCCATTCTTAAAGTGTTCCGCGATTATGCATTGCCCCCATTCGATATTAACTGTGCATTGGATCCATATGTTGACAATTAATAGGCTCTCTCTCTGCACATGACCCAAAAGTGATCTCTTCGACCACATCCCACACACATTCAACCAATGGCCGGACGCCGACCTTTGTGTGGAAACCCAAATCCACATCTATAACACAATCCTCCCGATTGACTTCTGCCAACACCATTCCATCTGTTTTGGCAAAGTAACATGCTTGAGTCTCGGGACTGTCTGTGTACATTAGCTCTGACGTTAGCTATTGTATCCAGCTCCCCCTTGTTTCCCATATTGGCCACTTGTTTGTCAATTCTTTCATATATTCTATCTTTCAACGGTAGGGATACTCTCAGAAGATGCTTCCGAAACTCTTATGATGTGCAACTCTCAATTATTTTTAGCCTAATTGCCTCTCCATTATTAAAGTTTGCAAATTCACAATACATTGCTTTCTCTTGTAATCGTACCACAAACTGTGCAATTGTCCCCTGTGGGCCTTGTGTGCACTGGTTAAATGTGTAGCGCTCATAATCTCTATTAGGAGGAACTATCAGTCGTTCACTTACGGCATCAATAAGAAGCTGGTATGATGTTCTCTCTTCAGTTGTTATCGCCTTGATGACACTCTTCATTTCTTTTCCTACCATATTCATCAATATGTCTAATTTGTTTGGAACATTCTCACTTCCCAGTGCTCTTAGAAATTCCTCAAACGCATCCACCCACTCTTGCCAGCGCCGTACCTGGACATCATGTGGCTCAAGGTTGAATGGGTCTGGGCGATGTAGATAACTGACAAGACTTGTGGATATGGGCATTCACCACATGTCTTGAGCTGGGTCCACATTGTCAGATGACACATTTATTTATCCTGGAGATTAACGCTTCAGTGCTTTGAACGTGATAAGCTACACATTACTGTCCCCTACAGTATAGGATCAGAATTGGCTCTTCTGTCACAATATCTTTATTGATTTTGCTGGGCCCATGTAGCAGCCCAACTCTTTTGTCTTTATTTGTTCTATTGAGATCTCTCTTAGTTAGCTGGGCCCATGCAACAGCATAACTCTTTTGTCTTTGTTTGTTCTGTTGAGATTCCTCTTAGTTGTTATTGTTGGTTTTGAACTGGTAGTTTTGCCCTGCGTTGAGACAGTGTGGCGTTATTGGTTTTGCTGTGCAGGTGCAGGTGTCATTCTTTAATCCTGTTTCGTACTTCTTTTCTGCCTCTTTCCAACACTGGTGTGATGTGCATTGTTACATCCTACATACTATTGCATTGCTATGACAACCCTTGTAATGTATTTTCCTATTTTCCCTTTGCTTTTGTTTATTGATTTGTCATATTTGTTTCTATTTCCACCTGTAATTTGGTTTGCGTGACCTTTATTTGTGAGAATCCCTTTTGACTCTGTGCCTTTAATTACTTTACTTTGTTAGTTCATAGTTTGAGCAAGTATGTGAATTCTAAATCCTTTGTTATAAAAATGCCAACGTGATATATTCTTTCAATCCCCTTATTGTTATGTGATGCACTTTATATTATATTTGCCATCGCTTTCATAACGTTCTGCTGGTTCATCGTCTTTGCTTTGCAGCATTCTTATCAAAATCACTTTTGTTGCACCTCCGTACGTTATTGTGTTTGTATCTGCTGCATTGCTATGACAATGTTTGCAATGTCTTTGAAGCCAACAAATATGGTGACAGGTTATCTCACGCTCTAAGGTCCTTTCCTCGGAGCTTTCCGATGTTACGTGCAACCTCCACCGATCCTGAAACCCATACTGTCTTGCACCTGGCGCTTTTGTGGGTTACGTTATCTTGGACTTTATTTCAAGAAATGCTTTACATACATTTACATACTGCCATCAATCATACTATCTACTAGTATTGCAGACTGTAAACATCTATATACGACGGCCGCATCGTGCGTCGTATCATGGTAATAATACATTCAACTTGTGACTCGAGCTTGGTCTTTCAGAAAATACCCTTTCCATGCGGCAACTTGTCGTTACTAATGTGCCTAACATGCATCCTCATAAATTTGCATTTATTACCAACACTGCAGATCTTATATTTGAAGCGATAGCACTTTACACCTTGCTTCCAATTACACGTTGTGTTACGCAGTGCCTCTTACCGACAATATCTTTGTTTGTTTCTTCCTGTGTCTGCCAGCATTTCCTCTAAACTCACACTTACATCACTGTAGCCATTTGTTTATCATCTTGTTTCCGGTTCAGTTTATTTTTCAGCTATCAGTCCAGGGTCTTCTTGTGACCTATATCCTTTTTGTTTTCTTGGTGTCTTGTTATGACCTCACCGCTCATACTCCTTTCCAATGTCCCAGTATCTCCTATTCCTTTTTTGTCCAACCAGCCATCTTCACACGCTATTCCTTTTCAGCCTCCTCTGCAGGCCACCATTTCTTCATTATCCTTTGTCACTCTGGCTTATTTTTTCCTTACACGTGTGGATTAGTGATCTTCTCATCGCCAACTGTTGTATACTTCCATTATACAACTCTAATTAGATTGAATGATACCATGAGACGATTTGCACATCCATCCTTCTTTATTACTCCATATCAACTGCCTGCCTTTCTCTCCTTTCCATTCCCTCCACATTCCAGTTCTATTCCCACTGCATTCCACATTCTACCAGTCACAACAAGCACCATGTGACCCGTATTTAATTTGTATCTCCCTATAAATGCCAGTCCTGATCTGTATGTATGTTTTATACATTTTCAGTGCAGAAAATTCCATTGGCTGTCCATTCTTGGGCTTAATAATGGAGTGCGCTCTTTGGCACTGTGACTTTCCCTTCTTTTTTCATGTAGTGGATTTTTACGTGATTTTTTCTGAAGTGGACGCTGTTCCAGTTCGTGGGCTGTGTTTCAGAACCATATCAACAGACACGAGGGGGGCCTCAATAGTCTCGGGAGGATAGCTCGGGGGCAACAAGCTCGCCTTGGAAGCAAGATGGCACGGAGCAACACAGGTTCGATTCAGGTTCCACGCTTAGGTACTTCAGGGAATTAAGTGTGTTATAAATAACCTATCATATCATATCATTATGAGTTGGGCGGTTCGGTAACAAAGTGACAGTAACACTGACACGTTTTGGGGTGATAATGTAATTACCAGCACTTTTACCTTGCTGCGAATTCCAAGTTTGGAGGAAGAGTGGGGAATTCTCCTTCAGCAAAATTCTAAAGGTAAATTCTCTACCTTACCTGCAGGAAACGTCACAATTACCACCTACGTACCACCAAAACCAGCAATGAGGCCCACAATACTCCCATGAAGGAGCCATGTGTCTCTACGCTTCCTTTTTACTGTCAAAGGTCACTTAAAAAACGTTCCTAAATGTGTCCCGCATATGAACCATTCACTTAGCATAGGCAAGAGGCCTGCAGTGCCCCTGACTGGATGTCTGTGGCTCACTGTCAGCAGTGCAGACCCGCCTCGCCCTCTTGGAAACATGCTGACACCGAACATGGCGGCCTTTTATTACAATAGATGTCCTGGCAGGGGTGATGTACTGCAACGGGCGGCGAGCTTGAATTGGCTCTATCAGTCAGAGGAAAGGAGCGTGTCAGCCAAGCCAAGTTTTTTTTTTTTTACATTTGCTTTCAAGCAAATCCACAGACAGCCCTCATTTCCCTGGGCGATCCGATCTGTTGCATCATCGCCAGCGCGGCCAAGCCCGCGATGAAAATGAATGCATGGCCCAATTAAAAACAAATATTCCGCCATTTCACCAGCGGACAAGCCAGCGATGCTTGTGCGGGGCCCGGGGAGATTTGCGCTGCTTGCCGCTTGTTAGATGAAACGAGCAGTGGGGGGCGCTTACGGAGAATGGATTTGTTCCAATTTTTCTCTGTATGATTATTATGCAAGGCACTGCAGCAACCTGACCACAATACGCGCGTGCGTATCGGGCCCATAAACCACGTGGCTTAATGTAATAGACTGGCGATGGTAGCGCGCGGAACTGTTTATCATGTGTATTATGATGGGGCGCCTCAAGTGTGAATATCCGTGTAAACTAGCCCACCTCCCCTTTGCACAGGCCATTACGGATCTGGGTTCAAGTGCAACTATCCTGCGGGGAAATTCAGAATGTTATACGGTATTGATATTAATATTTTATTTGTATCGGCTCATACACGTGTTTCAGAGCATGAGAAGGCAAGGGAGGGGAACAAGGGAGAACAAAAACAACGATCTTACTAGGCCCAGTGACATTGAGAACCCAACCCACAAGTGCATTGGGGAGGGAAGGGGGAAGTGCAAGAGGGGCACTGGCGTAACGGGGCCCCGCGGTGCAGGGGGGGGAGCCGCTAGCACATGTCCTGGAGGGGCACCACTTTGTAAAAAAAAAAATCTAATAGAAACTATCTTTTTGAAGTCTGAGGGCTCCCCCACCCCATGACATGGGAGACCCCTGGCTGGAGGCCTCCATGTCAAAATCGTTTATTTTTAGAAGTCACTCTGCCTTCATAAAGAAATTATTTCCGTTATGGTTCGGTCCTTAACGGAAATCATTTCTTTACGAAGTCAGAGTGACATTATAAGTATGCGGGCTGTAAACAACAGTGCTGGTAAGCTTACAGGCACCGTTGTTCCCAGACCGGCATACTACAGGTATGCCTGCCAGAGCCGCTGTGCCTAACAACGGTGCCAGTGCTTCCGCGTTCCCCATTTCCACAGTCCTATGGGATTCTATGGGAATGGGGAACTACAATTTACCGGTGCCTGACGTTCTGGGTTGCTGGGGCACCAGGAAGTCAGGCGAGGGTAAATCATTCCGAGTCCGGCGGCAACCCGCTGGTAGCACCGGCAGGGTTACTACCGGACTCAGAATGAGGCACAATTTCCTTTTGAAGTAATAGGGCTCCCCTCAACCTCTTGACGTGCATGTGTGAGTGTATTTTGAAATAATGTACACTTAAATGTGTAGGTGGCTGCCTGTGAGAGTGTATGGGTGACTGGGTGTGCGCGTACGGTGAAAGGGTGAACACTTAAATGTACGGGTGGCTGCTTGGGAGTGCCTGTAAGGGAAAAAGGGTGCACACCTAAATTTATGGATGTCTGCATTGGTGTGCCTGTATGGTGAAAGAGTACACACTTAAATGTATGGATGGCTGCGTGTGCATGTGTGTATATGGTGAATGGTGTGTGTGCTGGTGTTCAGGGGAACAACAAAACCTACATTTCAGGGGGCTAATCCTTCAAATGTTGGGAGAGGTACTAACTTCATGGCTGGTGGGGGGCGAACTGATTTGTGTGGGGGCAGCTAACTTCTTTACGTATTTTAATGAGACTATTCTAGTGCAGCTTCAGTGTTACAAGCAGTTAACTCTCTCCTTTAAGTCTGAAAGCACCCACTTATGGACTGCTGTGAGAATGAGCAGTCTCCTGTTCCCTCTCTACCCTTCCAATCACTCCCCTGGCATGCTAGTACTAAACACACATCACAATTTAAATTGCCAAAAAAATGGCATTTGAATGCAGGTACTAACAGTGAAATGCTTAAAGTTAGTAATTGCTTGGCCCTTGTTAATAGCGAAACCCAGGTGCCGTTTAACATATGTGTCCTGTCTGTCCGGCAACTGCTCTGAAGGTCAGCCAGGTTAAGTCAACATAGCCCAAAATTTCAGGGGGCTGGGGGAATGCTGAATCCGTGTCAACTCAATGGTGTTATACCACTACTTGGGTTTAATGCCTTGATTACTTAATGGTAATCGTCATTACTCCTAGCCCAATTCCTCCTCGTCCCTCTACTTGTGTATGAGGCAGTACTTGTGTATGAGGCACTCTGCCTCATACATAAGTACTGGGATGAGGTAGAGGTACATGGAGATAATGTCTGACTTAGCTACCTGTAAGCGTCATTACTTCTAGTCGCACTCTTCCTCAACCCAGTGCTTACCTATGAGGCAAGGAGCCTCCTGGACCGTTGGTGTGCCCGGTGAAGCCCTGCTGCTGTGCTGAAGCTCTGAATTTGCCTCGACTAGAGAACACCTGCAAAGGACGACTTGGGCTGGTGGGTCCAATCGGCCTTAAGACAAGCTCATCTGCACATCCACTCGGAGCTGGCTAAACTTCCATTGCTGCTGCAGGAACCAAGTGCCAGGGAGAGGAACACCGGAATTGAGTGAGTGTCTTTAAGTTGGACCCAAGCTCCAGAAAGATCCTCCAGACTCCCAGGAAGCAGGACTAACCAAGCCTGAGCCACCTCAACAGAGTGCTGGACCCCAGATGCGAGGAAAGACCAGAGTGGTATCCAAGAACCACAATGGTGCTATTTGCGAGAGAAGCGAGGAGCTGAAACTGCAAAGTGCCACTGATCTGAAGTTTGCCCATTGCTACCGCTGACCTTCTATTCATAGTGCAGGAGCCCCCAGGCATCCTCCCTCTTGTCCTCACGACTGAGGCCCAGGAACACCAGGATCTGCAGACCTACACAGGAACAGAAGCCAGCTGGAACCACTTTCTTCTAACCAAAGGTACTGTAAACTAAGGGATTGCTTACCTCTTGTCATGTAGCCACGTAGGAGTCTCGGGAGGATAGCTCAGGGGCAATGTGTTTGCCTTGAAAGCAAGAATACACAGAGCAACACAGGTTCGATCCCCGGTTCCGCGCTTAAAAACATCTGGGTGTTAAACACGTTATAAATAACCTATCATATCACATCATATCATACGTAAGCTCTGGGACAAGAAAGAGGGACGTGAAGGTAATTCTGAGTTTGGGGTAGGTGGTAGGAGGGAGAGGGGGGTGGGATTGTGTGATAAAATGATACGATATGATATAAGTCATTTATAAAATGCCTGTACACAAGTGTTTCTAGGTACGACAATCTAAGGGAGGGAAGATATAGGGAGGACAAGACAAACAATCTTACTACGCCTTGTGTCATTCAGATCGTGTAAGTGCGTGAATGAGAAATGCAAGGGGAAAGGGAGGGGGAAGTGCAAGGAAGAGGGGAGGGGAAAACAGGGCAGTAATGCTCTGAGTAAGTGCAGCCAGGGCAGCGCGGCTCTAGGTAGTGCAAGGAGAACAAGGGACTGTAGGGTTACAGTTACAGCCCCTAAGTGCATGGTAGGCCCGGGGGCAGTGCAAGGGTGACTGATCAAGAAAGAGCCTGGATTCAGTGAGCCCCTGAGGGTAGCCAAGCAACCAGTCAGTACAGCAGACAGGTAGGTCAGGTAGGTCAGCAGGGGAGGGAGAGAGCGAAAGCAGAGAAGAGGAAAGTGTTGAGCTGATCCGAAAAAAAAGGTGGTCCGCTCAAGTTTGAGAAGGGCAGGGAGGCCAGAAGGAATGCTGGAATCAAGGTTAGGGAGCAGATCTTCACGAGTGTTCAGGAGAGCAGGTTCCGTGCTTCTGGCAGCTCTGGAGCTAGACTGATGGTAATGTAGACAACAGATTCAGTGTGTAGATTAAGCTGGGAGATGGCAAGCTTTTCCAGAGTTTGCCCAGGAAAGAGGTGATGGAGATTGGGAGATAGTTTACCGGCAGGTAGGATCGGCAGATAGCTTCTTGAAGAGTGGATGCACAAGGGAGTGCTTAAGGAGAGAGAGGAACATTCTAATGGTGAAAGAGTTATTACAGAAATCGGCTAAGGCTGGAGCGAAGGTGTCAATATGGTCCTTGATGGTTCTGGAGGAGCAGGGGAGCTCCTGTTCGGACGACACTTTCATAGATCGGACTTGTCTAGAAACCTTGTCGGGTGTTGTAAGAGAGAAAGAGCAGAAAGGAGGAGGAGAGGTAGAGATGGCCAAAGGGGAGTCGAGAGAGGAAGAGGGAGAGGGAGAGGAAGAGGAGTTAGAGGAAAGGATGTCCTGAGTTTTAGCAGAGAAGTGAGTGGCAGAGCCATACAGAGTGCCTGGGAGGGCACAGGAGAGGTAGAGACTGCAACCGGATTGACCAGTTCCTTGCAGATTTTAAATAGTTGTGCCGTGTTGTTGGAGGCTGCAGCGACCCGGGCTTGAATGTGGGTTCTCTTTTTGATGAGTGTTGTTGCTTTGACTGGCATTTTGGTGCAACCAGTCTAGGTATGTCTAAATGTGACCTGGCATGCTTTTCTGTAATGTTATTATGTGTCTACACTGGTCTACATTGTGCAGCCAGTGGGACATGTTTTCAATGAGGCATGACATTTTTAATAGGAAAGCATTAATGTTCCTGTGCAGTATTGGTGACTTGCATTTATCGGATTGGTGTTACCCTACAAAACAATTGCAACCACCCGCTTTTTTTGCCAATTATTCTCAGAAAGTGTGCTGTATTGCATGAAAACACTTATTTATATCTTTCTATTAGTACAGTGCGCGGCTTACCCCTTCAGCAGCACGTTTGTGCGTATTGTGCAAGCGTACTAATCTAGGCCCAGAGTGTTGGCGCAACCCGTGATTTATTGCCAGTTGGGGGGGGCCCTCAGGATGGCTCTCAGGGGGGCCCCCACATTTTGTGTTACGCCACTGAAGAGGGGTTATGGGGGAGGTGGAAAGTGCTGTACATAGGAATGAAAAACAACAACAAAAAAGGTAGTGCAGCCAGCAGGTGGCAAGTGCTATGTTTAAGGCACAGACAGGGGGTGTCTGATAAGTGCAGGGAAAGGGGGGGATTCTAGGGTTACATAATACAGCCCCAAAGCGCAAAGGTTTCCAGGAGGCAGTGTAGGTGTGTGGCAGGGTGGGAAGTACCTGGGCCTCAAATCAAAGGGTAGCCAGGTGCACAATGCCTAAGCAGAACAGATCAGCAGGGGAGAGGAGGAGAGAAGGCAGAGGCAAAGAGGAAGGTCTTGAGGTGCTTCTGGAACCAGAGATGGTTCCCCTCAAGTTTCAGATTGGCATGGAGGCTTTCCAGAGGGAGGCCCCACCAAAGACAGAGATCTACCCCCAACACGTTTCTTTAAGAAACAATTGACCCTGAGTGAGTTGGAGGAGGAGGACAGCTGGAAAGGAAAGATATTTGCGGAGGGAGAGTTGAAGTTATTTTGGACTCGGGCCCCAGAAAGCATTGTGGACGATGCAAAGGGTCTTGAATTTAATCCTTGCAGTCACTGGTGGCCACTTGGAGAGATTTCAGGGCTGGAGAGATACAATCCCCAGGGCTTGACGCCAAGGACACGTCTTGCAGTCCTGTTCTGGATGAGTTGCAAAGGGAAGAGAGTAGAGGCAGGTAGATTTAGAAAGAGGCTGTTGCAGTAATCCAGCCTAGAGAGAACCAGGGCTCGAGATACAGTGAGCTTCTGTGGGAAGGAGAGGAAAGGCAGAATACTTCTGAGGAAGTGTAGTTGGAAGTTAGAGACATCCGAGATGTGGGCAGAAAAGTAAAGTTTGGAATCGAAGATGACCCAGAGGTTCTTCACCTGACAGGTGGGAGTAGGAGTAGGGCGAAGGGAGGCCGGCCAGAGGATGAGAGGAAAGGAGGGTGAAGGTGTGCCGATGAGGAGGATCTCCGTCTTACTGGCAGAGATCGTTGGCGGCACACCACTCCCGAATAGCAGACAGGCAGTCAGAGATGATGAAGGAAGAAGAGGTGTCAGAGGGAAGCCTGAAAATGAGCTGAGTGTCATTCGCATAGTACTGAAAATTGGAGCAGAGAGGCAATGCGATGGGCGAGAGTTGACAGGTATTAGTTGAAAACCCAGGGAGAGATTTTAGACCCCTCGGGATACCCCAGGTAGAGAGGGACATAGAGGAAAGGAAGGACCCAAGTTGGACCTGGGAGGGTCAATCAGAGAGGAAAGAGGTCAGCCAGGCCAGCGTCTGATCGGTGATACCCAGGTTGTCACAGAGACGGTTAAGCAGGATAGTATGGTTGACTGTGTCGAAGGCAGAAGAGAGATTGAGTAGGATGAGAACAGAAGGGATGTTAGAGTCCAGGTTGGAGAGTAGGTCTTCATGGATGTTCAGGAGAGCGGTTTCTGTGCTTCTGGCAGCTCTAAAGCCAAATTGGTGGTCATGGAGACAACCGACAGAATCGGAGTAGAGGTTAAGCTGCGAGATGGCCAGCTTTTCCAAGAGTTTGAACAGAAAAGTTGTGATGGAGATCGGGCGATAGTTTGCCGGGCAAGAAGGGCTAGCTGGGGATTTCTTGAGATGAGGGTGCACAAGAAAGTGCTTCAGGGGTGGAGAGGTTGCAGAAATCGTGCAGGGCAGGAGCAAGGTTATCAATGCGGTCCTTAATGGTTTTGGAGGAACAGGGAAAAACCTGTTTTGATGAGACTTTCATAGACTGGACTTGTCTAGAAACCTTGTCAGGGGAGAAAAGAAGAAAGGAAGAGAAGGAGTTTGGGGGGGGGGGCTGGAGGGCCAGAGTTCACAGATGAAGAAGGGTGAGGAGGGGAAGGGAACAAGAGGGTGGACAGGATGTCGTTGGTTTTAGAGATGAAGTGAGAAGCAAGGTCCATGCAAAGGGCCTAGGAGGCGACAGGAGAGGTAGAGACTGCAGCATGGTTGGCCAGCTCCTTGCAGATTTTGAAGAATTTGGCCAAGTTGTTAGATGCCGCAGAGACACAGACTTGGAGGTGGGCTCTCTTCTTAGTATAGACAGAGAGTCAGTATTGCCTTTGGCATAGGCGGCAGGCCGTTTTGTCAGAGGATGATCAAGAAGTCCTCCATTTCCTCTCAGCTGCCCTCCACTTACGTTTAAGCGCAGCTAGGTCTGAGTCATACCAAGAATTGCACTTGGCTTTGGGCTTCAAATGGATCCTCATGACAGGGGCAAGAACATCAAGAGTATCAGAGACAGAGGAGTAGAGCATGGAAAGGGGTGGGTCAGGATGTCAGCCAGGGGAAGGGGGGAAGGCGGCGGCAAAAGCCTGAACTGACACATGCTTCATGGGCCGGATGTCCGTGAAAGTAGATGGCAGTGTTGGGGATGGCTTGGCCTGGGGCGTAGAGAGGGTGTGATGGGAGGAGAGGAGGGTGTGATCACTCCAGGAGAGAGGAGTGATCAGAAGGATGGAGAGGTGGAGGTCAGAGGAGATCAAAGCATCAAGCGTGTGCCCTGCAGAGTGATTTGTGCCAAAGGGCAAGATGGAGAGGGAATCGCAGAAGTCATTTAGGAGTACAGACGAGGAACAGGTAGAATCTAGGTGGATATTGATGTCACCAAGAAGGAGGAGTTGAGTGGTTGAGGCCAGGAGGGAGGAGGAGAGGTCCGCCCACTGAGAGAGGAAAGAGGTTCTCTGACCAGGAGGCCGATAGATAGTAGCCACGGTAAAAGAGTGGCCAGGAGAGAGAGAAGGCCTGCAGATATGGCATTCGAAAGAGGAGTAGGTCTGCGTGGGAATGATAGAGGCAAGAATCCACTCAGGAAAGATCAGGTCTACACACCCACTGGACCGGGTGGATCTGGGTGCAGAGAGGATCTTGTAGCCATCAAGGAGAGTGTCAAAGCTCGTGACAGAGCTGGCCATGAACCAAGTCTCAGTGATACTGAGGACATCGAGGTCAGGTTCTTCAAGGAGGCAGCAGATGTCAGAGGAGTGTTTGACAGCAGAGCGAGAGTTAAGAGCACCAAGATGAAGAAGATTGCCAGACTTAAAGGCCTTCTGAGGAGGGGTAGAAATCAGAGGTACACCCTGTGGAAGCAAAAGAGCCCAAGGGGTGGTAGAGGAGGAGGGAAGAGAAGGCAAGGAAGCCAAGGGGGTAGAGGTGGGAGAGAGGGAAGCAGCAAAGGAGAGAGAGGGGACAGCAGGAGATGAAAGGAAATTGATAAGGTGAGGGAAGCGCCTATCAAGGAGTAGGAGATTGGTCTGAGGGCCTTGGACCATGACAGTGCCATTTAGGTAGACATTAATGATGACCTTATATGTCAAAAACCGTAAGGGATAATAGGGGATCGACCCCCTCTCCCGAACCACAGAAGCCGAATGAATCGACCCTCCCACCGTGGTTGGCACGGGCGTCTGAATATAATATCACAGCGAACCACGTGGCAGCCAATGGGGGGAAGAAGGAATTAGGGAAAGGGGGTGGATAGACAAAGGAAAGAAGGGGACATAACATACAGTTCACAATTGTTCCACATAACAACCTACTAATACCATGAATTCTAAATACCTACTCCTGATCCTACACCTATTTCAGAATTATGCATAATATACCTAAACCTCCTCCTGAAACCTGATTTTGCATATTACACCAAACATGAAGGATGGCCACAAATAACAATGACACGACCCCACAGTAATAGCAAGCGGAATGACACAAACAAGAAAGCTGCTTCCATGATGAATAAACGTGAACACCTGGCCTATTGGGCTAGCAAAGCAGTAGACAAACGTGAAACTAACCCTGCCCTTAGTTAAGCAGGCACATGAACTTCACAGAGACTGTGACAAGACTCTGCCCTCTGTATGCAGGCAACATGAACATTACAGAGAGGGTGACAAAACTCTGCCCACACTGAATGAACGTAAATGAAAAGTGTGCTCTTGTACTTCAAGGAGTTTCAGTTCCTAAGAAAGGACTGCGGAACACATAGCGGAATACATATTAACAAAATAATGTCCAGGGAAATCAATAGCGTTGCTCGTGGACATAACAGACCAGCTTCAATGCAGCCAGCCGCTAAATAAATCACAGATACTCCCGTGTCCTTTAACCATAAAAAGAAAAACACTTATCTGTGTGTCCGGGCGGCTCACAAGCGCACCCGGACCTCTTGAAATGCTGCAGTCAACCGCCGTGAACTGGATGCTCTCACCGCTGCGGCATGAAACAGAATGCAATGTTCTCGTTACTCATAACCGAGAGTTCGAACGGTATCGCGGCTTTCTCCTTATTCAATGAGTACACGTGAAGATCAGCATGCCGTATTTTCTCCTGCTGCTCCGACACGTCGTGGCAGACCGTGCTGCGTAATCAACAATTATCAGCACCAGTGCACGGGCGGCCAACGGTTAAATAGCTGTCTCAATTACCCCCAGCTGCTGTCTCAATTATCCCCAGCTGGCGAATGGCGCAAGGAGGGAAGAACTACTCCAGCCCCCTCATCTTACTGGGAAATGTAGTTTCTTCAGCTTTCACAGCTAATTCCTATGGTACGGTCGCCGAGGCTTGCCCCAATTCCATTTCCTGACAGTACCTCCTCTCCCAGGGGCCTTTCCAGGGCCTGCTTTTTCAGGAAAACGTGCATGGAATTGCTTCACCAACCGTGGGGCATGAACCGAACTAGCCAGTTCCCACGAGCAGTCCTGGAGGCCATACCCAGACCATTTGATCAAGTACCATAGTCTCTGTTGCCTACGTTTGGAATCCAGGATTTTCTGAACTTCATATTCCATTTGCCCTTCCTTGCTGATAGCTGGAGGTCTCTTCACACGGGTTCCAGGAACTGCGGGTTTAAGAAGAGACACATGAAACACAGGATGTATCTTTAATGTAGTAGGCAACCTCAATTTAACAGCCACTGATGACACACATTTCGCAAATTTCATAAGGGCCAATGAATCTGGGGACACATTTACACGACCCCACTAAGGGTAAATTACGTTTGGATAGCCAGACTTTATCCCCAACAGTGTAGCAAGGGGCCACATGTCTTTTTTATCTGCTTGTTTCTTATACTCTTCTTTTGCTTTTTGCAAGTTAGCTCTAGCTATCTTTCTAACCGTCATTAGCCATTCCTTTCTTTCCTGTAATACCGGAAATGTTTCCACATCCGGGAAATGTTTGGGTAACATAGTCTGTACTTGTCCATATAAACATTCATTAGGGGCCATGCCCAGAGAAGCATGTTCTGTATTGTTGTAAGTGAACTCTGCTAACCACAAAGCTTGCACCCATGAGTTCATTCCCTCATGCAAATAGCAATGTTAATACTGTTCCAAAGTTTGGTTTACGCTCTCTGTTTGTCCATCGGTCTGGGGGTGATAGCTAGTGGACAATGCACATTCAATTCCCAAAATTTGACAAAAGGCCCTCCAAAATTTAGAGGTAAATTGAGGACCTCGGTCCAATACTATACATTGAGGTAGCCCGTGTAATCTGACAATGTGCTGAAGAAATAATTTAGCTAATTCCCCAGCTCCAGGAATTCCCCGGCAAGGTATAAAATGGGCTTGTTTGGACAGATAATCTACTACTACCCAAATAGTTTCATACTTGTCCTCCGGGGGCAGGTCAGTTATGAAATCCATGGAAATACTAGACCAAACCTTTTCTGGGCTGGGCAATGGTTGCAATAATCCTGCTTTCTTTACATGATCTGTTTTCCTACGTATGCAAGTCTCACATCTTTGAATGTATTTTAGAGTATCCTGTCGTAATGTGGGGCACCAAAAGTACCTTTCCAACATTTCCTGTGTCTTTTTACCCCCTGGATGACCTGCCAATGGCGAGTTATGACACCAATATAATGCTTTCGTCTGCAATTCTGGAGTTAACAGATACAATTTTCCTTTGTAATACGGGAGACCATTTTTGACAGTTTCCACTGATCCCCTCTCACCCCATTGTTTATGCTTTTGCTTACTCAGCTCTTGTTTTAGTTGGTGCAATAAACTAGTAGTGATGGCTCCCACCACTCTTTCCACCGGCAGGATTGTTCTGACCTCTGGCACAATATTATCAGAATTTTGTCTGGACAATGCGTCAGCCTTTCCATTTTTCTTTCCTGGTCTAAAAGTCACCAGAAAATCAAATTTGTTGAAGTATTGAGACCAACGCAATTGCCTCGGACTGAGAGTATGTGCCGTCTTAAAGTATTGCAGATTTTTATGATCTGTGATGACCATCACCTGGTGTTTAGCCCCCAACAAATAATGCCTCCATTCCAAAAATGCTGCTCTTATTACTAACAATTCCTTGTCAGTAATGGAGTAATTTTGCTCACAATTGGTAAGTTTTCTTGAATAGAACGCCATTGGATGCCAAATGCCCTCTTTATCTTGTTGGGACCATATTGCTCCTACTGCAACATTGGAGGCGTCCGTCTCAACTTGATAAGGTTTTTCCGAGTCCGGATGCCTCAACACCGGAGCAGAAGTAAAGGCTTCTTTCAAATCCTGGAAAGCCTTATCCGCCTCCAGAGTCCAACAGAACCCTGCTGATTTCCTTAGCAATTTAGTTATGGGCGAGACAAGTTGTGAAAAATTCAAAATGAATCGTCGGTAAAAATTGGCAAATCCCAAAAAAGACTGAATGTCCTTAATACATTGAGGAGCGGGCCACTCCAGAACTGCCTGTACCTTTTTTCGGTCCATCGCCATGCCCAAGGGGGATAATATAAATCCCAAAAATTCCACCTTTTTAGTGTTAAATTAACACTTTTCCAATTTCACACAGAACTCATATTCCTGCAATTTCTGCAACACTGCTCTTACATGACCCGGATGTTGAGCCTCAGAAGAAGAATAAATCAAAATATCATCAATATATACAATCACGAATATGTCCAGGAACTCACTCAATACTTCCTGCATGAAATATTGAAAGGCTGCAGGTGTATTACACAACCCAAAAGGCATAACCAAATATTCAAACAATCCAAATTTTGTTCTGAAAGCAGTCTTCCACTCATCTCCTGCCTTAACTCGAATTAAATGATAGGCCCCTCTTAAATCCAATTTAGTGTATATCACTGCTGATTTTACCTGGTCCAGTAATACAGAAATTAATGGTAATGGATACCTGTTCTTTATGGTGACCTTGTTCAAAGCTCTATAATCAATGCAAGTTCTGAGTGTTCCTTCTTTCTTTGGCACAAAAAATAAAGGTGATGAAACTGGAGAAGTAGAATGCCTAATAAACCCTTTTTGCAACATCTCATCCAAATATTCTCTAAGATGCTGGTTCTCCTTCTCAGTTAATGCATAAATACGACTACATGGTAACTTGGCCCCAGGTTCTAGCTCAATCTTAAAGTCATATGAACGATGAGGAGGCAAACTTTCCACTCTTCCTTTGTCGAACACTCCAGCAAATTCTACATATGGTGCCGGAAGACCCGCACCTACCGTTCCTACCCTTTGAATGTCAGGTACCTGATCTGCTAAGAACATCGCTGGACCAATTCTTTCCTCCAAATGCTCTTTACACTTCTGACTTTCAAACACCACCTCCCTCTTGACCCAGTCAATACTAGGATTATGTAATACCAACCAAGGCATTCCTAAAATGAGTCCAAACTGAGGTGCTGCTATCAGATCAAACACAATCTCTTCCACATGACCTGATCCATACCTCATCTGCATAGGTTGGGTTTGTTGACAAATAGGACCCGAAATCAAAGGAGACCCATCTACTGACTGTACACCTTCTACCTGCAGATTATTCCTCAAGGGTAACCCCAATCTCTTGGCCAAACTGATGTCAATAAAATTCCCTGTTGCGCCTGAATCCACTATGGCTGACACCAGTTGTTTTGTACAGGCGAATAGTAAAGTTACCAACAGGTGCACATGAGAGTTATTCTTTGCTGCAGTATTTACTGCCCAACTGGGGAACCTACTAGAAATAGGGCCAGACACCGGAGTCCCCACTACGGCCGGCCCAATCCTTTTCCCGACTCCACCTTGTTCCCTTCACCTCTCATTCCATTTTTTGGAGTATTAGGACAGGTCCGTATATAATGTCCTAGTTGACCACAATACAAACATAAGTTATTAAGTTTGCGCTGCTCTTTCTCTGCCACTGACAACGGGCCCCTTACTCCCCCGATTTGCATCGGCTCACCTTCAATACTTCTCATACCCCTACTCTTGTCCAGTCGTACAAAAGGCAATGCCTCAGGTCTTTTCTTATCTCCCTTTCGCTCATTGATACGATGATCTAATCTCAATGCTAAATCAATCATTGCGGTGGATGACGTAGGTTGTGGTTCTACTTGAGCCATAGCATCCTTTATTTTCTCTCTCAATCCCTGGTAAAACAATACTGTTTGTTCTCAGGCCAATCTGTCTCAATGACTAATCTGTTGAACTGAGTCACATAAGATACCAAATCACGGGTTCCTTGTTTCAAGGCCAACAATTCCTTATCTTGAGCCAATGAAACTTCTCTCCGATCAAATAACCGTCCAAATTCCCCCAAGAAACCATCCCAATTATATAATAAAGGGTCATCCTTTTGTACAAATGGCATGGCCCATGCGGCCGCATCTCCCGTCAAATATGAAATTACAAATGCAGTTCTGGCCTGAATGGTTTCAAAGGCTGTGGGTTTACACAAAAAATGTAATCTACATTGTGTTAAAAATGTCATTTATTTCTTGGGATCGCCAGCAAATCTTTCTGGGGCTGCCAATGGTACATTACTGGGTGTCTGAACTATTACCGTGGACATTCTTCCAGTATCGCTCCCTGTGGAGGGACCAGCACCCTCCAAGGGAGTGTGCTGTGCTACTAAGCCTTGTACCTGAGCCTTTAGATTATCTGACTCTTGCCTTGCATGTGCCAACTCCCCTTGGATATCTTGTAAAGCTTTTAGTACCTCTGCTAATGAGGGAGGATTCGGCTCCATTTGGCCTGGGTGGTTCAAATACCCCAATTAGGGGTCTGATAATTCTGTCAAAAACCGTGAGGGATAATAGGGGATCGACCCCCTCTCCCGAACCACAGAAGCCGAATGAATCGACCCTCCCACCATGGTTGGCACGGGCGTCTGAATATAATATCACAGCGAACCACGTGGCAGCCAATGGGGGGAAGAAGGAATTAGGGAAAGGGGGTGGATAGACAAAGGAAAGAAGGGGACATAACATACAGTTCACAATTGTTCCACATAACAACCTACTAATATTATGAATTCTGAATACCTACTCCTGATCCTACACCTATTTCAGAATTATGCATAGTATACCTAAACCTCCTCCTGAAACCTGATTTTGCATATTACACCAAACATGAAGGATGGCCACAAAAAACAATGACATGACGCCACAGTAATAGCAAGCGAAATGACACAAACAAGAAAGCTGCTTCCATGATGAATAAACGTGAACACCTGGCCTATTGGGCTAGCAAAGCAGTAGACAAACGTGAAACTAACCCTGCTCTTAGTTAAGCAGGCACATGAACTTCACAGAGACTGTGACAAGACTCTGCTCTCTGTATGCAGGCAACATGAACATTACAGAGAGGGTGACAAAACTCTGCCCACACTGAATGAACGTAAATGAAAAATGTGCTCTTGTACTTCCAGGAGTTTCAGTTCCTAAGAAAGGACTGCGGAACACATAGCGGAATACATATTAACAAAAAAATCTCCAGGGAAATCAATAGCGTTGCTCGTGGACATAACAGACCAGCTTCAATGCAGCCAGCCGCTAAATAAATCACAGATACTCCCGTGTCCTTTAACCATAAGAAGAAAAACACTTATCTGTGTGTCTGGGCGGCTCACAAGCACACCCGGACCTCTTGAAATGCTGCAGTAAGCCGCCGTGAACTGGATGCTCTCACCGCTGCGGCATGAAACAGAATGCAATGTTCTCGTTACTCATAACCGAGAGTTCGAACGGTATCGCGGCTTTCTCCTTATTCAATGAGTACACGTGAAGATCAGCATGCCGTATTTTCTCCTGCTGCTCCGACACGTCGTGGCAGCCCGTGCTGCGTAATCAACAACTATCAGCACCAGTGCACGGGCGGACAATGGTTTAATAGCTGTCTCAATTACCCCCAGCTGCTGTCTCAATTATCCCCAGCTGGCGAATGGCGCGAGGAGGGAAGAACTACTCCAGCCCCCTCAGCCTACTGGGAAATGTAGTTTCTTCAGTTTTCACAGCTAATTCCCATGCTACGGTTGTCATGATGCCTACCCCCGGGGACCCAGACCACGTTCAGAAACCCCGGAAGCAGGCATCAAGTTATCCTAAGCAAGCCCAACAACCCCTGCTAGGGGCTATTTGGGTCCAGTCCTGGCGCCTATGGCGCCAGGCTCATATGGAGAGTCAGTCCTGGCGCCACAGGCGCCAGGCTCATAGATTAAAACTTACCTGATGCAGACCATGCTGCAAGCTTACCTGATGCAGACCATGCTGCAAGAGCTCCAAGCCAAAAGAGGCTTGGAAGGGACTACTTTACTTAGGGACTATTTTTTACTCGGGCGGGGCTGGGGAGGAATACTTACCTTGGACTACTTTGGAGGCTATTTAAACCACGCCCAAAGAGCAGCACACGCTTCGCGTTATTCTGCATCCAGCAGCGTAACGCTCACCGTGCCTGCAAGTCTGCATCCAGCCTTCCGCCACGCCCGCCTCGAGTCTGGAGCTCCTAGAAAAAGGGAGAAAGAAGGAGAAAAGGTTAGAACAAGAGCAATACCCTTAATCCTTACCTGAATTCCCGATCCATCGCGCCTTCGAGCTGGAAGAAAGAAGTTATTTTATGCGCGTCGCCTCACCTGCTGCAGCGCCGCGCTGAACTCACCGGCCTTCGCATCAGCTTCACATTCCACCGCATCCTCCTGTATGTTCCCGCCGCACTCCGGCACCTAAGGAGAAGACAAGAACAGCAAGGTGAGCCAAGGGAATACACAGAGGAATATTAGTTACCCTCCCGTAGACTTACCTGATTTTATCACCGGGGGTACTATTCCTCTTCACGGGTCGGCGCAGCTTCCACTACATCTTCGCCGAACCCCGGCCCCTAAGGGGAAACAAAAGGACAGCAAGGTGAAACAAAGGAACTAACAAGGGGAACCCTCCTCACCACAATAGATTTACCTGATTTTACCGCCAGAGGTATTATTCCCCAAGACTTCATACTTTCTCTCAGCGCCTGAATAAGGGAGAAAGCAACAGGTTACATATTGACATTATTTTATCGAACTGTGTTGGAAAATACAAATCCTTACCAGAATACTACCGGTTGCCATGAGGAACTCTTCATTAGGGTCAAGCTGCAACCTGCAAGGAATCGGACAAGAGTGAAAGTCAGGCATTTGAACTCTTACGAACTTTATACTTACGGTGTCTTACCGGGAATCTCGGAGTCAATATTGTTCTGGAACTCACCAATTCCTTCGAGCCAGTGAAGCAACTGGTTATCAACGCGCCCCTGCGCTCAATGCAGGATGTAGAGCTCATCTTTTCAAACCATCAGGTGAGACTATAAGAGGGGACATCAAAGGTGATCTGTGGGGAGAACAGCGGGGGTGAGCGGATTTACGCTCAACTTCACGGGTGGTTAATTCCCTTTCTCCATTTGCAGAGGAATATTCCTACGGGCCAAGCAAACAAAGCTAGGTGGGCCAGTCCAGTCCGTCATCTCGGCCCTACGCGTCACATTGGTGGAGACCGCAGCTGTCCAGTTCCGATTGACGCCTCTGTGGGAGCCAGGTGACCGTAACAGAACGCAAAGCCTACCCACAAATTCATTCCCACCTGGGCGTTATGGATACCTCAGAGACTGACCAATTGGCCCAATTACTAGGGGAACTGAGGGCTGAAGTGCATTCTGCCCATCAAGAAACCAATGCTCTTAGGAGAGAACTGATTTTGTCAAAGGAGCGAACTGATGACCTTGCTAGGCAACTATTGCAAAGCCAGTCTGGACAAGCACCCCTACCTGGTTCTGGGGGAAATCCAGCTCCTGTGTTATCGAGTAACACTGTACAAATAAACCTACCAGGAAATATTCCATTAGCTCCACCCAAATGCTTTCCCGGAGATCCCAAAAGGTTCGCTGTGTTTATGAACCAATGCCGCTTGCACTTTTTATACAGACCAGGAGCCTTCCCAAACGATCAAGCCAAGGTAGCCTTTGTATTGTCATATCTCAGCGGCAGTGCAGCTGATTGGTCAATTCCACTAGTTACTCAGGATGACCCAATTCTTCAGGATTTTCAGGGCTTTCAAAAGAGCATGGAAAGACTATTTGCCTGGCACTCCCAAGGACAGGCCCTGGATAACGAACTTTTGTCCCTACGATAGGGTAACCAGGACCTTCTATCCTACATCTCAACCTTTAATAGGTTGATGGTAGAAACTGGATGGCCTGAGGTAAAACGAATCACGTTATTTCATCGAGGGCTTTGAGGAGAACTCAAGGATGTCTTGACTCAAGTCGTGAATCCACCTCAAGACTGCGCTGAATATATAGACTTAGTGGTCCAGTTAGATCACAGACTTCAGAACAGAAAGGCTGATCGAGCCAAGTTTGAGAATCGGGTGTTGGTCAAAACCCACGCTTACCCCAAAGGAGCAGATGCTTCAGAACCCATGCAAATCGGAGGGGTTAAAGGATCCTTAACCCAGAAGGAAAGAGAAAGGAGACGGCAAATGCAATTGTGTCTATATTGTGGAACTTCTGGGCATTTTCTACGGGATTGCCCTGTAAAACCACCCAAGAAGGTGGTAGGAGCTGCTGATAAAAGCCATATGGAGTCAGACTCGGGAAACAACCACGCCCGACAAGCGTAGAGGTCCGCTTGCCGAGCTTGAAGAAGGATACTCAGACCTTGCATTTCATCATACCAATGGTCCTCGTAGATCCAGGGCAGCCATCGCGTATGCACGCAGTAAGGGCATACATTGATAGCGGGGCCATAGCAAACTATGTGGACTATGAATTGGCTTCCAGGATGAATCTACCTCTCTGCCGAAAAACCACCTCAGATGTCATCACCACAGTCGATGGAACTGAAATTGCCTCTGGGCCTGTAACTCATTCCACCGCAGAGATGACACTATTGGGTCAGGATGGGCATCGAGAGACTATTGTGTTTGATCTAATCAAAGCCCCACAGTTCCAAATAATACTGGGGATACCTTGGTTGGAAACACACAATCCTTGTATTGATTGGCGACAGAAGAGAATAACCTTCCCGGATTGTGCACAAACCTGTTACCCAAAGAAAAGTCAGAATGCAGGCCTGGCCAAGGTAACCACAGGAGTCATGCAACTACCTCCAGAATACCAAGAATTCCAGGATGTCTTCCAAAAAGAACAGGCAAACACCTTACCTCCTCACAGATCGTACGATTGTCAAATCGATCTCATACCCGGTGCACAACCCCTTTGTAGCAGGATCTATGCCCTTACGGAACCTGAGAACCTTCACCTACGACAATACTTAGGCCAGTACCTTGCCAACGGCTATATTCGCCCATCCAAGTCCCCTGCATCTTCAGATTTGTTCTTCGTGCCCAAAAAGGAAGGTGACCTCAGAACGTGCATAGACTACCGCGCATTGAACCAGATAACTGTTAAGAACTGAGACCCATTGCCTCTGATCCCTGAACTATTAGACCAAGTGAAGGACGCTTGTATATACACTAAATTAGATCTCCGGGGGGCATACCATCTGGTACGTGTAAAAGAAGGCGACGAATGGAAGACTGCTTTCCGCACTAAGTATGGGTTATTCGAATACCAGGTTATGCCTTTCGGGTTGTGCAATGCACCAGCAGCCTTCCAATACTTCATGAACGATGTCCTTCGTGAACTCATTGACATTCGTGTTGTCGTATATATCGATGATATTCTAGTATACTCGTCTTCAGAATCTGAACATGTGAAGCACGGCCGAGCAGTCCCTGAAAAATTGTGCCAGCACAAACTATATGCAAAACTGGAAAAATGCATTTTTCATGCCACAGAAGTTGAATTCCTTGGGTTTATCCTGACCCCAAAGGGAGTCCGATTGGACTCACGAAAGGTGGACGCAATTCTTAAGTGGCCATCACCAAGTTCAGTTAAAGGAGTACAAAGCATGCTCGGCTTTGCCAATTTCTACCGCAGATTCATCCCGGATTTTTCACATGTTGTACATCCCATCAAAGCACTCTTGCAAAAAAAATAAACGCTTTATGTGGACTGAAGAAGCTGAAAATGCCTTCCAAGAGCTGAAAGCGAAATTCACGTCTGCACCTGTATTAAAGCACCCGCCCCCTGAACCTCCATACATAGTGGAAACTGATGCATCCAGTCTAGCCATGGGAGCTGTCCTGTCTCAAAAGGACCCTGAAACTGGCCAGCTTCATCCAGTAGCATTTTGGTCCAGAAAGTTCTCGGCACCCGAGTTAAACTATGCTGTTACCGACAAGGAGTTATTAGCCATTAAATCCGCCTTCAAGGCTTGGCGGCACTATCTTCTCGGTGCCAGGCATACCATTACTGTGATCACCGATCACTGGAACTTACAGTATTTAAAGACAGCCAAGGCCCAATCGTCACGTCAACTCCGATGGGCATTGTTCTTTGCCGAGTTCGATTTCGTAATAACCTATCGACCAGGTTGTAAGAATGGTAAAGCAGACGCCTTATCCCGAATAGGGATGGGAGAGGCAGAAGTGAATCCAGAACCAGTACCTATAATTTCCGAACAAAGAATTGTTGGCATGACTACTCTACTGACACTAGAGGACATTCAGGTAAAAATCCAGCAACTCTTTGATCCTACAGCCCTGCAGGACTGGGTACTGGGTAAAAAAAGGCCCGGACTACTCTGTCACCAATGATCTGCCTTATTACCAAGGGCGGCTATTTCTGCCACACAAGGAACTACAAGAGCTAGTCATTTCCCGTTATCATGATACCCTAATGGAGGGGCACCCAGGTATTGCAAAAACTGAAGCTAAAATTAAAAGACAATTCTGGTGGCCCACCTGGGGAAAGAATATTAAATCATTTGTGATGTCTTGTGGCATTTGCGCCCAAAACAAAAGTCAAAAGAAAAAACCAGCTGGACTCTTACAACCTTTAGACATTCCGCCTACACCATGGCACACCTTATCGTTAGACTTTATTACTGATCTACCCCCATGCAATGGATTTAACACCATTCTAGTTATTGTGGATCTTTTTTCCAAGATGGCCCACTTTATTCCTTTAAAGGGATTACCTTCAGCTTCAATCCTGGCCAAAGAGTTCCTCAAAAACATTGTTCACATAGACGGATTTCCGTCCATATTGGTCTCTGACCGGGGCAGTCAATTCATTTCACATTTTTGGAAAAAATGCTGTCAATTGACACAAATCGATGTGTGGTTAGTGACCTGTCACCACCCCAGACCGATGGTCAAACGGAGAGGACCAACCAGACTCTCGAACAATACCTGCCTTGTATGTTACATCAGACTGAGAGTAATTGGAAAGACATTCTTTGGATCGCCGAATATGCATACAATAATTCAGTACACTCTGGAACTGGACAAAGCCCCTTTTATACATTATATGGGCACCATCCTCGAACCTCAGACCTTGACTCACCCCAACACTTAGAAATGCCCGCAGTGGACCATCTGCACGCTACAATTACACAAGCCTTTAAGGAAGCAACTACAGATTTAAAACAGGCGAAAGAAAAATACAAGAAAGATGCTGATCGGCATAGAAGTGATACTCCACAATACCAGATAGGGGACCAAGTATGGTTAGCCACAAAACATATACCTCTAAAGGGAACACGGACCTTTAACCCCAGATATTTGGGACCTTACTCTATTAAGGCCATTATCGACCCGGTGGCTGTCAAGTTGGACTTACCTGCTAATATGCAAATTCATCCCATCTTTCATGTGTCACTTTTGAAGCCAGTGCAACCAGGGACAAGACTAACCAAGCCACCAGACCCTATCCTTGTAGACGGAGAACCCGAATTTGAAGTTAAGAACATCCTGGACTCCAAGCTGATAAAGTGTCTTTTATTTAATCGATTGGAAAGGTTACGGACCACAGGAAAGGTCATGGGAACCTAGTCACTATGTTCATGCACCCCGATTGGTGAAAAAATTCCACTGAAATTTCCCAGACAAACCGAAACCACAGGAAAGAACGACTTTAGGAGGGGCCTTGGGGGGGGAGTGCTGTCATGATGCCTACCCCCGGGGACCCAGACCACGTCCAGCAACCCAGGAAGCAGGCATCAAGTTATCCTAAGCAAGCCCAACAACCCCTGCTAGGGGCTATTTGGGTCCATATGGAGAGTCAGTCCTGGCGACATAGGCACCAGGCTCATAGATTAAAACTTACCTGATGCAGACCATGCTGCAAACTTACCTGATGCAGACCATGCTGCAAGAGCTCCAAGCCAAAAGAGGCTTGGAAGGGACTACTTTACTTAGGGACTATTTTTTACTCAGACGGGGCTGGGGAGGAATACTTACCTGGGACTACTTTGGAGGCTATTTAAACCACGCCCGAAGAGCAGCACACGCTTCGCGTTATTCTGCATCCAGCAGCGTAACGCTCACCGTGCCTGCTAGTCTGCATCCAGCCTTCTGCCACGCCCGCCTCGAGTTTGGAGCTCCTAGAAAAAGGGAGAAAGAAGGAGAAAAGGTTAGAACAAGAGCAATACCCTTAATCCTTACCTGAATTCCCGATCCATCGCGCCTTCGAGCTGGAAGAAAGAAGTTATTTTATGCGCGTCGCCTCGCCTGCTGCAGCACCGCGCTGAACTCACCGGCCTTCACAGCATCTTCACATTCCACCGCATCCTCCTGTATGTTCCCGCCACACTCCGGCACCTAAGGAGAAGACAAGATCAGCAAGGTGAGCCAAGGGAATACACAGAGGAATATTAGTTACCATCCCATAGACTTACCTGATTTTACCACCGGGGGTACTATTCCTCTTCATGGGTCGGCGCAGCTTCCACTGCATCTTCGCCGAACCCCGGCCCCTAAGGGGAAACAAAAGGACAGCAAGGTGAAACAAAGGAACTAACAAGGGGAACCCTCCTCACCACAATAGACTTACCTGATTTTACCGCCAGAGGTATTATTCCCCAAGACTTCATACTTTCTCTCAGCGCCTGAATAAGGGAGAAAGCAACAGGTTACATATTGACATTATTTTATCGAACTGTGTTGGAAAATACAAATCCTTACCAGAATACTACCGGTTGCCACGAGGAACTCTTCATTAGGGTGAAGCTGCAACCTGCAAGGAATCGGACAAGAGTGAAAGTCAGGCATTTGAACTCTTACGAACTTTATACTTACGGTGTCTTGCAGGGAATCTCGGAGGCAATATTGTTCTGGTACTCACCAATTCCTTCGAGTCAGTGAACCAACTGGTTATCAACGTGCCCCTGCGCTAAATGCAGGATGGAGAGCTCATCTTTTCAAACCATCAGGTGAGACTATAAGAGGGGACATCAAAGGTGATCTGTGGGGAGAACAGCGGGGGTGGGGGGATTTACGCTCAACTCCACGGGTGGTTAATTCCCTTTCTCCATTTGCAGAAGAATATTCCTACGGGCCAAGCAAACGAAGCTAGGTGGGCCAGTCCAGTCCATCATCTCGGCCTTACGTGTCACATTGGTGGAGACCGCAGTTGTCCATTTCCGATCGACGCCTCTTTGGGAGCCAGGTGAGCGTAACAACGGTCGCCGAGGCTTGTCCCAATTCCATTTCCTGACAGTCAAACGGGGCCATGAAAGCTTCACAGCGGGTGCCACCTGTGGGGTACATTGACCAGCCCAGCAGAACTCCCCTACCTCACCAAACTACATCTCAGCAGTCACCAGCAGAATTGCTGCGCTGGCTCCATTGAGCACTATCGCTTGCATTAAAACAGCGCTTTGCAGTCTCCAATGTGATGGCTGCGCCATCTTACCAGCTACACATGGGGCAAGATGAAACACAGAACATCCCAAGAATTGCTGCCAGAAGTTTCTTCAATTGCACCAAAGAAATAAATTCAAAGGCAGCACTGCTATGCTGCCAGCTAAAAACTTTTTCACTGAGAAAGAAAATATCCTGCCTTTTAAAATGACTGCGCCCTGATGCTCTTTTTCATCTTTTCAACAGTACACAGTTCTGATCCAGCTAGGTCCCTCCATATTCAGGTTGTGCTCAAGCAAAAAGGGGGCAGTTCTCATTGAATGACAGGATGTGTCAAGATCTGTGAAATAACAAAGAAACTTCACTTCAAGCCTTATGCAAAATGCTTTCCTGTTTGCAACAAAATGACACAGATAAACCCTTCATAAGAAGCTTTCTCTCTCTTTGCTCATGTCAGTTTCATTGGACCCTTGCTTTGAACAGATTCCTGTGTAGTAGAAATTGACTATGGCCATGGAAATGCTCAGAATAAAGATACCATGAAAAAACGCATTTGAAAGTGACAGCAAAGGAAAAATGAACCACGTGTAAATTGGTGCTTTTTACAAACAAGAAAAGATCTGTTTAAAAGTGAAATATTGAATGAAGGCCCTGTCCTTGCATAGAAATGTGATGGGGGTTTGTGTTAAAACATATATAGGATGTTTAATACCAACAGTCTTGCTTTCTGTTTCAGGAAAGAAATAAAATAAGTAAAGTTACTGTGAAACCAGCAGGACAGGTTTTTAGGCCCTGGCTTCAAGGAACTGACTACAGGATCTACCTTTCCCCAAGTGTACTAGCACCTGGGGCCTATGAATAGGCAGAGGTGAAGCATTTCACTCCCTCAACTTAAACTGGGGGGCTTCAAAGCCAAATCCATGACAACAGGGCTAGGGCCTGATAGTTGGCTGTGGGTTGAAAAAAATGCCCTTATTTGGAAGACAATGCTGGCCCATTTGGGGCAAAAGACTGTTCTGAATGAATAAACTTTAAGACTTTATTTCTGCAACCGGAGAACGCAGGAATGCAAAAGTTTAACGGTTTAAATGTAATTTTTGGGGCATTAAAACAAGATATTGTGGCTTTCCCTAGCATATAGGAGACACAAACGGCAGAAAAATAAATGTAAATCATGGTAAAAGTATACTTGGTGCAACTTTAAAATTTAATGCAAACATGCTCTGTGATAATAGGTACATATATATAAAATTGATATTTAACTGAAATATCTCCCACTGAAAAGTGCGAAAGATTATCAGGAGGGCGAAATGACAAAGTACAGACTTGGGAGTCGGAATGCCATGCTCTGTATGAAATTTGTCATTTGCCTATGTGATTTTCAAAAATGCCACAACTGTAAAAATGTGCAATTTATGTCATAAGTGATTTTTGGCAAAAATGACTGTCTGAGAGCATGCGCAATTTAAGCTCACAACATAAAACTGATGTCATGCCCTTGAACCCCAACTGGTTGACAGGAAGGCAGTAACAGTAAACCCCAACCAATCCAGTTGTTAGAAGCATGTCAAGCCAAAGGCCTGCCCCCATGGTAAATCCTGTGATGTCACCTGCCTTATAAAAGGGGGAGACTCAGAGAGACAAAGGGCTCTCTCTTCTGAATTTTCCAGCCCCTGTGCATTCAGATATTCCATCTTCACTCTGCAAGATTCCAGATTCCACTGCCAGGCCAGAGCATAGCTGACCCTGTCCAGGCTGGACCTTTGAACCAGAAAATAACCCCAAAAAACATCCCAATAACTCAGGGAGAAAGGGGGAAAGGTAGCTGAATCCTCATTGGGATATCCAGTGCTGCCTGCTTGCCCTGCCACCCGCTCTATCCAGCAGAGGTGCCTCTTTGCCGTGACCAGACCTTTGCCAAGCTGTTCTCGTCTGGGAGAGATTGCCACTGTGACCAGTGACCAGATATTGCCTTGCTGTCCAGAAACCCAGTGCGCTGTCCAAAATACCCCATTCAAGTGCTTGTTGTGAGCATTCTCTCCCCCCCCCCCAACAACCACCAACGGCATCCTTTGCTCTATTACCTTGGATTAGGTCCAATCCCATAAAGATCCCATCACTGCCTTAGCAGAAATCCTTAAAAATGTCAGAATCCTCTTGGCATCCTGTCCATGATATCTAACTGTTAGCACCATTCTTCGACTAATTTCTGTCGTGTGTAAATCCTTAGTACTATTTTGATTAAACCAATTAATTCCCACATAAAGATCCACACGGCGCAAAGGGGTTACACTTGCAAAGTAACCAGTGTCATGGGCAGTGTCTCTCTTTTCTAGCCACTAAAATACAGCTCCTGTAAAACTTGTCCTTTCCTTTTTAAACCGATTTTCTCTGTCAACTGCTTTTATTATTAAAACCAAATTTCGTTTCCCATTGAGATTCTCATCCTGTCATTAATTTAGAGTCACTCTTTCACTTGCATATTATCCCTGTGATATGCATCTGTCATTCAGCATAAAAACCGCATTCCGATTCTGTCTATTTCACTCATTTTTCAAAGCATTTTTACATTTAAACCTGTGTAAATTAGCAAATGCAATGTCTATGCGTGTGATTTGGCTGCACTGCGTTGTCACTTCCAAGTTGACTTTTGAACTGTGTACCCGGTGTTGGTACCTTGCCTTGTAGTTGCTAGCGTTCCTACTTCCCTGATACTGTTATAACTCATATTTACCTAATTCATTTAACTGCACATTTAAATTAAATATTTAGTTATTCTGAGTGTCATTTTATGCAATTGCATAGGTTTTTTGCCTCTCATTTCATGGGGGAAGTTCAGATTTTAATTCTGTTTGCTGCCTAGTATACCTGACTCCTTGCTGCTCCTTTCTATCCACTCAAAATTTGATTAATAGATGTTTGTGGGAGCATTTCAGGGGGGAATCCTAACTTGGGTGCTTTCTACCCGAACAGTAACATTGCTCCCATTCATTTTGGGCTTTGGATATGTTATAGTAGAAGGTCAAACTAAGTGTATTTCATCAATTTACCTTGTAATTATCACCCCATTGGTGATTGCTGCCCAACATTAAATTTGTGTGGTTTTCTTTGAATTTAAAATAAATAAATATTGTATTACCACCTACCGGCCTGGTTCATGGTCCATTGTTACCTGGGTTATTTGTAAAAGAGGTGTGAGGCGGGCTGGGTGCCAGCTCAATTCTGAATTCTAGGAAATTAAGTAAAAGTGTTTTAATTGTGTGATACATCCTAGGCTTATGGCAACAGTCTTGGTCTGGTGTGTGACACCTGATTAGAATCCTTTACACACCATTAATGGGAGAGAAGGAGATAGGACATAGCACAGAGATGATATGAGGAGTCCATAGATCGATCTGGAGAAGGAACGACAAAAAGGATTTGAGTGAGGGTCTGTCTGGGGGAAGTGCTGGAGTAGGTGTCAATGATAGGAAGACCAGGGTTGGAGGCCAAGATATCCTTTCTGAACTTCTTCCTACCAGACTTAGTGAGAAGGGAAGGATAGTCAATGAAGAAACAGTTGGAGAAGATAGGAGTAACAGAAAGCACTTTGGGAGAGATTTGGAGAAGAGTGGGGGGGAGGGAACGCTAGTAAGAGTAGAGCAAATAGAACAATTAATTCACTGGGCCAGTATGTTACCGAGAAGGCACATAATACAAGCAAAAGGCACTGCAAGTTTAGCAAAACACAACTGTAATCAAGTTTTAACCAAGTGCAAAAAAAAAGTTAGATTTAAGTTTAACCAAATGCAATAACACAGCTAGATTTGAGTTTAACCAAAGGCACAAATACAGCTAGATTTAAGTTTAACCAAATGCAAAAACACAGCTAGATTTTGAGTTTAACCAAATGCAAAAACACAGCTATATATGAAATTCCAACCCAAATCAGATGGTAGCAGTAGGTGTAAAATGCAATGCAATTACGAGTGAAACATGGGGGACAAGCAGAGAAGGTAGTTGAAAGACAAAAGAGGGTAGGAGTATTGATAGAGGAAGGGAACTAACCCATGGTTAAGGAGCGAGTGTCATGGTAGTCCAGTTTTCTTTGAGGTGTGAGGTAGCAGCATCATCGAGGCTCATGTGGAAATATTTCCAGCATCCTGGTAGTGGACAGGGAGCAGACATGGTCCTTAGAAGTGGGCCTTTGAACACTGGGATGGTTCCCGCCTTCCGGTCCCACAGATTGGCAGATGAAGTCGAAGTAGCCAATGGTGGGGGGGCCAGGGCAGGCTAAATAGGTAGAATCAGGAAGCAAGCAGTCATCTTGGAAGTGGGTGAGGGCTGCTTAAATATTGAAAAAAGGCTCTCATATTGGCCAAATTCTGACCACACGTAGCACAATGCAGAACAAAAAACACGTGGTTCTTGACATAGGCTTCTTCACATATGCGGCTGCATTTTACACACAGTGATATGATAGGTTATTCATAACATGCGTATTACCTAGAGGTTTCTAAGCGCAGACCCAGGGATCGACCCTGTGTTGCTCCATGTCGTCTTGCTTCAAAGGCGAGCAGGTTGGCCCTAAGCTATCCTCCCGAGGTGCACAATAAAAATGCTCAAAATTAAAACAATGTGATTTCCTCTGCTCAATTCGATGCTAGGGACCTGTGGCAAGGATTGGGGCCATGAGGCTTCCCTTAATTAGGGTGCGCAGCTGCAGATCGTTGCCGAGGACTCAGAACAGCTGATTTGAGTGAAAGATGCACGTGGAGAGCGCAATATCAGCTGTATGCAGGAAGAAGAGTAAAGAAATGAAGGTTCCGGTGCCAGAAGTGGGCCTTTGAACAATGGGCCGGCTCCCACCTCCTGGTCCCACTGATTGGCAGATTAAGTCAAGGTAGCCAATGGTGGGGGGCCAGGGCAGGCTAAACAGGTAGCATCAGGAAGCAAGCAGCCATCAAGGTAAGTTAATTGGTTTACCAACTGCACTGTCTCTGCGGATTGTCCTCAAGCCCTTAGCACTCTGGGTAGGGCACTATGAGAGTGTTTGTGCCCGCTTCCCTGATATCATCTGCACCCTGACGTAGAGCAGATGCTGGGAATGGAACACAAAGGGAACAGTGGCCGGAATGTCCTGATCCGACATGGTGGGGGCAACCCCCCTTTGTTTCCTTTCTTAATGTCCTGATTTCCCTGTTTGCAGTGGATGGTGTCCACTGGCAGCGGCTTGTTATCCAGGCCCTTACGTGTGTGTCCTGGGCCTCCACATGTCCCTCACTGGAATCTTCCAGCTCCTTCCGTTGATGGAGTGGGTGGGGGCCTCCTTGAGGCACGAGCACCATTGCCTGGTGTGGATGGAAACCCTGGGGTCCCGTGCTCCCTCTGAGCACTGTACACTCACCGCCGCAACCCTTTAGCCTTGTAGAGATGCCTCCTGCTGGGCACCCCTTTCCTTTCTCTCGCAGCACTGTTGGGAGCTCCCTGCCTCAACCAACGTGCTTGCACCGGAGGGAAAAGGAAGGCCGCACGAGCAGGCCACCGTCCTCGTCACCAGTTGTCGGGTTACCTGAAAGGTAGACCAAGAACTCTGGTTTGCCTTAACCCACGCACGCACCTCGCTGTGCTGGAAGAACGAGGCAAAGTTGGAGTAACACTCAACACGTCTTTATTCGTCAACTCGCATGCCAAAACTGCCTGTTTCCTTCCCTGTCCCATCACTTCCTTCCCCACACCCATGGTCCTACCCCTCACCTCCCGGACTACAACTCCCAACACTGCAACTGTGATCAATAAATATGTGATGATGATTGAGGGCATGTATATTTGAATTATATACCTGAGGAAGCTCAGCGAGAATAAACATATATGCTTTATGTATGCCGCCGATTTGAATGCTGCATGCCAAAAATGCATTTTTAGGCTAATTTGTTGCGGTCTTCAATGGGCGGTAGAACAGGCCGATCCCCCAACCGCCAGCTACTCGCGCGTAGAAGGAATTTACACCTACTCCTCCATATCTGTGGTTGGTGCACCTTCCCCTATTTCCCTCCCCACCTTACTTCCTGGCCATTCCTGCAAAAGAAATAAACAAAATTCAAAAGAAAAACACACCAAAAAAAGGTTCATTTAAAACCACCTTTCACAGTTAAAAAATAGAAGTAAAAAAATAAGCTTGTAGACTCCACCTACTTGACATTTTTCAGTAAAGTAGTTAGACTTAATAAGATTCTCCAACATTCCCATTAGCATTTTGTACTATGCTAATAAAAATAATGGACACTTGTATACTAGAGAAAAAGAAAAAAGCACAGAATGTTCTGTTCCAAATACTTTTCTGTAGCATACAATAAAGACCATAATCCATGGCCCTTCATGACTATCCGCGGCCTCCACAGTCCCCACTCTAGGCCATGCATTATTAAAAAACCTGGATTGCACGTGCACACCGTTGCACAAGACAGCCCTTCTTCCCTTTTTAGTATTGTGTTTGTAGCAATCCCTCATAGCCTGCTTTAAAACAGTCACACATATATCCACCAATCAGTTAACATATAACCCTATCAAAATATTACATTTCCAGACACCAACTGCCACTTAAAAATGTTCACAAATCTTTTATATCTGCATTTCACCTGCTTATCCAAACAAATTGTACATACTGCAATTGTAAATGCATATATGCATTGTGCAGTAAACGAAGAGCATGAATGGAATGAGGAATAGGGATTACCAAGTGCTCATGGAAGCCCAGAAGGAAAGTGCCAAGACTTGCCAAACTGGGAGGCCACTAGCTACCTGCTGAGACAGAGAAGTCCCAAGGGTGTGGTACATATCCACCAGACAGTAGACCCGCAAGGGCAGTGCTGAAGGTGGCCTGGGGGGTGTTACGCTCACCTGATATCACCGGGGGCGTCTGGAAGGCTCTGAGATCTGGAACCCTGGATGCGTAGTTGCCCAGTGCTGAATAAAGAATCTTAGTTATTTGTAGGGTGAGCTATCCGTCCTGCGTTTCTTGTGCAGAGGCACTTAACATTTGTTGGCGAGCTGCCCGAGTTGCTTCACTGGTGCAGTACGCCTTCCTTGAGCCCAGGCCTGCTGTGACCCCAAATCTGCTGGTAGGCAGGTAGGTTTGTTAATTGTAAGTCTTTGTTCTGTTTATGGTGGGAATTCGTTAATGTCTTTATCTCTTTCTTTTCAGGTGCGAAGGTCTTGATGCTGGCGTGCCGCATGGAGAGGCACATTTTCTAGGTAAGAGAAAGCGCGAAGCGCAGCGCCTTTATTGTCTTTTAAAGCTAACCTGTGTTTTCTTCTTCTCCTCACAGGCCGCTGTGGTGCTGTGAGCGGATGAGAGCGCGATGAAAAACAGGCCCCCGGAATCCGTTAAGGTAAGTACAGCGCTGTGCGGTTGTTTAATCTTGAAAGCGAACCTGAATATGTCTCTTTTTCCTTTGCAGATGTTGCTGTGGTGCTCCGGATGGAAGCGTGGAGTAGCGTGATGGAATTCAGGTAAGACTGATGGAATTAGATGTTTTGGAAGCACGCGTTCTAATATTGTTTTTCCCTTTCTCGTTATTGCAAGTCGCAATGTTCGAACAGCAGCTGTGGTAGTGGTTTGCCGGAAGTCCTTAAGCTAGTACTCACAGGTGAGTGATGTTTCTTCTTCTCTCGGTTTCCACAGATTGCAGCCCAGTTGAGATGCTGAGTGCTGGATGGTGTTTTCTCAGGTAAAACAGAATAATCTTGTTCTTGTAGGATTACAGGAAGATGCTGAAGACCAGGAGCTGGACACGGTGAGCGTCACGCTGCAGGTTGCAGAATAACACAGAGGGTGTTCTGCAGTCAGGGTGTGTTTTATATAGCCCAAGTAAAGTAGTACCAGGGAAAGTAGTTCCAGACCTGCCAGACCCAAAAAACTAGACTGCATGGCTTGGTTCTTAGAACTAGACTGTGTGGGTGCTTCCATGTTGGATGTAAAGGCCCACGTACATATATGGGACCTAGTTTGAACAGCCCTTCCTTCCTACATATGAGCCTGGTGCCAAAGGCGCCAGGACTGGTTCCAGGAGCCCTTTTGCAGTGGTTTTAAGGCCCTCAGGGTTCTGGTGGGAGCCTGCTTTTGGCACAACTTGTGCCCCCTCACAGTGGTCATGACAGGGGTCCTTGTGCCGACTAGATATAGGGCCTGGAACCTGTGAGGTTCATGAGGGACCAGGCCACCAGTCTCAGTGGCAGCGGTATGAGTTAGCAGCGAAGGGATTAAGTAGAACAGGACCACAAAACCAGAGTTTTCAGACATTTCCGGAACTTAAGGAAGTTTAGCTGAATTATAAGAGGAGCAGGAAGGCTGTTCCAAAGACATGCACCGGCCGAAGACAGAGACATGCCTGCCGCTCTCTGTTTTAAAAACCATTTGACAAGCAGAGTATGGGAGTTACAGCAGCGGTGGGCTCTAGGAGGACAGTATTTAGGGAAACAAAGTTGGACACGTTGTAGTCCTTGGAAATAGCAGGAGTCAATGTACATATTTTAGGGCTGCAGCAATATGATCCCTGGGTTTGAGGCCAAGGATAAGTCTTGCAGCCCAATTCTAGATTAGCTGAAGGGGGCATAGACACCAAAGGGGGAGGTAAAGGAAGAGGCTGTTGCAGTAGTCCAGTCTACACAGGACCAGGGCTCTACAGACATTGAGCTTCTGGGGGAAGGTGAGGAACAGTACAATGCCTGTAAGGAGGTCAAGCTGAAAGCACTGACTTTCTTCACAAGCTCCAAAATGTAAGGAGTAAAGGAGAGAGAGGACTTAAAGATAACCCCAAGGTTTTTGGCCACATAGGATGGTGAGAGTAGAGGGCCCAAAGACAGCAGCCAGAGTGTAGGAGAAAAAAGGGCACAGGTGTCACACTAAGAAAGATCTCTGTCTTACTGGCATTGAGACACGGATTGTTAGCCTCACAAATGCCTCGATGACGGTCAGACAATTAGAGTTAAAAAACAAGGACAACAAATTAGTTCAGGGAAGTTTAAGGAAACCTGTGTGTCATTAACATAACACTGGAAATGAGAAAAGAAGAAGGACATCAGGTGAGCCAGAGAGACGTAATGGATATGGAAGAGCCACAATTATAGGATAAAACCGTGGGGTACTCTGCAGGTACACAGTGAGGCGGCGGAGTGCAAACAGCCCAGTTGCAGCTGGTAAGGGGGGTTCATGAGAAACACAAATCAGCCAGTCCAGTCTCCGGTCCATGATGCTAATGGTATCATGTAACCGTTTAATGAAGATACAATTGTTGACCATGTGAAAGGTGGAGGAGACACAAAGGAGCACTGTCCTCAATTGTACTACAATCATAAATACTATATACACTTTAATTATATCATTCCACCATATAACAAATACTGTATACTCCCACTACATTACCTATAATTACTATACACATATTACTATTGTGTTTGTGGCCAGTGGGCAGATCATTGGGGACATGGCACACACCAATGTTGTTCCAAACATAGTACATACAATGTACTGTTCATGAGGGTCAATACAAGTCAATGTATATGTAAATCTGTATGTGATTAAAGCTTTTAAACTATCTTGCTTAACAAATTATACCGTTTTCTCACGGGAAAATGAACCAAAGATGTTAGCTTTATTACTGTATGCAACGAAGTAACCATACCAAGCATAAACAAATACATTTTCCATAAGCACTATCCTCAATTTTACTACAATCATAAATACCATATACAGTTCAATTATATAATTTCACCATATTACAAACACTGTATATTCCCCCTTACAGTACCTATAATTATTATGCACATATTACGATAGCGTGAATGGCCAGTGCTATCCCCCAAAGAATCTGGTCACTGGCCACAACCACCACAATATAATAAAACCATATAACAAGTATGTACGATATACCTTCAAATAACAAAACTCGCCCTGAACCCCCTGCAATCCAAATTATATCCACGGACAGCAAGAAGTGACCGCGGACTCGACGGCATCTGCAAATCCTTTTTGACCCATAAAAACAGCTCCATATTATCTTTATTCCACTCCGCTACCCTTTCTGTGCACTCTTTCAGCCATCAAATAACGTCAAATGTGTTTTTGAAACTGTTCGTTCACAGCGCTGTCCGCTCGTCATTGACATTTGTGTTGGCATCTTTGATGCCCTGGGTGTTAGTCTTAGCAGTGCACGGTGGTGGAGCGAGTTATTGTGGCTTAGCTTACACTAACTGTCGAATTTCAAGGGTTTTTCGGTTTTACTTGTCACCATAAGGTCCCTTTAACAGCGTTTATTTCGCCGTATTTCATAGGTTTTTACCAGTGCACCCTTAAATTGCTACAAGTTCCTCATATTGTACTCCCCCTAATGTAGCAGTTGTAGAATCCGCAGACAGACGGTAGTCCATGGACAGAAGGTTGCATTCACAAAGCCCAGAAGCACAGAGGAGAACAGAACAAGTTCTGCCCATCAACCAACAAACACATATACATAAAACAGCATTACTTATGTTTACTGCACCCAAATATATATTTTTTGTACAAATGATTACTTCAAAATCTACAAATAATTTTTTATTTGTAACACATAAAAATGATGGAATGCACCAAGCATAAACCCTAACTGCGCACCACATATTATCACTTCAGTACAACTGTTCATAGAAACTCACATACACCAAGCACATATTCCAAAACAATCTCTCACAAAACAGTAAGTTCACTGTATTTATTTATTATTACCATTCATTATGTAAACATTTATTATAAGCAAATATTACAATTTTTTTATTTTAACAGAAATGGCAAACAGACTTCAGTGGTTGGAATGAAACTTTCCAACAGAAGAAATGATATGATGATAACATCTCAAATGGTAATATAAAGACATATTGTAATTTCTACAGACCTCAGTGATATAATAATGTCTTCTTTTCTTATAATACATAATTTAAATGAAGAAACAACGCCCCAGTTTAATTATGGAGACTCACAAAGACAATCTCTATCTTCAACTGCACATAATGAAATCATGATGTTGTCTGCAAAATTGGGTACACTTAGTAATGACTTTAAAAAACTTTTAAATTATGTTAAAAATCATGTTATTAAAAATGTTGATTATCACTATCCTTCTTGCACCTGTCACACTTGTCCCCCGCAACCATCCCCAACAAATTCCCAAAATATGAACGAAAGACGCTTTGTTGAAACTTCAGTACCTTTCTCCACTGATCATTATTGTACAGAAATTCGAAATTCTCCCATTTATGTTTCCCATTCCGATACCCCATCCCTTTCATAAATAGATACATTTTTTATACTATAATTAGCTTGTATATTGTTCTGCCATATTTGTTAAAAGTTTGTGAACTGTACGACTGTGCGGGTGCACCTCTATTTTGAGAATGGACACCCGGAATTTCCATGGTGTCTGTTCTCAAAATGGAGGTGCCCCTACACAGTGCACGCTGTCTGCACATGTCGAGTTTCGCATGACACATTTTGTAATTAGTCCGCAGACAGCACAGCTGTTCTATGGACACCTAGAGCATGTGCCCTGCGATTCCTGCCTGATGGTTCTCCGCAGACAGCCGTCATGGCCACGGACGTCCCCGAACATTATCTTGTGACCACATCCATGTGGCATGATGGTGTGTCACCGGACACTGTCTGTCATCGCGGACAGCTTAAAACTACATTATTGGCCAATTTAGGATGTTTCAAATTGGAAGTTTACCCTTCCAGAGCTCCTAGACCTAATCTTAGTTGATCTGAGAACTTTTTACAACTTTCCAAGGCCTATTTTCGACTCGGTTGTCCACAAACATTTGTGCTGTCCGCGGACAGCTCCTCTCAAGGGACCCACCCATTATTTTCCATCATTCCCAATCTGGCTATCCAGGAGCGAGCAACAGGAGTGACACCTGCTTTGCAGACCACCTTTATTTGCAGCAATGGCTTCACTCATTGCCAGCCCTCCTTCCCAGGAGTCACCACCACCAGAACAACTTGAAGGGTCTGGAGAGGGGAACAGGCGTAGAGACACAGATGAGGATCAAGAGGAAGATGAAGATGAGATAGAGGAAGTCCCTATCACCAGGGCCCGGAGTGAGTCCTGGGTGTGGTGGTTTTTTACCACCTTTGGGGGTGTACCAAAGGCTTGGGCAGCCAAGGTGAAATGCACTGAGTGCACGTCGCACCCAGTCATGGAAAACCTGGGCTGTACTCCTACGGTAGCACCTCCATGCGCCGCCAACCCAATCCAACCACCCAGGTGCTCTGAGAAAGGCGATACCTTTCTCAGGAAAGGTTGACTGCATCTACCCCATCTTCCTCAACCACTCCTGTCACCAAAAAGAATACTTCTTTGGGGCAGAGGATCCCCCAGCGGCCACCAGACAGGTAAGGGCTTTTATAGTTCCTTGTCGGCCAATATGGCCGTAATTTAGCAAAATATACCTGCCAATTAGAAAATGGACAGTCAGTAAATTTAGACCTCTTATTTACAGGTTGTCCTCAGCTTTTATTAAAAACAGATCAGAGTGCACAAGAAGCAAATGTGATAAACAGTGTATGAAGACAGTTAAGAACTTTAATAGTATCTTGCTGGCTAACACTATAGATGCCAACAACATTTTAGAGATGGGATACTCATGGTGCCCCCCTTTTGTACTTTCCCTTTTAGGGTATTTGAAAGGAAACTAAGGCGTCCATCAGAGAAACTATGCAACGCTCTACCTAGTCCAACACATGGAAACCAAGACAAAGAATGAGAATATTGTCTTTTTTATTCTTGTATTATAACACGATGAACTAATTTAATTATATATGTCCTGAAGAAAGCGGAAAGGGTTCTATAACCGCTGAAACCAGTTGACAACATGAAGGTTCAGGTGTGATGACCTGAGCCCTGAGACATACAATACTTTTTGTGAGTTTGGTCAAAGTACATCACCTTTTAGATGAGCATTAATATAAACAAATACTAAGCAATCAAAAAGCATGATTGTGTTTTAACACTTGTTTCGGATTAATCAAGCATTTTAGAGAGTAATAAGACAAACATATTGTAAACTATAATAATAAAATAGAAAAATCGACTTCTGAACAGTGCGCACTAATTTTAGCACTCAGTAAAAGTAGTGAGAGAGGATAGGGTGAGTTTCTTGTCTATCCCTCACACTAGATAGGCGTCACAGCAGTGCTTTCTAGGGGCAGACCATCACAGTTAGGGTCAGCAAGAATTTATTTGTAGGGACTTGTATTCAGATGTAGAGACTTCAGAAGTAGGAAGAACTTTTTAATCTGTCTATAGTGTGATATAACGTAACAGCTAGAGACAGAATGAGATAACCCCATGACTCCAATTGTAATTAATTACACTCAATTTAAACAATTTATTCTACAATGGTGGCTCTTAAAATAATCTTTTTTTTTGTTTTTTACACCTACTAACAAAAGCTTTCCAATGCACTCCACATATTTAAATCCACTCCATTGCTCTGAATTATGTTTACACCATCCAACATCATATTTTAAATTGGAAAAGATTCCATGCCTAAGCCATTCAAAACAGCACATACACCTTCATTCACATGTTGCCTAGTGTCTTCCATTTGTACACAAAACACATTTGGACCTCTCCATACTTTCAGAAAGAAATAATCTTTGCATATGGAAATAGTTCCATTAAACTTCGGAACATATCCTTTCATGCAGCCTGCAAAGATACTGGAGTAACATAGCCCAAAGTATTTCCTCCACAATGCACAATAATATTATCTGGACAGTGGAATTGAGCCATACTCTGACAAAAAGATAATAAACTCACCCAGCTTAGCCCAGCAACTGTATATCACCAAACCTCCACTCCCTGCATTCCAATATTAGCAGATTCCACAAGATTCAGTATAATCTTTCAAACAGTTCTCCAACCATCCACACATTCATCTTCTTCCTAGCAAAAGCCACTGCCATCACCCCTGCACACAACAAAAAACGCCTGCTACCATGTCTTCCTGTAAACCACAACCACAACACCTCATTGGCTAATCCTCCATAGTCCCCTTTCCATGCCAGGGATCCCCAAAAGACTTGGATGTAACATGTGCTATCTGCAGACTACCACAGTGTCCGCGGACCCAGTAGCACAGGGCCGCCCATCGACCGTTTCCACTTTCATGTTTGTAACACTCCCTCATTGGCTGCTTTCATACAGTCACACATCCATCCACCAATCACATACAAAAACTCTACATGTATCCCGGTCATCTCCGTTCAACACTTCAGATGTACTCCTGAACTTGTTAGTCCAATAACGAGGCTACTGCAAAGGAATGAAGGCACACCAGCCACGAGGAGCAAAGGACAACGTTTATTGACATTCGAATGGACTCAGAGCTCACACATTCATGTATACAGGTACAGGGAAGAATGAGCAAATGTATTTGGTGGAGAGCCTATTTTATACATCCTGAATAGCATACAGCGGGTCTGTTCTACCCCTTCATGTGATAGGGTTCACGACCTATAGACGTGGACAAACTACCATGGCAACATATACTACACACCCTACGTCATCTCTCAGACAATTTACTGTCTGGGAACAGGACAAAGCAGAGTGTAGGGGTATATCTTGTTCTCAACACAAGGTAACATTCCTCACGTTACTTTATTTTTGTTGCTTCTAGAGCAAAAGGTCAGTCTGCATTTTAGCTCAGCAGTTCAGTTTCTTTGGAGGAACACGTTCAGATGCATATTCGTAATTAGCCATGGGGCGAGAAAGCACATTCTAAAGACAGGAAGGCACCTAATTTACAGACTAGCTACACTCTGTGCGAGATCTTCAAGGTTCTTCAGTGAAAGACAAACAATCTGTTCAGCAGTTTGTGCATTCTTGTGCGGGGGTGTAAGAAGGGTTCATTGAAGCGGCTCTTCACCGAGTTCGGAATGAAAGGGCAAGGAAATGAGCAAATCAACTAAGATGGCAGTTTAGTCAGGGGCCAGCTGCGTCCTAGCTCCATGTTTCCATGAGTGCACAGATATCTAAATTCCGTTCCTGAACATGTGTTGCCACTTCTACAGCATGTTTGATAAGAGACCTGGTGTTTAATAACAGTGTGCACATAGGTTGCTTCCCTTTGTCTCAGATATTGTTGCTGAGTGTGGTCAACATAGCCTCGTATCATAAAGCGACATTTCTGGTAAGTTATTGCGCCCGACTGGTTCCTGTACTGAGGTTTGGTATTGGTCTCCCCCAAAGCGTGCTCCTCCCGTAATACCCCGGTTTCATCTTCCTGTGTTCCTGACTCGTGCTCCTTGTGGGCCTTAAAAGCACTCTCACAAGAAAGGACAGAGCCCGGGAACATGTGCAGTGGTGGCCCGGGGTGCTGGCGTTGTTAAATATCCCAGGTGTAGCAACCATCTGTGGAAAGTGCGTTAAATTCCTATCATGTGACGCATTTGTGTTTTTTGTTATCCAACCTGCCCCTAGTGGTCTTGATGTCTTCTAGTACTTCCACAATACCCATGTGTAGAACTGCAATGTCCCAGATCGTGTATTAGATAAAAGGGGAAAGATGTACCTCCTTCACAGACTGCCACAGACCACTTCGTGTTCTCGTGCTGGCGCTCTCGTGCCTGCTATGCATATAAAAAGGCGTGAGAACTACCAGGGTCTGTGGGTAACGTAGTTTAAAGCTAGCGCTTGCTCAGCAGCACATTAGCTACTGAATGCACAGTACAAACCAAAGTCCAGCTAAATATACTTTCAAAATCGTACGTAGGAGCACTAAATAAGAACGCTCGTAGACACAATTGTTTAAAAGGGTCTAAAATTAGTAATTCTTTCAATAAAAATTCTCGAGGCAAAAACTAACAAAAAATCAGCAGTTCTATCTAAACCAATTCTAACAGGCTAAAACCTCTGAGTATAAAGTGACACGAATGGAGGTAAGCATCTGTTTAAGTAATGACACAGACCACTTTGGGTTCTTGCACCGGTGCTCTCGTGCCTGCTATGCAAATAAAAAGGCACAAGAACTACCAGGGTCTGTGGGTAATGTAGTTTAAAGTCAGCGCTTGCTCAGCAGCATGTTAGCTTCTGAATGCACAGCGCAAACTAAAGTCTAGCTAAGTATAATTTGAAAAACGTACGTAGGAGCACTAAATAAGAACGCTCAGGGACACAATTGTTTGAAAGGGTCTAAAATCAGGAATTCTTTCAATTAAAATTCTCGAGGCGATAACTAACAAAAAACAGCAGTTCTATCTACAACAATTCTAACAAGCTAACATTTCTAAGTATAAAGTGACACGAATGGAGGTAAGGTAAGCATCTGTTTAAATAATGACACAGACTGCTTTGGGTTCTTGCGCCGCGCTCTCGCACCTGCTATGATATGGCATTTCTTTTGCGCCTATACACAAGTGTTTCAAGGCGTGATGATGCAAGGGAGGGGGTACAGAGGGAAGACAGAGACAACAATCTTACTAGGCCAGGTGACATTGAGATCGCACAAGTCAGGGAAAGGGAAAGTGCGGGGGCGGCCAGGGGGCAGTGCAGTACAGAGCATCAACAGTGATAAATACATAGAATAAATAAAACAATAGGTAAAAAGTGCACCCAGTTTGTGCTAAGTGCAGGGGTAAGGGCAGGCATCAAGAGCTGGTGGGGGCTGTAGGGATGCAGAAACAGCCCCCAAGTGCAGAGGTTGCCCGGGAGGCAGTGTAGGAGTGCAGCTGGCAGGGGAGGGGACCTGGGCACGAGAACAAATCGGGTAGCCAGGTGACCAGTGCAGTTTCAGTCAGAGGTTCAGCAGGGGAGAGGAGGCGAGAAAGCAGAAGCAAAGAAGAAGGTCTTGAGGTGCTTCCAGAACCAGAGATAGCTCTCCCCAAGTTTCAGGGAGACAGGGAGGCTGTTCCAGAGGGAGGCCTCAGGCGAAGAAAGAGATCTACCACCAACTCGTTGCTTGGAGAAGCGACTGACCATGAGGGAGTTTGAGGTGGATGAGCAAAGAGCTCGAGAGGGAAGATATTTAGAAAGAGAGAGTTGAAGCAATTGAGTCTGCAGGCCCCAGAAGGCGGTGTGGACAATGCAGTTTCAACTTAATCCTCACAGCCACTGGGAGCCAGTGCAGAGATGTCAGGCCTGGAGAGGTACGATCCCTGGGCTTGAGGCCAAGGACAAGTCTCGCAGTCCTGTTCTGGATAAGTTGTAGAGGGCGGGGAGTAGAAGCGGGTAGATTTAGAAAGAGGCTGTTGCAGTAGTCAAGCTTAGAGAGAATCAGAGCTCTGGAGACATTAAGCTTCTGGGGGAAGCAGAGGAAAGGAAGAATACCTCTGAGGAGGTGCAGCTGGTAGTGTGACTTCCTAGAGACATCAGAGATGTGAGGAGAGGAGAGTGTGGAGTCGAAGATGACCCCAAGGTTTTTAGCCTCACAGGTGGGAGAAGAAAGAGAGCCAAGGTAGGCTGGCCATAGAGCGATAGGAAAGGAGTGAGCAGGTGTGCCGATGAGAAGAATCTTAGCCCTACTGGCAATAAGGCAGAGATCATTGGCGGTACACCACTCCTGGATAGCGGACAGACAGTCAGAGATGAGAGAAGGAGAGCAGGTGGTGGAAAGGAGCGTGAAAATAAGCTGAGTGTCATCCGCATAGCACTGAAAGTTGGGGCAGAGAGCGGCAATGCGGTGGTCAAGAAGTGCCAGGTATTGTTTGAACAGCCAGGGAGAGAGGTTAGACCCCTGGGGAACACCACAGGAAGAGAGAGAGGAGAGGAAGGACCCAAGTTGAACCTGAGAGGGTCAACTGGAGAGGAAAGAGGTTGCCAAGCCAAGGCCTGATCGGTGATATCCAGGTTATCACAGAGATGGTTGAGCAGGATGGCATGGTTGACTGTGTCAAAGGCAGAAGAGAGATCAAGTAAGATGAGGACACAGGGGGTGTTGGAGTCAAGGTTTGAGAGCAGGTCTTCACGGATGTTCAGGAGAGCAGTTTCCGTGCTTCTAGTAGCTCTGAAGGCAGACTGATGGTTATGGAGGCAACCAACCAATTCAAGCTAACATTTCTGAGTATAAAGTGACCCGAATGGAGCTAAGCGCCTGCATAAATAATGACACAGACCGCTTCAGGTTCTTGCACGGCGCTTTCGCGTCTGTTATGCAAATAAAAAGGTGTAAGAACTACCAGGGTCTGTGGGTAATGTAGTTTAAAGCCAGAGCTTGCTCAGCAGCACTTTAGCTTCTGAATGCACAGCGCAAACCAAAGACTAGCTGAATATACTTTGAAAATTGTATGTAGGAGCACTAAATAAGAACGCTCAGAGACATAACTGTTTAAGAGGGTCTAAAATCCGTAATTCTTTCAAATAAAATTCTTGAGACAAACACTAACAAAAAAGCAGCAGTTCTATCTAAAACAATTCTAACAGGTATGAATTTCTGAGTATAAAGTGGTATCTGCTTTTCTTTTACAAAAAGTTACACACACTGCTGCTATAAATGTATAGCTCATTTTTTAACTTTCATCAAAATGCTCCTAAAAAGAAACATTTTTAAACAGTCATCATTTTCCATTCCATATAAATGTCACACTTAACAAACCTCTCTCATTGCAACCCTTAAACTGCCACCATTCTCCACCTGCTCACACATATGTATATACCACCAACGTATCCATATACAACACTTAACCTTACATATAAAATACTCTTCTTTCCCAACCTCTACTATAAGACACCAAACACTACCATAACAAAAATCCACTATTGCATTACCACTAGGCCACAGTTTCCTATTCTATAAAAACACTGTAACACATTACAAATACATTACATCACAAATACAGCACTACTTGTATTAAAATTAGTAGCACAAAAATAACCCAGATATACACTATTTTCTCACACACACCCATTTTTGCCCTGTTACTTTTGAATGTGCCAAACAGCAGTACTCATACTGCAATTGTTCTAACAACATAGTTAACACACTTTACTACATCACCCTTAACACAACTTCATTCACTTTTTTCCCCCAACAACTCATCCTATCTTAATAAATAACAACCTTGCTTACTAAATGTACTTCACCAATACCACATATACCCCCTAACTTTCTTTTACAAATACAGGAAAGAAGAAGATTGCATAAGACAGCTACTGAAAAAAGAACTCTCGTCACATCCTACAGAAAACATTAATATACAATGTATACTTTTTTAAAGGTAACAGTGTACTGCAACATTCACACTCTTTCTGTTCCCATCTAAGCACCACCTTTACAACTACCACTGTTTTCCTCAAAACATCATAATGTCCCTACTTATTCAATGACACTACCATTCCATTACTCACTAACCAATGCCCATCACACATGCACAGACTCTTACCCTTAAAACCTTCCCAATTACACCTATCATCCCACTACAACACGACACAGCACTGTCTTCACCTCTACAATCACACCCACACACCCATCCACAATACATTCATGTACATTACACAACTTTCAATCTCAAACTTTAATTTTTCCCAACAGACAGAACATAATGCCAAATAAAACAGTAACTCTGTAGAAGAAAAAGAAGAAATAGAGCAGATAAGAATAAAAACAAGCAATATAGCCATCCACCTCTCAAACGATTTTTTAGAGAACATTAAAACTAAGCAGCTAGTAACCTCACTCAACAAAACTAAACCAGCAACCACTACAAAAAGTAAGGCCCCTCCAAAAACGAAAAGTCAAACAAGATGTATAAACAAAAGCAAACCTTCCAATGAACCTAATACTATATCGACCAACGTAAATATTGGTTGCGCCCCGACGTGATATGTGCTTCTCCCAAAAATAATGTCCAATTGAAACTCTAATTTAACAAATCTCAATTGTGTTATACTGTTATTTTTAATAATGGTGCTAAGTCAACAGGTGTTTTGACCACAGGTCGTTACCAAGACATTCAAAATGCACTGTCATCTTATAAATTTTGCAATCTTGAATGTTCGTTGATTATTAATTGAATACATTTTGAGCAAATCCTAAATCCAAGATATAAACACAAACTATATATAACACATAATATATACCATTCCATTTGCCATGAGGTAATGGTTGAGGGCATGGAATGGTAAGGGATACCATTATGGCAAAAGAAACCCTTATGGAAAAATTGTCCCCAACACACTTTTAACCAAATGTACCTTTGCCAAAACAAATGGTCCAGTGTACAAATGGACATGCAGCTCAATGTGTAACGTAGACCAACAATCCTTCACATTTTTATGACAATTTCTCATCACTATGTGAATGTAAAATACAAAAGTAGTATAAAAACTTTACAAACCATGGACTCCTGTCCAGTGCGCAGCCACACTGGACTGCAAGGACATTCATTATCCTGCATGTCAAGAACTGCTTGCAAAAACATCTTGCACCAAATCAAAATGTTAGAAACACACCATTCCACTATACGGAATCCGGTGTACAGACTATTCTATGCAAAAGTTCTAGAACTTTAAAAATGCAAACAACATTCTCCTAGATGGAATAGCCAAAGAACTCCTTTCGAAAAATAGAGCACATCCAAAGTAAATATTTTGGAACTGAAGTTGACTTAGAAAATTCATTAATTTAGAAAACATTAGCGAAAGCCTCACAAACACCAACAAGCATGTACAAAAAAAGGAATAGCTAAGTTTCAAAACACATCTGCTGAAATACCCGACCAAGTATGTGTCTGTTGTCGCAGGATCTTTTATAAAAAAAACAAAAAAATAGTACAGATGGCCTAAAAAACAGAGGACAATGAGGAATCCAAATGGTTCAAATTAGCTTTATATCTAACAGCAGAAAATAAATACAAAATATTTGACCCCTCAATAGTCTGTACATATTGCAATACAAAGCTTGACAATAACCAAATGCCAACGCGTGCTGTCACTAATAACTTAGAAATATTCCCACTTCCAAAGGGTCTCCAACAACTTGGATGATAGCATTATAATCCAAACAGTGCACCCATTTCAAGTTATAATGCGCCTTCAACTGAAAACGACCAAATTGCCTCCATCTCAGTTACTAAAAGACCTGCATAGCAAAGTAGTATATTTGGCATTACATCTTAAAGAAAATGTAGAAACTCTCAGAGCACAACGGCCTATAGATCAATCTTTGATTGTATTAATTAATGGTGTACCAACAAAAGACACACACATTTGGCAACAGCTAGTCGACTTAAACAAAGTTAGACAAGCCCTACAGTATCTGAAAGAAAACAATGAATATTACAAAGATATAAACATAGAGGGAAACCTAAGAGAAACCACCCAAATAATTCAAGATTCACCAGCAACTGGCCAATTTGAACGTGTAGATCCTGTTAGTGCAGCCAACATTTTACACCAGTATACAATTCACCCACTACACTCCAAAGACACCACTGAAGATGCATTAGAAACATATCAACTGTGTCAAGCCAAAGGATCCCCAATGAGCATATGGGAAAAAAACTGTAGAATTATATTCTTTTCCTCACTCTTCCCTGCTGGAAAATGAAGAAGATATGATGAAAGGTCCACAAAAATTAGTGCATCAGAATATCGCTCTTTACAAATGTATTCTGAAGACCCCAGATTCAGACAAAATGTAGAATACATTTTCCACCTCCTGTTCGAAAGTAAACTAACAATTCTATGTTATGGAGTTGCACACACATTAAAAAAAGTCTCTAATTTATTAAACTTGTCTGCTACCCAACTGCTTCACAAAATAAAAGGCAAAGATGAAGTTTTGTAGTCAAGTATCACAAATCTCTTGGCGAACACGCGGGCTACACAAGAATACTGGTACCAACGTCAAGATGGAATAGACATAGAAACACCAGGAGAACTCTGTTCTCTTGACCCTGTCAATGTATCAAGGTATTTTTCACATTTTCAAATTATAATTTAAATTTAACATAAAATTAAAATGTCAAATCACAGAGAAATTAGGGTAGTTAACTCTTTAAATTGTTACAACTGATGATTTCATGCGAAACCCATGAATCCGCCCCTTCTCCAACCCTAATTTGACATTTTAATTTTATGTTAAATGTAAATTATGATTTGAAAATGTGAAAAATATCAATAATTTTGCAAATACTGTTTTGATAAAAAAAGAGCAACAGTAAACATTGCCCTGATTTGAAAAAGGCTGGTTTAAGAGCTGAAACACGTGTTATCAACAAGGGCAACTACAAATAAAATTAACTTTGGTTTTGGAAAGTATCCTTTGGCGCTGTCTCCTATCTGAGTATTCCTTGCAACATTTTTGAATTTTGAAGTGGTTTTGAGTGGCTTTTTGAAACCACAGCTCAGAGCATAAAGTACTATTGACCAATTGTGATATAGGAATCTTTTTCTTTTTTCATATACTTGTCACCTTGACAAACCTTACCTACCAAGCCACAACTGTTTTCTGTGAATGTATCAAGGTACTTTCACCATTGCTTCATTGCCATGCTTTACTTCATCTGTAATAAAACTACCCCTCTGCTCCGAGAAGTGCAACATTTCCTTTCGAGAAAAGAATATCACATCCAAATGCTTTTGTGGGTAGAATATGCTCCCAAATTTGACTATGACAGTGAAGCCATTGTTTTACAGTTTATTCAAAAATACATTACCACACATAGTGACCTACGTACACAATTTACTCTTCCAAAAACATCAGTGTGGCAGTGTGGCAAATACTGCCGACGTAGATATAAAAACAAAGGTAAATACTATACCAAATGTCGCTTTGGTTTCCCTAGACCAGTTTGCATATGAAGACAAGTAAACATAACACAAAACTACTCCTACAAAAACAATGTCATACCATATGAGCCAATTGGCAAATATTCAGTCTCAACTTGTGAAGGCAGTCTAGTAAACTTAACAAACCCAGCTTAATTAGTCATATAAAGTTATCATTGAAATCTCAGCAACATAGAGAACTTTATTACATGGCGCTAATGCAACTTTGAATACCTTGGAGAAAGGAAGAAGACTTATTGTGTAACTGTGACTCATTTGAAGCTGCATTAAAAGCAAACGAAAGCAGTGTAATAAATGTCAATTCCGAACAATATAAAGAAATGTTGGACAATGGACGCCAACAAGAGGAAGAAATTGAAGCTCAACTAAATAAAGCCACTCCTGAGGGCAGTCAACCTTCCCTTACAGGAAGTCAAGAACCACTTGGAGAGCCGCTCATTCTTAATGAAGCAGAAATAGCCATGAGTGATGTCGAAAATACCATGTATCAATCTAAACAATCTGAATAAGACTTGTCAGTGCTATAATCACGGCTAAATGATAAACAACTCACAATTTATGTAGAAGTCACTGAAGAAATTCAACATGGTTTTAAACATGAAACTAAAACTTGTAGCTGTAAACATTATACACCTCTTCTCCTATATGTAAGTGGTGAAGTTGTCCTGGTAAAATGTCCTTAATTAGAATAATCAGCACATTTCCACAATTCTCAACAAACAACAACCTTTTGGCTGTTGTAACAGCCCCCATAGGTTTAGCAAGCTACAACATAACTTTACACTGACTACAGCTGCTTCCAGTAGAACACCAAAACAAATCAGAATACTACAAATTATCAGCAGAAGCTGCTACTGAAGTACACAGAATTCTGAAACAAATTATGTGTGCCTAATATGTGAAGTAAGCATGGTTTCCAACCTCATGTTGGCCTTGATTCCCCTCAGAATGCAAGAAGTCCTGAAAACCGACTATGACAAACTGTTTGGAGGACCACATGTTATTGTTTTTGGAGACTTCCTACAGTTAACACCAGTAAAAGGTCAGCCTATTTTCAAAACATTAGCACACAAACAATGACGCAACACACTGGGCAGCATTAGAAATGTAAATTTCTGGCATCATTTTCACTACAGGGAACTAACTCAAAACATGCGTCAGTCTGAAGACCTTACCTATGCTAACATTTAAAAAAGCATTAGAACTGGTCTGCTTACTAAAGATGCAAATTCCATCTCAAATAGTAGACTAATCCATGAGCATTATGGATGGAACACATCTGTTCCTGATATCATGGCACAATTAACTCAACAAAATCTAAAATGTTTGTCCTTAATGCCAACCCTTGCAAGCTGTTGTGAATTCAATGAGACAATGTTAAAAAAAAGAAGTGAACCCCATATTGCATATCAGCTCCACAGACAAACTTGAAGTGCATGACATGACATATGTGTCAACAAGCAACAGCATGACTAAATAGCTTAGAAAAATGTATCTCCAACATAGCTGGCTTCGAGAAAATATTGACTTTGTGTCTAAACTGCAGAGTAATTCTAAAACATAACCTTGACATCGAACAAGGTTTAGTCAATGGAGCAATTGGTACAGTTGTTGGCTTCCAAACATATCCATATGACGACAACATTCAGTTTGTCAATATCCATTTTGACAAACTTGCAGAAGTTAAAAAAGCTGACCGTAAAATAGCACATTTACTTCTTTTGAAATACATGTATGTACGCAGAGAACAATTCTCTCTATCCTTTGCATATGCTGTCATTAATCACAAATCGCAAGGTCTAACCCTAGATCAGGCATTGATTGAAATTGGCAGTGCAGTCTTTAAAGAAGGTATGAGTTACGTAGCACTTTCACGTCTCTGTACACTCAATGGTCTATTCCTAGTTAACTTTGATGCAAACAAAGTCAACACTGACATTTCTTGCATCATAGAATACAACAGGCAATGTACACTGTACACCCCCATCTAGATATGTACCCTGTACCTCAAAAAGTATAACCCGTAAAACAAATCTTATACAAACAGAACGTATAACAGATCTCCTAACAATACCGCTAAACAAACAACGACCAACTGCTTCTCCATCAAATAATACAACCACAAAACTGTCTACTACAAACTCAACTGCATGTCCATCAGAAGACACACAGACAAATATCTCTTGTCAAAAAAGACCTGCAAGCCCATCAAACAATGCAGAGGCAAAACTCTCTGGTCCATTTAAATTCAGCAACACAACTAGAGTAAATTGCTATGTAATTGTGACAATCAATCTTCTCTTCCAATTGCCAATAATTGTTCACAACATTTACTTAAACGGCTTGGACCAGTTGTGTTTGCAAATGCTCATCCTTCATAGAAATGCCACAAATAATCATGACAACACTTACAATGTCACAGTAATAAGGCAATAATTGGACTACTGTGCAGGAATGGTAAAATGTACCAACACACAGGAAGATCCACATTCATTCTTGATGTACTTACTACAAGTACTGGAAACAAAAAGCATCCCTATAAATCAAATATTCCAGAGTTCATACATGTGGAAACACACATGCACTCTCTGCAATCATGTTTCACAAGAGCACATACCTAATGAACGATTTGTGTATGTATCCATTCCAAATTGTGAATCCGTTCCATTTCAGCAGCTCCTACAGAAATGCAAATCATGGCATATTATGCCCCTTTTGCAAATCAGACAATCGTTCCAGCATGCACATAAACTCACATAGCCAATATGTCATACTAATGCTGTAAAGGCACAATGCAAATGGTACTAAAAATAACTGTAAACTCACTAGCTGTACACACACATATCTTGGCAAGAAAACCTTCACGACAGTAGGCATAATATACCACAGTGGTGCCACAACCACTTCAGGTCACTATACTGCATATGTGAAAAAAAGAAGTGGTTGGTTTGAATGTAACGACATATCAGTTACTCCAAAACATAGGTTACCAGCACATCTAACAACTCCCTACTTAATATTCCTTCAACCCAAATTTACTCACTCACAATAAACAGCTCTAATACGCCAACAGGTATCTAACTAAATCCTTAATACTACAATACTACTTTTAAAAGTCAAGATAGTTAGAATACGACAACAGGTAGCTAACTACTTCAAAAATACCCTTCATTGCAATACACTTCAAATACGCCATCACAGTTCTTGTTACCAGAAAACGTCTTCTAATTTTCAATATAGTTAGAATACGCCAACAGGTATCTAACTACTTTAAACTTTCCCTTAATCACAACACACTTCAAACAAACATACTATCACACTTACACTCACATAATTATAATAGCTTTTTTTTTTATCCTCTATGGATTTTTTTCCCAATGATTATTTTATGTCAATACATCAACAGTGTAGCACACACTAACGTTGTACCAAACATAGTACATACAATGTACTGTTTATGAGGGGCATCACAAATGTCAATGTATATGTACAATTGTACGTGATTAAAGATTTTAAACTATCTTGCTTAACAAATTATACTGTTTTTTCACAGAAAAAGAACCAAAGATTTCAGCTTTATTACTGTATGCAACTAAGTAACCATACCTAGTCTAAACAAATACATATCCCATAAGCACTATCCCCAATTGTACTACTATCATAAATACCATATACAGTTCAATTATATAATTTCAACATATTACAACACTGTATACTCCCCCTGCAGTACCTATAATTACTATGTACATATTACTATATTTATTTATTTTTATTTATTTAAATTTGTAAAGCGCACTACAGCCCATGGGCATCGAGGCGCTGTTTCAGGAAGATGTCTTAGTTACAGGTAAGAGGCCTTGCTCATGGTTACATCGAGCGAGGGCCTAATAGGGTGCAGAGACAACATGAACATAGGTGACTGTGATTCATACATCAAAATTAGCCTATACGGGTAACAGATCATGGAAAAGAATAGCATACAACATTCAGGCAAGAGAGTAGATTGGGAACAGATTGATACAAACAGAAGTGTTTTGACTGCTTTCCTAAAAAAATGTGTGTGATTGCATGCTTCTCAGGAGGGGCAGTAGAGCGTTCTAATTGGTAGCAGCAATGACTGTGAAACTCGACCCTCCTGCACGAGCCCTGAGGGTCTTAGGAATGGTTATACGGTTCGTGTAGGCGATTCTTATGGGTGTGTCAGTGGAAAGTATGGTAACTCGCTGAGAGAGGTAGCGGGGGTGGTGTTATGGAGACATTTGTGGGTGAGGATCAGGGTCTTGAAAATGATACGTTCCCTGATGGGGAGCCAGTGGACCGATTTCCTGGTTGCTGAGATGTGGTCCCTCTTGGAAATGCTGGGGCCGCCCTGAGTGCATTGTTTTGTACAGTCTGAAGTTTCCTGATGTTTTTTTGCAGAGGTGCCTGCCAGGAGGGCATTGCAGTAATCAAGTTGTGACCCAATTATTGCTCTGGCTATGGTGAGGCAGTTCTGTTGTGTCAGGAAGGGTCTTGCTGCAGTGATCAATTTTGAGTGTGAGGCCGAGGCGGACGTAATGGTGTTAACATGTTTGACCATTGAAAGGTTAGCATCCAAGTAGATCCCCAAGGATTTTACTGCCTGTGATACAAGGATGGAGGTGTTATCAATCGAGAATGAACTGTACTTTACATCAAGTTTCTTGAGGGTTCCTGGTGAGCCGATAAGTAGAAGTTCAGTTTTTGCACTGTTCAGGCAAAGCCAATTTTCCACTATCCACGTTTGTATCGTGGCGTAGATGGGGTTTAGTTATTCACTATCAACCTCATAGTCACCAGTTAGAGGGGTGAGGACCTGCGTATCATCAACATAATTAGCATATCTGATGCCTAATGTGTCAAGGATGTTGAATAGAGGCCTCATGAAGCTGTAGAGGGTTGGTGAAATGCAGGATCCTTGTGAGACTCCACATTTGATCAGTTTGGGGCTGGCGCAGGCCAGGTCCGAGAAAACTTTCATGACTCTCTCTTTTGGAAAGGATGTGATCCAGGCTATAGCATTGGGATAAATGTTGGCAACGGTAGAGAGGTGGTGGCATAGGATATCATGGTCCACCAAGTCAAAAGCTGCGGACAAGTCGAGGAGCAGCAGGAGGGCGGGTTTGCCTGTGTCTCCGAGATCATCAATCTGATTTTTAAGGTCCATTAAAGCAGTTTCGGTCCCATAGCCGTGACGGAAGCCAGACTGCCAGTGACCAAGTGATTGATTTGACTCTAGGTATTTGTGGACCTGCAGGTAGGCCGCTTTGTCGAGAATTTTCAACAGGAAAGGGACTGTGGTGATGGGTCTGTAATTCCCTGGGATTGTTGGGTCGAGCATGGGATTTTTCAAAAGTGGTCATACCCATGCTTCTTTGAGGCAGGCATGGACATGATCTGATTTGAAGGAGGCTTTGATAAAGGCTGTGATGAATGGTGTGAGGGTGGAAGCACTTTCTTTAATGAGCTGCACTGGACAAGCATCTCTTTTGCAGTTGGAGGGTTTAATTGATTTAAGGAGTGCAGTGACTTCCGGTTCATTAATTTCTTTGAATGAAAAAGCTGGGGCGTCACAGAAGTTCTTACCATGGAGGTTAGATAATGGTTGTTTTCAATGCCTGTTGGTGGTTGATGATTTTGTATTGAAGGATTTTCAGCTCATCAAGCATAGCATCCTGGATACTGATACAGCAGTCATTGTCCTTAGTGAGGGATGTCGTGGTGGGAGAAGGTGTTTCCAACTTCCTGAAGATAGCAAAAATCTCTCTGGAGCCCGACTTAGCGTTTGTGTTGAAGGAATTAGACTTTGCTTTAATAATGGCAGCTTTGGATTCTTTTGAGATGGTCTTGAAAGCTAGTTTAGTAGAGTCACTTGGTTTGGCTAGCCAGGTTGAGAGAGCTGTTCTTTTCCTGGTACGTAACTCGGGAAGCTCAGAGGAGAACCAGGCATTTGTGTGTATCGTATGCTTGGTTTTCTTTAGGGTGAGTGGGGCTATGGCGTCCACTGCTTGAAAGATGATGGAGTTGTAGTTGGCAGCAAGTGTGTCTGGGTCGTCGGAGAAGGGGGGCTCAAGGGCAGGAACCAGGAGGTGATGTAGGAGCCTTTCCTTGGTAAGTTGTCTGGAGCTTGTGTGTAGATGGCCCCTTGGTTAGGTTAAGTTCGAAATGGATGGAGTGGTGATCGGACCAGGGAATGGGTGAGATGGAGGTGATAGAGGAGGGGCGGTTATGGTGGGCGATCCAGTCAAGAGTGTGCTCTTTGAGGTGGGTAGGCTTTGTCACAGCTTGTTTGAAGCCTAAGGTGGAGAGGGCTTTCTTGAGTGAGACTGCACGAGAGTCAGCAGGGTCGTTTAGGCCTAGGTTCAGGTCTCCCAGGAGGATAGCTTTGGTAGTTTTCTTTAGATTATTGGCCATGGCATGTAAGAGGGCATCCTGGAAATCTGTGACTGGCCCTGGAAGACGATAGAGTATATGGAGGGTAATAGTACAGTTAGGGGATGGGTTAACTTTGAGGAGCAGGTAGTCACTGTTGAATCATTCTTCTCCTTGTACCTTTCTGATGGGGATGGACTCTTTAGCTATGAGGGCTACCCCTCACCCTTTCTGAACGGAACAATCTTGTCTAAAAATGGTCTAGCCGTGTGGGAGGGCCAAGGCAAGAGCAGGGCCCGATGCCTCATGGAGCCAGGTTTCACTGATGATTAGTAGAACAAGGTTGGAGCTGGTGATAAGGTCATGGATGTCGAAGGCATGGGCGGGGAGCGACCGGGCATTGATGAGGACGCACCTGAGTGGGTTTGGGAGGGACATGTGGGCAGATAGTGAGGGTACAATGGGAACAGCGGCAACATTTGAGTGAGACGGCACAATAGGAGCATCTGCCCCATCTGAAAGGGAGGGCATAATGGGCACAATGTGACCCACAGCAACATCTAATATTGTTTGCACAATAGGAACAACAGCAACACCTGAGAATTGAGGTTGTTTTACCGTGGCACAAAGGTCTGTGACGAAAATGACTGCATGAGAAATGTTTGTAGATTTCTCATGCGGAAATTCCCTGTAAAGCAACCCCAAAACCTAACCCATTCCCAGACCCAACCCAACACACCCCCATCCACCTACTTACCTTTCACCTCGACACGCTGTGTCCCTGAGACGCTGGTTCTCTTTCACTTCTGTGATCGGGAACCAGCGCCCCAGGGTGCTTTTTAAAGAAAATCTGTCGGGCAGCTGCGGGGGTGTCCCGTGCATCCCCTGCTCTCTATACTGTATAGTATAGTGAGTGGGGTGTTGCGGGAGAGAGCCCTGCAGCTTTTTTTTTTCGGGTCAGCTGCCGGAATGTCCCCCACAACACCCGCTCACTATGCTGTATAGTATAGTATAGTGAGTGGGTTTTAAGGGGGACAACCTCGCAGCCCCGCAGCCTTTTTTCTTTTCTTTTTTTATTCTGAGGGGGTCAGCTGCAGGGGTGTTCCCGCAACCCCCCGCTCACTATACTCCATAGTATAGTGAGCGGGGTGTTGCGGAGGGCACCCCTGCAGCCCCCGCAGCCTTTGTGTTTCTTTTTTTTACCTACCCCACCAAAAGCCCTAATACCACAAAAAGTTTGTATTTTTGTGGTATGTGTTTCAGGTCTTTTGGTGGGGTCGGTAATTTGAATTCGGTAATTTTGGCCTATTCCCCATCTGAGTGTGAGGGCACAGTGGAAGCAGCAGAAACTTAATTTGACGGCACGATGGGAACTGTAGCAACATCTGAGTTTGAATTTGATTGCACAGTGGAAGCAACAGCAGCAGCTAAATGTGCGGGTATAATGGAAACAACATCAGCATCTGAATTTGATTGCACAATGATAACAACAGTAACATCAGAGTGTGAGGGCTCACAGGACACCATGGGAGCAGAAGCAACATCAGCATCTGAATTTGATTGCACAATGGGAACAACAGCACATCAGAGTATGAGGGCACGACGGGTACAATCGGAGCAATAAGAACATCTGAATTTGAATTTGATTGCACAATGGGGACAGCAGAAGCAATTGAATGTGAGGGTACAATGGGAACAACAGTAACATCAGAGTGTAAGGGTACAATGGGCACAGTGAGAGCAGTAGCACCTGAATATGCAGGCACCATGGGAACATTAGCAACCTCTGAATGTGCTAGCACAATGGGAACAACAGTAAAATCAGAATTCAAATGCTCAATGGGGACCACAGCAATATAAAAGTATGAGGGCACAATGGGTGCCATGGGGGCAGCAGCACCTGAATGTGCGGGCACAATGGGTACAGTAGCACGTGACATCAAATGGTTTTGAGCTCTACCAGCCACCGGGGTGTGGCTGGTGGGCATGGTGCAGGTTACCTTCGTTTTTAGTCAAAGTGCGGGTAGTGTTTCTTTAATGTTCCTACCTGTAACCGTAGGGGTCAGCGCAAGCCGGTGCAGAGCCAAGTGATCCGCCAAGGGCGAGGGATGCTGCCTGCAGGATGCTTTTGGATGAGGAGGTTCCGGGGCGTGAAAGCCCAGCCTTTGCAGAGCCGATGATGAGGAGAGCCAAGGCGATCTGTGAAATGTCCTTAGCCAGGGTACGTGAGTATGGAGAGGTTGATGATGAGCACGTTGCAGGATCACACGGGTGGATTGTGCATGTTGCGGCATCCAGTGTGTTTGTTGGCCATGCCCCTAAGAATCTGGTCACTGGCCACAACCACCACAATATAACTAAACCATATAACAAGTATGTACAATACACCTTCAAACAACAAGACTCGCTCTGAACCCCCCGTAACTGAAGTAATGTCTGGGGCACTGAATTTGACTGTGGACTCTGCGACATCTGCAAACCCACTTTTTCACCTATAACAACAGCTCCATATCATCTGTAATCCACTCCCCTACCCTTTCCACGCCTTCTTTCAGCCATCAAATAACCCCAAATGTTTTTCCCAAACTGTCCGTTCATAGCACCCTTCACGGCTTCATCATTCTAAGGGGGCCATATACCCTTTTTACGAAGTTTGGTGAGGATTCGTCCGGGCGGGCAAAGTTATAAGCTGCCCAAAATGTGTTCTTTCTATGAGTTGACCAACTTAACCTTAACTACAGGGCTGCTAGCGCAGGCCCTGCAATATTTATTTTATTTATTTTTTTATTTAAAATGATTTAGTTTATTTCTAAACTTTTCATTTATATACATTTCATGTTCACATTAAAATACTATCACTCCAATTTTTGACAGAACGTTCATCCTATATCTTTAGATCTTCTTTTGTAATATTCTTCCAGAATTGTATGATCATATATACTAGTTTTTTTTGTTTCCTAATAAAATTTGGTCCTGTCTCTCATTTGGATCCAACTGTGGTTTGGATGCCAGGTACATTTCTCTGTAGAGGTTTCTCTTTTCAGTGATGGCCTTGCATTCCATTATTACATGAAAGAGGGATTCTTTAATTTCTTTTTCCTTACAAAATCTGCAAAGGGCCTATGTGGTCTCTATTTGTTTAGTTTTTGCTAAACGTTTGCATGTTGGGAGCATATTAAGACGCAGACACAGAAATAAGTTTTGAATCTCTTTATCAGGAAAAGTCTTCAGATATTTCGGAGGTTAATTGATCGGCCTTATTTCAACTCCGCAGTGTAGGTCCATTTGATACTGGCTCTTCAGATGTAACGTAGAAATCCAGTCATTTTGCATTATTTTCCTTTTGGCATGCTGTGGACGGCAGATCAACATTTCCAATTATATCTCAGACTTCTTAAGTTGGTCTTCCATCTTACTTGTCCATTAGTTCAAGACAAAATTAGTAATCACCACAGAATTTGTGCGGAGGATCTCGATGGCTGGAATATCATCCTTGCTCTGGATTTTTCTGGGGAATGAAGAGGACAATGCTAATACTTTGTGCCAGTAGATTGCTTCAAGCTGTTGCCATACCAGTGGATCAGGTTTTATCATTGCCTCACCTCTGTATGCTAAGATTGCTACCACCTTTTGTCTGAAGAAGGCTACCACTGGTTTCAGTGAAAATTTCCCGTATTTCCTGTGGATGTAGGCACCTTGTCTGGCAACTGCGTGTGCTTTGGATTTCAGATGTTGAATCCATTCCGCTTCAGACTTTGTTTGGTTAATCCAAACACTGAGATCCTTCACTGTTTTAGCTTGCGATAGTTTTTCTTTTTCTAGAAACCAGGAAAATTGAGCCTTTATCCGTTTCTTAGTTAACAGCATGATTTTAGTTTTTTGCGTATTTATTTTTAGTTTGTTCAACCTCATACAGCTGTCCAGGTGGTTAAAGCATATCTGCAGGCCTCGTTGGGTTTTATCAAAAAGAACTATACCATCTGCATACATCATCTGCAGCAGTGGTATACCATTTATTTTCGGCGGATTACAAGTTGGAATTTTTATATGATCATCAAAGTCCGAAGTAAAAAGGTTGAAAAGGGTAGCCGCCAAGGGGCACCCTTGTTTCAGCCCATTCATTCCATGTTTTGATTGGTGTTGTAACTACGCCATCTGCTGACATGCAAATTTGGATACTAGTGTTAGTGTATAGCTGTTTGATAGGTTCTACAATTTCGCATGGACATTCCAAGGCTTCTAATTTGTCCCAGAGTGCTTGTCTGTTAACCATGTAAAATGCAAATTCCAGATCCACAAAAACTGCGTAAATCTGAATTTTTTCTGTTATCGCCTCTTTTTTTTTAGCAGGTTTAGTAGGAACAGATTGAGGTCAGTGCCAATTTTTTGGGTGAATCCAGTTTGTCGTTTTGCCTGCCGCTTGTTCTTCATCGCCCAGATATTCAGCTTTCGTAGTAAAAATGCAGTAAAGATTTTCCCTAGAGGATCTAGTAGGGCGATGGGATGGTAGTTACTCAGATTCTTTTGGTCTCCCTGCTTAAATATGGGCACAAGTATTGCTCCTTGCGATGTTTGCGGTATTGTATTTGTTTCCATGATCAATTCAAACAGTTGCATACACAGGTTTATCCAGTGTTCGGAATTCTCTTTGATAACCGTGTTTTAATAGCCCATCGGGTCCTGGTGCGTGGGATGTATTCAAATTAGCGATAAGTGCCACAATACCGTCTTGATTGTATTTGAAAGTCCATTTGGTCGATTGATTCGCAGATGTGATATTAGGTTTGATGTCTCGTACTTTATATAGTTCTGTGAAATGACTAATCCATGCTGGTTCTGACACATCCAGAATTAATTTGTCTTTGGCATTTTGGCGTTGATTAAGAATGTTCCATAAAGTTCTGGAGTTTCTATTCGCTAATGCTTCGAGCATGTTTTCTGCATCATGTTGGAATGCCAGAGATCTATGGGATTTGGACCAATTTGAATACTGTTGTTTTGGCGTCTTAATCAGCTTGTCCTTGTTTCCTTCTGGGCCCTTTATAATAGCTCTGATCCTCCTTCGCAGTTCGATTTTTTTCTCTTTCATCTGTATATTAAAGCAATGAGTATGTTGTGATTTTGCTTTATATTTGATGTTCTTTTTCTGCTGGAAGGGGCTTAGAAGCCATTCATAGTTTAATGTATCTGTCCCTTGCCACGTCGTTGTTAAGAAGGTTTCGGCAAGACTTCCTGTTTGATTTTTAGTCATTCGCAGTTTGGTTAGTTTCCATCGAGTTCTGCTTGCAGGAGATTCATTTTTGATCTATATTTAGCATCCGATGATCGCTCCCATCGGAGTAGATAATGCCTGCTTTGACAAGTTTCTCCTTTAGCCTTTGGGAGATGTAGATGTAATCGATGATCGTTATGGACGTGCCACTCGGCCAAGTAGGCTGCATTTCTCCTTTTCCATTTAGGGGCTTCGTCATGAGGAACAGATTACGCTCGTCCATTTCCTTGGACCATCGACAAGCTCTGGGAGTCAACTTTGATTCGTCATATCTTACTCCTAGTTGGTCAAAGAGGTGCAGATTCAAGTCTCCACATATTATGAATTCTATCTGGTGGAATTGAACGGTAGCATTATCGATGGCCGTAAATACAAAGTCTATAAAAACTTTGTTGTTTATCGCTATCGGATACCAGGAGAAATTCACAATTATCAGCGTCTTTATTTCAGTCTTGTTATGTTTTTCCTTTGAGATCAGCGGTTGTTGTCTCAATCTGGTAATTTGGATCCATGGGTTCATTTCACAGGTTTTTGGTAGAGCAACATAACCATAATATCCCTTAAACAAAGTGTTTACAGTGAATTTTAAAGGTTTTTATTAGTACAACTTAACCATAATGTTCATTTAACAATGTTTTTTCAGTGAATTTCAAAGGTTTTTATTAGTGTAACTTAACCAAAATGTCCCTTTAACAAAGATTGTTCAGTTAATTTTTTAGGTTTTTACCAGTGCAACTTAACCAAAACGTCCCTTTAACAAGGATTGTTCAGTTAATGTTTTAGGTTTTTACCCGTGCACTCTAATTTTTCCCAACATATTACAATTGTTTTCAAACTTTACTTAAAGAAATCATGAACCCAACCCAAAAACGCAGGGGACAACACAACTTTCATGTTTTCTTTTAACAGAAACAATATACATAAACCAACATTGCAAACAATTGATATAACCCAAATGTACATTTATAAACACTTATATCTTTCCAAATCTAAAAAAATAATTATTTTACACATTAATATTATGGATTATACCAAATACTGAACATAAGTGCGCACCTTATGTAAACAATGCACTGTAACACCTCTTTAACGACCTGAAGCGCAACAATGGAGCACAGGAAACAGTGTCTCTGAACTAAGCAAACATTACCTTCCCTTTTATTCTAGAAAGACATTAATACAACAGTTTTTCAATAACTTGAAGAGGGAGACCTAACGTAGCCCTCATTGCACCTATCCCAATCTCATCTCGGCGACAGAGAAACGAAAGGTGTACATTTTCCTGTGCCCCTCCTCCCCATCTTTGATGTATCGCAGGTGTAAAAAACGCTGCTCACTCAGACAGCCATTCAGACCCAGTCCTGATGACGGTGCTGAAGAGATACAGGTGCAATCGATGGAACAGTGTCATGAACCGGGGAAACTGGCGGGTGTGGAATAGGTGGAAGTATGGCCACCATTAGACTGTTCCATCACGTTGTTCTTACAACGTGAGTTGCGGTCTAGTCTATTCCAACATGGCTGCCGCCAAGTGTATTTACTACACTTCACTCGGCAGATCGGCGCATTGCAACTTCTTGGATTCCCTCGTTGCCAGCGCTCCGGATCATTTCCCTTGGCAGTGATCCGCCCTCTCCTCTACTTACCTTGGCACACTTCATGTGGTACTCCGCTCGAGTTCCTCTTTTCTCTTATTCTCCAGTGCATTCCATTTTTTGTTCATTACGTTTTTTCCTCTTACTCTGTTTCCTCTTTACTTTGTTTGTGTGGTTTTCTTGTGAGTTCCCGTATCCTTTGTATTTTTCTACCCTGCTATCTGATTCCCAGTACCCTCCTACTGTTACATCTGGCTCTCATCGTAGGGCAACCTGTGCTCATCTTGCTTATACTCTTCCGAGCATATTCAAGAGCTATACAAAGACCAGCCGACATATTCATTGCTGCAAGATCCTGTTTTTTTTTTCAGCCATTGGCTTTTTCCCCTGCAACTTCTCGGCTGTTGCGGAGCGGAGCCACCGGAGATTTTCAGTACTGAAATCACGGTGGCTTCCTTTCGAGGCAGACCCTATCTGCTAAAAAAAAAGAAACCAGATACACAGAGATCTCGACGACAGAAGCTGGATTATTCCTCTACGACATCAGGTGAGGAGGAAGGGGGAACCAGTGAGCTCAAATCCTTAAGTGAAGAGGAGGACATTAGTGACAGACCTGATAGCTTGCAACCCCTAACGGAAGTTATGGCCACCCCACAGCAGTTACAAGAACTAGTGGCCGCGGTTCAAAACCTCAATCTCGAGGTTCAGATGCTTAAAACGGACAATGCAGCACTGCAGCAGAGAGTGGACGCTCGAGAACAGCAGTCCACGGATCTTCCCCCTTTACCTCTGGTCTTGGGTAAATTCGATGGTTCTGAAAGGAAGGTGAAGGAATTCTTGGATGCGTGTAACATCCACTTCGCTTTCAGGAAGAACGCCTTTTCTACAGATCATACCAAAGTAGGTTTTATGATCACCCATATGACGGGAAATGCCTTGGTCTGGGCTACTCCATTGGTATCTCAATCCGATCCAGTTCTACAAGACTTGACAGCCTTCAAAGATCTCTTGAAGCAGACTTTTCTCAGGACTGAATGTGCCCAAGTGGCCAGTGAAGACCTGCTTGACGTACGTCAAGGAAGTACGGATTTACTTACTTACATATTTCTCTTTTGAAGAAATTAGCTGCCGAGGCAGGCTGGCAAGAACAGGCCCAATACACCATATTCCGCCGGGGGCTGAAGGAAGAACTTAAAGACAAGCTTGCTAGGATTCCTCGCCCAGAGACATTCACAGATCTTGTCACCGTGGTATTAAGGATCGATTTCCAGCTAACAGAGCGAAAGAACAAAAAGAAGAAGTATCGCAGTCCGGCCCCCTTCCCAGAAGCAAACCCATTGCCTTCCTCACCTACCACGCGTTCTTCCAGAGACGATGCAAATAGGTACAACACGGGCTCCCTTGACTCCGGAAGAGAGAAAGAGAAGAAGAGATGGAAGCCTTTGTATGTATTGTAGTTCTTCTGCCCACCTATTGAGGGACTGCCCAGACGTACCCCCTAGGAGACCAGGAAACGAACGCCCTCGATAGTCAACAGGACGCACTATCAAGGGGCGACATCCAGTCCATATACCACCCTTTCGGTCACTTCAGCCACATCTTCCGATGATTCGCGCCTCATGGTGGTTGCAGACAAGTTTCATTTCAGAGGGAGAGAGGTCGAGACTCAAGCACTACTAGACTGCGGTGCAGCTGGTAACTTCCTGGACACCATATGGGTAGACAAGGTGGGTCTACAAAGAATCGCAAAGACTGAAGACCAAAAAGTGGAAGGTGTGGACGGAACTCCATTGTGTTCCGGCCTAATCACTCATACTACAGAAGAGGTGCAAGTCTTCATAAGACAACATTCAGAAAGGATGAGGTTCGATTTCATCCGCGCAGCCCATTTTCCGGTCATCCTGGGTATAGGTTGGCTCAGAAAACACAACCCTACGATAAACTGGACTAACAACCTCTTGAGTTTCCATTCTACATACTGTAAAGAGAAATTCCTACCCCAACCCATGTTTGAAACTGTGAAGACCATATGCTCAACAGATACAAACTCTATTCATTGCATTCCGGGTTATCTGACCGAGTTTTCGGAAGTCTTCCAGGAACAACTACCCATCAAACTTCCTCCTCACAGACCGGAGGACTGCAGAATCGACTTAGTCCCCCATGCCTTGGTTCCTTTTGGTAGGATGTACCCCCTCTCTGTATACGAAAAAGAGGTACTTAGGCACTATCTGGATGAAAATCTCGCAAACGAACTAATAAGACCCTCCCGATCTCCTGCAGGGGCATTGTTGTTCTTCATTCCTAAATGAGACACCAAGGAATTGAGGCCGTGTATTGACTACCGAGGGCTAAACAAGTTAACCATCAAGGACCGTTACCCCATGCCTATCATATCTGAGGTTCTAGAAGCAGTTCAAGGCTCTGTAATATTCACAAAATTGGACCTACGCAACGCTTATCACCTGCTCCATATTAGAGCAGGTGATGAATGGAAGACATCTTTCCGCACTCCATTTGGTCTGTTTGAATATCAGGTCATGCCGTTCGGGCTAGTCAATGCTCCATCCATATTTCAAAGATTCACGGATCGTTTGTTCTCTGATCTGTTGGGTCAAACCACGGTGGTCTATTTGGACGACATACTTGTCTATTCCCACGATCCAGAGGTGCATAAACAGCATGTAAAGAAAGTACTATGCAGGCTTCAGTCGCATCACCTCCTGGTTAAACCGGAAAAGTGTGCATTTGAACAATCCTCTATATCCTACTTAGGGTTTATCCTTTCAGACCAAGGAATTACCATGGACCCAAAGAAAGTTGAAGCGATTTTGGCCTGGCCACCCCCTTCCTCAGTCAAAGATATCCAATGATTTCTGGGATTGGCAAATTTTTATCGGAAATTCATCCCCGAATTCTCCAAACTCACACTTCCGATTACCTCTCTACTAAAGAAGTCCTCTGTTCCATTCAACTGGTCAAAGGAGGCCGACAACAGTTTTACCGTCCTAAAACAAAGCTTCTGTACAGCTCCAGTTCTAAGACAGCCCGACCAGAGTCAACCTTTTATATTGGAAACTGATGCTTCAGCAGCAGCGGTGGAGGCCGTTCTTCTACAGTGTAACCAAGGACTAGAACACCCCATAGCCTACTACTCTAAGACTTTAAGCCTTAGCCAATGGAATTATTCTGTGATCGAGCGAGAACTCTTGGCTATGAAATTGGCTTGTCTTGAATGGAGACATCTACTCCAAGGAGGTCTATTTCCGTTTCAGATCAGAACCGACCACAAAAACCTTCAAATCCTCAGACAACAGGAATGCTACAATACCCGTCAAGCTAGATGGGCGCATTTCTTTGCTCAATTCCATTTCACCATAACATACATACCTGGTTCCCAAAACCTGATCGCAGATGCCTTGTCCAGAAGGGAGTATACGGACAAGGATCTTACGCATAGAAAAGAACTGATGTTTCCCCATACCAAGATTGTGTCGTCAGTATCGTCTTTTCTACAACAGGTTAAAGAAGCATCCATTCCTCTGGAAAAGCCTACCACTGCCATTATGAGACTACCAGTAGTGAAGAAGGATGGACTGTACTTTATCCGAGGGAAGTTGGTGATTCCATCTGGTGAACTCAAACAAAAAGTACTTAAATGGTGTCATGACACAAAGGTTGCTGGCCATCGCGGCTTAAGAGGAACCTTGGAATTACTCCAAAGGTCTTTTTATTGGCCCAACATGAAGGCAGATACACAAGAATATGTACAAACTTGTCTAGTCTGTATGCAGAACAAACATCTCACTCAGAAGCCATTGGGATTGCTTAAACAGGAACCTGTTCCACTCGGACCCTGGAAATGCATCTCAACGGACTTACCTGTATCAAAGGGTAACACTTGTATCATGGTTACAGTGGACTCTTTTTCCAAACTGGCTCATTTTACTCCTCTGGCCGGGGTACCTTCCGCATCTGTTATGGCAGACGTCTTTTTGAAAGACATATTTAGGCTTCATGGTCTCCCTCAAAAGATAGTCTCGGACAGTGGTAGTCAATACACCTCCAAGTTCTGATCAGTCTTGTGCAAAAGACTAGGGATAGAAAGAGCTCTTTCATCCGGTTTCCATCCCCAAACCAACGGCCAGACCGAGAGGCTAAACGGAACATTGGAACAATATCTCAGATGCTTCATAAACTGACAACAAGACAACTGGGTATCCTTACTCCCCACAGCAGAGTTTTCATATAACAACTCAGTCCATACTGCAATAGGGATCAGTCATTTCTATTGTACCTATGGTGTCCACCCCCAATCCATTGTGCCAACATTTTTGGAGGAATCAAGCATACCATCTATAGAGGAGACCATAGACCAGATCAAAGAGGCACATTGCACAGCAAGACAGTGTCTTCAAGAGGCTAACAAACGCTATAAAGAACAGGCGGATAAAAATCACAGACCGGTGCCTGAATGGGAAAAATGCACTAAGGTCATGCTTTCTACCAAGTTCTTCCCTCGCTGGGTTCACCCTTCAAAGCTGTCTCCCCGTTACATAGGGCCATTTGAGATACTTTCAAAGATCAATCCTGTTGCCCATCGCCTTAAGTTGCCAATGACACTAAAACAGGTTCATCCGGTTTTTCATTCCTCCCTTCTACGTCCTTTTGTGCCCGGCAACCGAAGACAGTCTGCTCCCAAACTGTGTGTTTCTCCCAGCTCAAACTCTGAGGAGTATGAAGTCTCTCTGATCCGTGATTCTCGGTATCACAGAGGTCGCTTAGAATATTTGGTTCACTGGAAAGGTTACCCCACCTCGGAGGATACTTGGGAACCTATTTCCAATATCCAAGCCCCTCGCTTGTTGAAACAGTTCCATGGCCTACACCCAGGTAAACTAGGAGGACGCCGCCTTCGAGGGGGGCATACTGTCATGAACCGGGGAAACTGGCGGGTGTGGAATAGGTGGCAGTAAGGCCGCCATTAGACTGTTCCACCACGTTGTTCTTACAACGTGAGTTGCGGTCTAGTCTATTCCAACATGGCTGCCGCCGAGTGTATTTAATACACTTCACTTGGCAGATCGGCGCGTTGCAACTTCTTGGATTCCCTCATTGCAAGCACTCCGGATCATTTCCCTTGGCGGTGATCCGTCCTCTCCTCTTCTTACCTTGGCACACTTCATGTGGTACTCCGCTCGAATTCCTCTTTTCTCTTATTCTCCAGTGCATTCCATTTTTTGTTCATTACGTTTTTTCCTCTTACTCTGTTTCCTCTTTACTTTGTTCGTGTGGTTTTCTTGTGAATTCCTGTATCCTTTGTATTACCGGTCCTCCCATTTTTTTACCCTGCTATCTGATTCCCAGTACCCTCCTGCTGTTACATCTGGCTCTCATCGTAGAGCAACCTGTGCTCATCTTGCTTATACCCTTCCAAGCATATTCAAGAGCTATACAAAGACCCTCCGACATATTCATTCCTGCAAGATCTTGTTTTTTTTTTTCAGCCATTGGCTTTTTCCCCTGCAACTTCTCGGCTGTTGCGGAGAGGAGCCACCGGGCATTTTCAGTACTGAAATCACGGTGGCTTCCTTTCGAGGCAGACCCTATCTGCTAAAAAAAATAAACCAGATACACGGAGATCTCGACGACAGAAGCTGGATTATTCCTCTACGACATCAGGTGAGGAGGAAGGGGGAACCGGTGAGCTCCAATCCTTAAGTGAAGAGGAAGGCATTAGTGACAGACCTGATAAACAGGTTGACTGACTATAACCTTGAACCTTGAAGAAGCTGATGACGTCACGACTGACACTCTGACATAGACATAGATGTGTTAGACATGAAGCACATAGGCATCCCTGCATGAAGCTACACAGACAGTGTAGTTCGATTGTTGATAGACACGACGAACATGCTTATGACACACTTAGATAGATGACGCACATGCACATTTGCTGAGCAGAAACCGCAAGTCGCAAACACAGTCGCCAATCAGGATTCCGTCCACAACATGGTACAGAGACTGCCCTCATCGACCTAAAGGCACAAATAGATGAAATAAGAGATAAAGGTAAAATGGCTCTCCTCTTGCTGCTGGACCTCTCGGCGGCATTCGACCTTGTAGACCATGGAGTACTTTGCAGCCATTTAGACTCAGCCGCACATTTTTCCAAGGAGGCCATATCTTGGATTGAATCCTTCCTCAGTGATAGGACTATGAGGGTGTTCTCCCCCTCGGCAGTGGCGGACCCAATCCCCATCCGATGTGGAGTCCCTCAGGGCTCATGCATCTCCCCGACTCTCTACAACATATTCACTAAGCCCCTTTTTGATGATCTGGACCATCTTGGTATCACCTACACCAACTATGCAGATGATACCCAGATTCTCCTCCCACTTTCCGGGGACTACAACAAGGATTTGGCCTTGGTGAATAGGGTGTATATCATGGTCCAGGCATGGATGGCAACCCACGGTCTATGCCTGAACGATGACAAAACAGAGCTGCTCATCCTAGGGACACATTCTAACATGAAGAAACTCAGTCAGGACTACACCTCATTTGAAATTGACGGGAATATTATCAAGGTTTCCAAAGATGTGAAGACACTTGGCTTCTATCTGGATGCCACCCTCTCTTTTGACAAGCAGGTGAAGTCATTGGCATCTGCCACCGCCTACACATGCAAGCTCATTAGAGCAGGCAAGCACTTTCTCTCCGATAACAACTGCCTTATCCTAGCGAGAGCATTAATCCTTTCGAGACTTGATTATTGTAATGCCCTCTACATCGGAGCAAACAAATCCATTACCCACCGACTTCAAATTCTTCAAAACAATGCCCTACGAGCCGCCCTTGGTGTACCCAAAAGATCACATATTTCAAACATCAGGCGTCAAAACAATTGGTTATCCTCCCAAAACAAAATCCACCTTAAAGTAGCATCCCTGGTTCATAAAGCCCTGAACAATGCAGCACCAAGCTATCTCCGCAATAAACTCACAAAAAGAAATTACTCGCACCCCGCTAGAACTGCAAATGCCAACAGCCTCATTATTGCTAGATTCAGGTTATCTAAGGCGGGGGGTAGTAGCTTCCCGGTGCAAGCAGCTCAATTATGGAACTCATTGCCTAATCCTCTACGCGAGGCACAGCCCTTCCCTAAATTCAGAATTAACTACATCAATCTGCTAAGGACTGCCAATGAATAGCCTATTGGCGCCCACTTATCCTTCACCCCACCCTAGAACTTACACTTCATCATGATCTTATGGTCCCACTCTCTTTGGCCACCTGACCGATGAGCTTTCGCCCACACAGTACCTGTACATAGATTGTCTTGAGCATATTTTGTATTTATTCTGTATGTATACCGCAACTGCTGCCTTCCTGTGATATTGTGCATCTATATTTTGTATTTTGTATTTGTACAGTGTATGTATCCCATGACCCCACCCTGCAACCTAAGCTTCGCATTTTCTGTACTGCTGCGCCCGGCTACCTTTGGGTTTGGTGCGCATTATAAGTGAAACAAACAAACAAACAAACATATATGCAAATTGCCTGCTGATGCTTAAACACAATTAACATGGGCCATCATGTAAATCAAAATGGAAACCACAAGTACATTGGAATGGATAGAAGGAGCCAAATGGATTCAAGAATGCAGAGATGAACTGACACACTGATCTCACTGAAACATGCAGACCAGGCTTTCAGTGAAGACAGCAGTATGTCATTTGTGTTGTTGTGTCTTGGGGTATTGTGGGATTTAAGAGTGCACTTGAAGTGTTGGCATTTTTGCCTTAGGCTTGTGATGTCACATAAAAAGTTGTTTATTTATTTTATTTATTGTGCATTTGTTAGGCGCTTATACAACAAGTAAATTGTGTTTCAAAGCGCCCACATGGCAACAGGGAGGGAACATGGGATTGAAAACAATGTATACACTGAAAGAAAAAAGACAAATCTACTATGTCTTGTGAGCATTCAGAACGTGTAAGCGCAGACAGAAAAGAGGGGAAGAAGGGGTGGGGGCAAGTGCTGGAGTGTCCGTGGGTGAGCAGCAGATGTAAGTGCCCAGAATATTAAGTGTGAGGGAGCATTGGGCTGCAAAGTGGGTTGGTTCAGGCCTTACAAGGCATAGGCCAGTGGGTGCCGAGGCAAGTGCTGTGTGTAAGTAGAAGCTAGAAGCTGAGGCGATTGGGTGTGGGATGCCAGGGTTCAAGGACACATAAGGGCCCTGGGCACCAATCACAGTGACTGAGGTTAGCAGAGGAGGGAAGGAGGGAAGGAGGAAGTGAAAAGGAAAGTCTTGAGGAGCTTCTGGAATTTGAGGATGTCCAGCTCAAGACAAAGAGGAAGGGGTTGTTTCACAAGAGGGAGCCAGCCTGAAGAAAGAAATCAGCCTCCAGCTCTCTATTTAGTGAAATGCTTCAAACACAGAGAGTTTGTTCCAGAGGAACGCAGAGGACTAGAGGGAGAATATTTGGTAATTGCAAGTTGCTGATAGCATGGTCACTGGCCCCAGACAGCCTTGTGGATGATGCAGAGGGATTTGAATTTAATCCATGCAGCAACTGAAGAGCTTTTAGGGCAGGAGAGATGCTGTCCCTGGGTTTGAGGCCAAGGATAAGTCTTGCTGCCCTATTCTGGATTAGCTGGAGGGGTTCGTAGGGAGGAGGAAGGAAGATTCAAGAGAAGGCTATTGCAGAAGTCAAGCCTAGAGATAACCAGAGCTCTGGTAACAGTGAGCTTCTGGGGGAAAGAGAGAAAAGGGAGAATTCTTTTGAGAAGGTAGAGTTGAAAGTTGGACTTCTTGGCAATGTCCTAGATCTGAGGTAGGAAAGAGAGAGTGGGGTCAAAAATGACTCCTAGGTTTGGGCTTCAGATGAAGGAGAAGGAGCAGAGCCCGTACAGGATGGCCAGAGTGAGGGGAAGAAAGAGGGAGCAGGGCTCCCAATAGGAAGGATCTCAATCTTGCTGGTATTGAGGCAGAGATCATTGGAGGTGGACCAGGACAGGTTGGCAGCAAGGGATGATGGAAGAAGCAAGAGACCCAGCAGGAAGTTTGAAGAGGAGTTGAGTGTTGTTTGCATTGCCACTGGAAGTTGGAGGAGAAGGAGGAAAAGCTGTGTGCCAGCGAGCAAGGTAGGTGTTAAAGAGCCTGGGGTAGAGGTTGGTGCCAAGAGGGACACCACAGGTGGAAAATGAAGTGGGTGAGGAGACGGTACCCATAATAACCTGGGGCTGATGGTCAGTAGGGAAAGATGTCAGCCAGTCCAGTGCCTGCTATGAGATACCCAGGGTATCATGGAGCCGTTTTATGAGGATGGTGTGGTTGACCTTGTCATGGCCAGAGGAGAGATCAAGTAGAATGAGGACAGCTGGAAAGTTGGAATCAAGGGATGCAAGCACTTCTTCACGGGTGTTCAGAAGAGCAGTTTCTGTGCCTCAGGATGATTGGAATCCAGATTGATGGCCGTGAAGACTGCCAACAAGTTCAGTGTGTGGGGAAAGGCCAGTTTCTCTAGGAGTTTTCCGAGGAAAGGGGTGATAGAAATAGGGCAGAAGTTAGCTGGACAAGTAGAGTCTGCTGAAGGTTTTTTCAGGAAGGGGCGCACAGGGGAGTGCTTGAGGGAGGAGGGGAAAGATCCAGTAGCAAAAGAATGGATGCAGAAATCAGCAAGTGAAGGGGCAAGGGATCCAATGTTGTCATTGAGGGGTATGAAGGAGCAAGGGGAAACCTGTTTGGAGGAGTCTTTCATAGAGTGGACAACTCTGGTGACCTCATCAGTTGTGACAGGAGAGAAGGTGGAGAGAGAGGAAGAAGTGTGGGAGTGTGGGAGGCCAAAGGAGGCGAGGGCGTGGGAGAGGGGGTGAGAGAGTGGGTAGCAATGGTGCTCAGGATGCGCATTTGTCCAGAGTTTCAGTGGTGAAGTGTGTGGCCAGTGCATTGCACAGGGCCTGGGATGGAAGCATGGAGGGGGAGACTGCAGAAGGGTTGGCTAGTTCCCCGCATATTTTAAAGAGTTTAGCCATGTTGATGGAGGCACCCGATACGCAAGCAAATATATGGGCCCTTTTCTTGGCACGGATGCGGTTCTGTATTGTCATTGGAGCAGACGGCAGGCCAGTTTGTCAGAGGGTGTACCCAGGGTCGGACTGGGACAAGAAATAGGCCCGGACACCCAAAAAAAAGTAGCCCACCTCTTGTCTCAAAAAAGTGGCCCACTCCTCGCCTCAAAAAAGTCGCCTATCCCTTGCCTCAAAAAGTGGCCAACCCCTTGCCTCAAAAAAAGTGGCCGTCAAACCATCATCCATGAATCGGTCAGTTCACGACTTTACAGAAAATGCTATTTATGCAGGGTTCATGTGTCTGTTACATTACAACACATTACCACTGTAACACATTTTCATGCTGCCTGCCTCTTGTCCCACTTATGCCCAACACATGTCACTCTTGCTGAAAGCTGCTATTCCTGCTTGAATTCCACCCCATGGCTGCCATTGTGCTGCCCCATATGAAATTCTATCACTGGGATAATGTGATGAATTATTCAATTTGATTGTAATAACATGTTGGCATACAATGACTTGGATTCACCTAGTAATAGTGAATAACCATTGGGCATGCAAATGCATGTCAAATGATGTGTCTATAAAACGGATCACATGGCTAGAATTAGCGAATCTCTTAAATGGTGTGAACCTGGTTCCTCAGTGTCAGCAGGTTACAGAACTGTCAGTGCCACTACCAGCTATGACTAGGCCGGATCCACACTGCGCACAGGAGGTATGTCCTGCACACAGTTGGGCAGGGGGGAATTCCACATGTTCCCAAAAGGGTGCAAGGTAGGATGCCATATGCACACGGTTGGGAAAAGGGATAGTTACATAAAATGGACAGGGCAGTATGCACTGTCCGGACAAAGGGAACAGGTGCCATGTGCACACAGTGGGGACTGCAGAGCATGATATGTGCAGTGCCTGTGGGCGTGTGGGGAAAGAGTAGCCCTCCACATGCACAAGAGGGCACAGGCATTATACCACATACACAAAGAGAGGGAGGGAGCTAGGGTAGAGTTCCACATGAAACCACAAGGGGTCTAGGGCCTTATTTCATGTGCAAGGGGGGTCCTTAATCATCATTCGCCCAGAAGGGACGGGACAGTACGCCTTCTTTGCACAGAGGGGCGAGTGAGAGTTTGCCGTGCAGAAAGAAAGGGCAGTATACAGTACACTGTATACTGTCGGGGCATGTGTATATCCAGAAGGGATCGAGCAGCATCATGCTACGTCGTGCACAGAGAGAGCACGGGTGCATGCGTCACCTACAGGTGCCGTGATGTGTGCCTGCTTGCTCAAATTGCATACTAAATGCTCACATTTCAGCCAGTAGGGCATGTTCATGCATTCAGTGAACACACCATATCTTTAACGGTTTGCTAAAAATGTGGCAGCTTCCCTACTGAGAAGAAACTCGGTCAAAGAACACATCCTCTGGGAATGCACTCACTCAGGAGAGTTTACAAGCATGCTTTAACTTAATGTGCTGCTCACAGGTGAGAAATCAAACTTGAATATCAGTCTTGTCGTATGAAAAAGAGTACCACCTGCAACCCCAGGTTACTCTAATGGTGTTTGTTAAAGATGTCGTGATTCTCCAATCGCAAGGAGGTCACAAATCGCCACACTGATGACCCCCAATGAGCGTGAACTTCCAGAGAGATTTACTGCGAGAAAAGGACTTTCAGGCACTTGGTCCTCCCAAAAAGTTGAATCCCGCCCTCTGATTTACATAACATTCATGCACTAATACACTCAGACACATGGAAAAGTTCACCAAAGGGACATGACAAACAATCTAAACAATATGCGAAAGACAGCGCTGACGTTTTTTCCTTTGGTACTCTTAACGATCAATGTTCAGTGTGTAGGTTTTTTTCCCTGACTCTGGAACAGGCTAGTGAAACCAATTGCATTGCCCGCCCTGCCTTTTCCTGCCTCTTGGTCTGCGCGCTGTGATTCCAGGCAGACCTTTGGGACGGTTGCCATGGTGCCACGTACAATGCTAGAGAGAACATGGTTCTCCTCCTCTCTGCACTTCGCAAACACGGATACTACGTCAGAAAGACTGCATGAAACTTGCTCGTGGTACTTAACCCCAGGGCTTATCGCCTTTCACAAATGAGTTGTTACTAGACTAAACTATCGAGAGACAGCAACATTCGCTCACGAGTAACACGCTCGTTTACGTGTTACCTATACATTTTATTGCCCGGAGATTTCTTTATTAGCCCCATTTTCACAGATGTACCGGTGGATGTACTTGGAAGCCCCACACCAGTGCTATGGTATTTTTCACAAAGCAAATTAAATAACAATTTTCCCGTGACATTCGCACGCATTCGTTACACACAGGTCGCGTCCAATAACATCCCTCGGAATACAGATCAAGAACATGCCCTTTGTATGAAATAGTGGTTTATAGTTTAGTGAATTTAAAATTGATGTAAAACTTAAACACCCCACAAACGTTTCAGCATTCTGTGCGCTCGACCAGTCCCAGCACACACCCCTTCACTGGGCCTTCTATAGTTTGGCGGGGTGAAAGGTCACTATATGCCTTCTTGTCTTTTGTGATGCCACAGCCCTGAATCATGAAAACAATTTAGAGCTCCGCAAGCTTCTGAATGGATTTTGTACCCTCGAGCTCCTGCTGTTCTCAGACCCCGTCCCTCTGCACCGCCATGTATGGGTGGATGAGGGGCTGGCATGGCAACCGCCGCCCAGGCCCCATTACATGGACATGGTCCACTCTTTTACAGCGCCAGCCAGGGCCTTACACGATGTGCAGTGCAGAGAGAGTACTGTCCGCCAAGAGCATGGGGAGGGAAGGAGGAGGACCAGAACCCAGCAGGCAGAGAGTGAGAAACAGAGAGAGAGAGGAGAGAAAGATAGGGAGAAAGAGGGGAGGGAGAGAGAGAAGAGAAAAGAGGGAGATGGAGAAAGAGAGAAGCTGAGTGAGAGAAAGAGAGAGGGAGGGTGTGAGAGAGGGCGAGAGGGTGAACAAGGGAGAGAAGAGCGAGGGATAGAGAAATAGGGGAGGGAGAGAGGCAGAGACGAAGATCAATATGTAAAAGGAGGCAGAATCCAGAAATCATCATTATGACCATACGGACGGTGGAAAAATCACACACCACATGATGCAGCTCTCCTTACCGGGGTCAGTGAGTCGGCTGCTGCTGCTGCTGCCAGGCACAGGCCAGGCTTCTGGCTCTGTGGGCACCGCGGCCACTCTAGTGCGGCTGCCTGCTGCTGCTGGGCTCTCAGTCTTGGGCAATGGCTGGGCACTGAGCTGGGCCTGGCTGACTAGTGTGGACTGGCCTTCTGCTGCCTCCCTCGTCGACTCGTGGTGGGGTCAGAGGAGGCCCTTTATTATATCAGAGAGTGTCTCACCCACATGTCCACGACTCTCCTACTCCAAGATTGTGGCGGCACGGCCACAGAGTCTGTCGTCAATGCCCCATGGCCCCAGCCAGCCCCCACCCACAGGCACACAAGTTGTTTTGAACTTTGCAGGGCCACAAATTCATTGTTGATACTTCCTGAAAGTTGAAAGCAACTTGTTGTGTGTGAACTCTTGGGCAGCCTTGCCCCGGCCCTCAGCCAGGCCCCAGCCCTGCAGGCAGAGGAGCTGGAGCGAGCAGCCCAGCCAACCTCCTGCTGTGTGCTGGCAAATTGCATTGTGTGTATAACACAGCTCAACTTCTCACGGGGGCTGGGGGAAAGTTGCGCCGCTGGCCCTCACATATGGATGATGCATCATGCAAGCATCATGTATTGCAAATCATCAAAGCAGGGTAACAACAACGTGTGTGTTGTTGTACCTTGCTTTGATGAATATGCTCGCTCCACCCTCCAGGTCAGGACTCCCCCAGGCTGGATGGGTGGGCAGCCGCAGTCCCCAGAGAGTGAGTGAGAGGGCGGGGCGTGCGTGACAGGCTGACAGTGTCAGCGTGTCAGTTTCATTTCCAATTTAAATTGTTGTATTTGTTTCCTTTTCGGCCCAGCGCCCGAGGCGAGGCACGGCACGTGGCATGATGCACTGTGCGCGCAGAGCACGGCGCTGAAAAAATAAACAAACACTTAATAAATAAAAAACCGGCCCACCTCAGAGGAAAAACTGGCCCCCAGGTCCCAAAGGTCATCGGCCAGTGGCCGATGGGCCGATGCTGCCAGTCCAACGCTGGGTGTACCTGAGGTTTGCCACTTTCTTTCATTGGATGGATGTTCGTGTACGAGGTTGGCAGGGCTGGAGGAGGTGCAGTCAGAGGGTTGAGTGGAACCAGGTAAGAGGAGAGGAGAGAGTGGTCTGACCAGGATAGCAGTGTGGTCAGAGGAGAGGAGAGTGAAGGGTCAGAGTGGATGAGGGCATCAAGAGTGTGTCCTGCTGAGTGGGTTGGACTAGATGGGAGAATGGAGAGGGAGAGCAAGGTGCAGAGGTCATGGAGGAGGGTGAATTCTGTGATAGAATAGTCCAAGTGGATGTTAAAGTCATCCAAAATAAGGAGTTTAGAGGTGGTAGTGAGGAGAGAAGAGCAGAAATCCGCCCA